>NC_057865.1:150053636-150360024 GCF_019393635.1 Dromiciops gliroides | reverse complement strand
TCAAGATAGCTGAAATAAAGGACTCTGCCAAACAGTTGAAATAAAAAATCACATACTTCATTGCTGTTCAGAAAAAGAACAAAAAAAGTGAATAACTACCAAGCCAAATGCCTCCTTCCAATATCTATAAAAGCTTGAGATTATTCTGTATGCATAACTAAGGCATTCTTGATAACTATGAGAAGGGATCAATAGATTTTCACCAGATATTTCATTATCGATTGTATCTTTACAGTGATACAGTTACATGATTAAACTGAATATGATACTTTATTGCAGTGACTGTCTATTGACTATAAAAAGTACTTGATTCAATAGAGGAAAATGCTACTCCCAGAAACCCTCCTCCAATAAGAGTACTCTTGTGCAGATATTAAATTAACATAAGATTTCTTTGAAATAGGCAACAACAGAAATAACTTTATGCAATGACTAATACTTAAGAATAAGTGAGGAATAAAACAGGGAGATGCATCCTCACCAAAGAGTTTTTGCTATCATGGAGGTTGTCCAGTAAAGAAGGCATCCTTCAAACACTCTTGTTGCAGGTGACATTATGCTTATTGGATAAAGTCCCAAAATCTTCTAGAGCTTCCTAAATGAGATTTATGATCGCTCAAAAGATTTCAAGGTAACTATCCACCCAAGAAAAATCAAGTGAAGGAAGAATGCTTATTGTTCAGATTGTGAAGTTGAATATACAATGAATTGAGCTGGTCCCTGAGTCAGTGTGTATGTATATGTATATATGTATTATGTGTGGGTTATGAATGTGTATATTGATTGGAATATATATATGTGCATATATATAGGTTAAATTGCAGGTGGACAGTGATTCCGTCTGCATCCAATGAATCTAATTGTAGACATGGGTGAGTGTGTATGTGGATTCTGTGGCTAAATTGCAGAGGGACCATGAACTGAACCCAAAAAGGAAGAAGAGAATGGACTAAATTGCATTTGCAATGACCCCAATCTCACAGAGTAATGACCCTAAGCATCTCCCTAAAACCCAACGCCCAATGTTTAATATAAGTATTCTCACAGTGTTGCCATATAACTTAGAATCATGAAATACCACAGTCGCTGAAAAATCAAAGTTGTGACTCACTACAGCTTCCTTGAGGGAAATAGTCTGCAGCTTCTCACCATCAAAGCTCACCAGAAGCAGCATTAAGGAGATCATCAGTCACATATGCCCAGAAAAGTAGTTGAGCTGATAATGTAGCAAGAGTGCAAGACAATAAATGAGCGTATGCTTCATTGCTATCCACGTAACGTTAAAAGAACTAGAATAAGAGCCCCCAACATATTAAGTGAATCTCTGTGGGAAATTATGGGAGGCTATGGACAAGAGCTGCACAGGATGTGAAGCCATAGATGAGCTGTACCTTTAGATAGAGTACACACATAGATGACACTAACGATCTTTGCAAGGATCCAAGTTTCTCCTCTAAAAATGGAATTTTACTTACCCCAGCTGCCTAAAGAAATATATATTTTTCTAACATAATTTTACCATGAAGAAACACCTAAACTTAGGTTTTGTCCTAGTGAATAAATGAGAATTATATATAATTATTTATTCTTAGTATATAAACCAATGTTTCTAAAGTATTTAAAAGGACCTGAATACAATGGCTTAAGTTCTTACTTATATTTAATATAATGCTTTATAGTTCATGAAATATTTTATTTTTATATGTATATGTATATATATAATTTTCTTTGACCACAACTTTGTAATATAAGCAGCAAAATAGTATTATCTCCATTTTACAGAGAAGAATATTAAGGGTCATAGAGCTTAAGTAAAGGTCACATACCTGGTAAGGGATGAAGCCAGGACTCAAAGGCGGGTCTTACAGCTCTAAAGCCAATTCTCTTACTACACTATGCCATGTCCTCTTTAAACAATCTCTGAAACCTTATATGTGCCAATAGTCCATACTGTCTTTGAGGAAAGTATTTGTTGGGTCCCATCTAAATTAATCACAAAATCCAAACTAATTACAGTTTCCTTTTAGAAATATGCTCACTCCATGGCAGACACGAGCCACTTCTTCAGCTGTATTATATTCACCTAGACACCAGGAACCCCCTCACCTAGAATTCCATTCCAGAATTTGTACAGGTGTATCGAGATTACCCAAACCAATATAAAGAGAATGAAAGATTCCCCATTGCCTTCAACTCCCCCTCAGAGACCAAGTTTATGAGAGTCTTTAAATGGCTTCATAGCCTTTGTACTAATTCACCAGCATTTTTAATAGGGCAAAGGCAGCATGCTCCAATAATAAATTCTGAAATTTAATTTCAGCTTCTGACATTCATGGTTGAACGTATCTTCCTTTTCCATGAGATGTTCCACAAATCACTCAAGAAAACCTTCAGCTTAGAAAGGAAGAAATGATAAAGTGTTAAGGGAAGGAGACAGCAGGAGGGGAGGCTGCCCAAATCCCTGCCTGTTGCACAAATGGAGGAGGATTTCTTTTCTTTTCTAAAAAAGATCCCAAGACAGGCATTTGTGGTGTTAAGGTGGTCCCCAGAGACACTTTAAGCAGATAAGTGACAACCAAGTTGTAGCTTCGTAGAGACAGAAGCTGAGGGCTGCCACGGAATGCTAATTCAAAAGCTCCAGGATTAATCTTCCCATTATGAGGCCTTTAGTTCTTTGAAAGGCCAATTTTTAAAAATTTATTTCTTCTCAGAGTATGAAAAAATTCTTTCCCACTTATAAATGCCTTTTACATCACTTCCAATGAGCATTTGGCTTTTGGGATTGTATAGGTGACCCAAAGGCTTGTTATAATGTTGTGACTTCTATGAATCTATGATCTCATTGATGTGAGGTCTCCCTATGGTGGCACCTATTGGAACCTAGCTATTGCTTTCTTGACCTATGCGACCCTTCCCTGTGACTGCCCATAAGTCCTTCATAGAGGGGGAAGGGGGGTTACCCAGCCTGCTAGTGTACCACCTTTAAATTTATTGACATTATATGAATACCAGTAAAGCACATGGGCTGACCTTTATTCATCCTTTGCTTTTAACTACATGACTAATCCACCTCCTTTTCCCCAATCCTTCACACTCAACATACTTTATCCTTCTGCTTCTGTTGTTGCTGTGTCAGCATACTCTCACCTACTAGCAAGTCTCCATTGTCCTTTGGGCAATTTCAATTTTTTGTAGACTGTGGCATTTCAAGGCAACAAACATTCATTAGGAGCCTACTATGTGCAAGACATTGTGAAAAGCTGGGGATACCAAGAAAGGTAAAAGTGGTCCCTGATTTCAAGGAGCTTATAGGCTAATAGAAAAGACAGGCACACAATCATGTATAAACTAGACATATGCTGGATAACTTGAAGATCATCCCAGAGAGAACACACTAACACGAAAGGGCTTCTCACACAAGATAGAATTTTAATTGAGACTTGAAGGAAGTCAGGGAATCCAGGAGGAGAAGACAAATTCAGAGGGATCCAAAGCTGTGATTTCCCTTGTGTAGGAGACTCCCCACCCCTAAACAGTGAAAAAACTCTCTGTTCAGCAGCTTTTAGTGTTGGAGAGTTGCCCGGGGACACAACATGGTGAAGTGACTTGTCTACAGTCACTTATAAAGTCACTGTATCCAAGAAAGGATTTAAACTCAAGTCTCCTAGATTCCAGCACCAGCCTTGCTGCCTCCCAGAATGTTGTTTCTATATTTTTAAAAAGATAGGCCATGGGGCAGCTAGATGGTACAGTGGATAAACCACCAGCCCTGGATTCAGGAGAACCTGAGCTCGAATACAGCCTCAGACACTTGACACTTACTAGCTATGTGACCCCATTGTCCTGCAAATAAATAAATACATTTTTTAAAAAAAAGATAGTACTTTTGTTTCATGGGTAAAATTTAGAGTCATTAAGAACACTATATAATTTCCCAAAGATAATATAACCCACTTTCATCTTCCTATTCAATTCTAGGTCCAATTGTCCATCCACTGTTTGTCCAACATAATTTTACTGATGGACTGGCTCTATTGGTTATGCTATCTGAGCATTCTTTATCCAGTGTGTGTGTGTGTGTGTGTGTGTGTGTGTGTGTGTGTCTGTCTGTGTCTGTGTCTGTGTGTGTGTGTGTGTGTGTGTGTGTGTGTGTGTGTGTCTGTGTGCATAGTTGGGCCAAACTCTTAAGGATATCACTCCATGTAGTTCTAGTCCAATGGCTAATCAGGACATGGAGATGACTCTGGGCTCTTGAAAGAAATGGCAGTAGAAAACAACCTCTAGAAGATCCTCACAATGCTAGAAAGTATCCCAGTCCTGCTTTCTGAGGATCAGCCTAGCTAGAAATGGAAAAGTTCATGACATTTAATATAGCATTCAATAGATTACAACATTATAGACTGTCCTAAATGCTTTAAAAAATACATAAAATAAATTAGATGCTATTGTTAGCAACAAAAAGTTCCAGGAAGAATCTATTAAACTCCTTGAGTCCTAGCTTCCCTCAGCTTCCTATTAGTACTCAACTAATTAGTGGAAATGCTGATATTTCAATGATACATTTCCCAAAGTGTACTAAGTTCAGTCTCATAAAAAGGTGTTGGACAATATTAATTTCCAGTGATTTAAGGGGAAGTTTGGAGAAATGGGATAAAGATTTAACTTGCCAGAAGTTTTGCATGTCTTGTGGGAACTGGACTTATAGCTAGTTCTGTCAATGCTCTTTAAAAAAATTTTTCCCCTCCTGATTTTTCCCACTTCACCCAAGCTAGAATTTCATGGTCTTCTCCCATCCTGGGCTCACTTTGATTGATACAGGAGCTTTCCCCTGATCCCACCCAGACTGACTTGCCCCTCTCCAAGCAATTTAGTGGCCCTTCCACTCTCAGAGCAACTAATATAATGCCTTTTATAGGCACAGGATTAACCTCACCCACTACAGCTCAGAAATCCTGAGCTGAGATCCACCAACCTCAGCCTCTCCATTAGCTGAGACCACAGGTGTCCACCTCCACACCCATCTAGTCCTGTCAGTTCTAAAGTTCTGCTTTAGAGTTAATTTCTCCTTACAGCCATGGTGACGAAGCCTATAAAATGATCACCAACCACCTTGCCTAAGGAAAAGCAATGGCAACCGGAGCCAAGCCCTCTCCTTTACCTTCTCTTTCAATTTAATTTGCTTTGAATGGATTAATATGGCAATGCATGACTTCAGAGGTAATTAAGCTCCCCAGTTCTTCATTCTACCCCCAGTTTGAATTCCCAAGGAACAAATTCACCTTTGCTCTAGTCTGTGGTTGCCCCAAACACACACACACACACACACACACACACACACACACACACACACACACACGATGGAAAAGTAAACAAAGTACTCATTATATAAATAAGGTATGGAAAGGTAGTTGATTCTCAAGCAGAAAGGAGGATGACAAGAAGTAAAGAATTGGAAAGATTGGAACAGAATCCAGTAATATATCACTACTAGTACAAATCAAGCCTCTTTGGGACACTAATAGTTCCTTTGTGAGGCTGCTCTTTGCCCTTTCACTTTTGGCCTCCACTGAGCACCATCCAATCTAACACCAAGAGGGATGTTCTTTCCATTGGCCTTCCTTCCTCTCTAATGACACACTCTTTCCCTGCCATGAGTCTGTTCCCACTGCTGCTGCACTCACAACTTCCAGCAGCCTCTGTTGCTTCTCCCCAAAACTTGCAGGCCCTCTAGGAGCCTGATGTCTACAAAGCCGGTGCCAAATGAAGGGAACACAAAAGTGGCAGAGACAACCAGAGGGCCCAAGTAAGCCTGAGAAGAGGAAGCACAACCACCATTATGAAAGAGTAGAGAAGAATCAGGTAGAAGAAGAGCTTTCTTGACTTCCATACTCCAGGTAATGAGGTGTGATTTCAGTCAGAGGTAGAATCCCACATAATGAGTTTGGTTTTCCCCAGCTTAGCAACCAATCAAAGGGTACTCCATAAGGTTCATACATAGCCGGAAGCAGACAAAAGCCATCTGCTCATGTTGGAGGGGGTGTGTGTGTGTGTGTGTGTGTGTGTGTGTGTGTGTGTGTGTGTGTGTGTGTGTGTGTGTGTGACCAGTGGAGGGAAGAGTAGGAAAAGGAAGAGGACTTAGGACATATTTTTAAGTGTGTGTTGCCAAGGTGTTAAGGGAAACAAGGAGATAGAAGGAATGTGGAAAATTAGATTTCAAGAATCATACCTTAGAAGGAAGGAAATAATCCATTACAGGGGTCAAGCAAGGATATTAGTGATGCACAGACTCTTACAGAGGCTCCAGACACTGTTCTAAAGTCACTCTCCCTCTTTAGGGAGTTCACTATTCTTTGTTTATTTACTTGCTCTACCATTTAGTGAGTGTGACCCTCTCATGCTCCATTCTGGCTCCTTCTATATCTAATCTGAAAATGTTACTTTCAGAATGCTTGAAAGCTTGCAATTTATAAAGAAAAAAAAAATCCTCTCAGCTTCTCCCAACTGCCTTTTTTAAAGGCTATGAGCCCCGCTTCCTTCCCTAAGTGTCATGGATATTGTAATCCTATTGTTTACAGCATGACTTTGTTAAATTCCAATCGGCAGGGTACAAACAGGTTTTTATCAGAGCTAGCCCAAATACCACACAGTTTAACAAACATTTGTTGAGAACCTGACAACCAGGTGGAGCAATGGATAGAGCACTGGCCCTGAAGTTGGCTGGATCTGAGTTTAAATCTCACCTCAGATACGTACTAGCTGTGTGACCCTGGGCAAGTCACTTATCCCCAATGGCCTTAAATATCCAGTGCTATTTTCAGTCTTCCTGATATATAGCTTACCCCTGGATCTAGATGGCTCTAGAGGAGAGAATGAGGTTGGTGACTTTGCTCTCCCATTTAAATCCAATTCACTGCAAGTCATGACATTACCTCCTGATGTCATGGTCCTCTTCGAGAACAGAGGACAAACAACAACAATTGAGAACCTACTATGTGCTAGGTTTTTATAAGGGATACAAAGATTAATTTGAATTTTGCACCCCCACTGCCCCCCCAGCTTAAAGTCTGGTAGGGAAAATAAGTTGTGAATACAAATCACTGTCATACATATTAAAACCTACATGTATGAGAACCACTAAGCACTAGGAAAGGGAGGAAAGCTGTAGCTTGATCTGATGAACAGAAGCTAGTGTGGAGCACCTAGAAAGCCCCCACAACATTGATCCACAGAAGAGCTGTCTCTAACTTGAGGCATTTTGTTAGGTTAGCACCCACTCAGTCATCCAGAAAGCACATTAGTTCAAAATAAAATCCAATTGAGCAAACACAACAAAAAGTCACAAGAAAAGCTGCCCCTCCATGTACATGTGCTACACCCTCCCACAGATGAATATATCACCAATGAACTTAAAAAACACATATGACCATGTAACCCAGCTATGTATAGACATGGAATATACATGAAAGAGCATAAATCTGTGTTATATGTATAAATAGCATAAGCATGGAAGGTCTTTTTAACTTCAAGACCAGTCCTCTGTCAACACCATCACTCAGCCTTTCATTCACATCTCTCAGTAGCCTATTACTGGAAGATTATTGACAGAGGAAATCCAAGCATCTTTTCAGATAGACTTTTTTTTTTTTTGGGCGGTGTAATGGGGGTTAAGTGACTTGCCCACGGTCACACAGCTAGTAAGTGTCAAGTGTCTGAGGCCGGATTTGAACTCAGGTACTCCTGAATCCAGGGCCGGTGTTTTATCCACTGCGCCACCTAGCCGCCCCTAGATAGACTCTTAAAAGACCTATAATACACGTACTGAACAGAGATCAAAGCAGCCATTAAAACTTGGGAATCAAAGCAAAGCCTTTAGATGAGTGAGTTCATATCCTGAGGTCTCAAGGAAATTTGTTGCTGCATTATTTTTGTTTGCTTTTAATCAAAAGAAATTTCAACTGAGGCCACGGTGAATTTGAATTATAAGTAAATTGGCAGGAGGGCAGAATAAAGGGAGGAAAATGTCAAAATAAGAGATGCTAATAAAAGACATGCACTAGGCCTCTCAAATTATTACTGTGATTGACCTTCCAAGTGACAGAGTTGATGCCCTGTGAAAGCATTGTTCCATGTGAATGAGTTCTCTAATGGGCTTGAATTTCAAAAATTATCAGAATATTTGCTGCTCCTTAAAAGCACTTTAAGATGTCCTCAATTTTTGATAAAACCTACTTTTCATATACATGTAGTCTTTTGCTACTTTAACTTACTGCATGCCTGTCAGTATAAGCTTTGCTTAAATACTTTATTCTTACTACCAAGTATTTTTTATTCAACTATTCTAAACATACTAAGAAATCTTTGTTCTAACAGTAATAATATATCTTTTGTCACTGGTTCTGTTAATTCTAATGATTGGTCCTAGGCTGTTCCTCCCCTTCCTTTAGGAATGGTACCTTCCAGTCTCTCCATGTGCATGAAAAGTGACAAGCATGGGTCCCCATATTTCTACTTATTGGGCCACCCTAAAGACACGGTTTGTAAAATCTGCATGAATATTATCCTTCTCTAATAAGCTTTGTTTTCATATGTTTTAACTGTTTTTAATGCTTCCTCTCTTAGTAGTTTTTCTAATTGATATTTTTATGCTAGTCAATATTCAGTATTTAAGAGCACAGAATTAGTTTGTGGGTGGGTGTTACAGGAAAATGGAGATAGAAAACCCTATTTGATGTGCTATTATGACCGAGTTATTATTATATCATAATTCCCTGGAGTGAAGAAAAGGAGATATGGTACATTGAACTTTGGGCAGAATCTGACCACATTACCTCAATTTAGTGACTTCACTCAATCCCTCTGGGCCCTGGATTGGATTACTTCAAAAGACAATCAGACATTTACCCAGTACAGTCTTTGGAATAGTTTTCCCCTGGTCAGTAGGAGGGAGGAGGGAGGAGGGAGGAGGGAGGAGGGAGGAGCAATGGTCCTAGAAATGTTGACAAATTGTCTGGCAAGTTGCCCATCATGCTTTATGAAGGTTATCCAATTTTGAGTCTTACTTTCCACCTTCCTTACTCAAGAATACAGTAAGCTGAAAGCAATGTGTGTTAATTGGAGATGTCTCCATGACCTACTCACCACATTCTCCTCAAAACATTCCAAACTATTAGTTCTTTTTTAGCATACTATTTAGCTGTATGCTATTTGGACAAAATTACCTTATTTATAAATAGGTTATTAAATGATAGCCTTGCAGATAAGATTCAACTAACTTTTCATCCCATTAACTTATTTATTGCACCAGCTCACATTTCTACTGTTACTTCTGCATTTACACAAGTGTCTAAAGAAATACAACTACAATCTTATTATACCTGGAGAGACATTTGGATAAGTCTTATTTTTCAGGAATCATCTTGAAATGGAACCCATCATTGCTGTGCCTCCACAACATTATGTGCTTAGATAGATGTGAATCAGACTGACTCATCTTTCTGTACTGATTATATACATCCATCCATACATACATCCATCACTCATTATTGCTTCCTATCCTAATATTCCCCCTTCTTTATTACCCCCCAACACAAAGCCCAACCCCTGAAAGACCATTTCCATCGTAACAAAGAAATTTGAGTTTGGGGGTTTTGTTCGTTTCTTTCTTTTTGTCAGATCTGTAATTAGTGTAGAGAACTTCTGGTGATGAAGCCTCCTTTGTGAATATAGTTAACTCTCTAAGATTAGACTTCAGAACAGTTGCAGATCCACTTTGGAAAAGGAAAAAAAGAGATCAAATACAAGTGAACAAAACAAACTGATACAATGACAATGTCTAACAATTCCTGCCTATCATCTTTCACCTCCCTTCCAAGAGAAAAGAAGTCTATTTCATCATCATTCCTCTGTAGTGAAGATTGATTTCCCCAAATCCCTCATATTTGTGATATCTTACAGATTAGTATCATTCCTTTCCACTCATATTCCCAATCAATGGATACCTACTTTATTTCCAATGTCTTGTTTCCACCAAAAAAATGTTGCTATAAATATTTTAGTATATATGAGACCCCATGCTCAGCTATTCATATCTCCCAGTTAAAGGGTACAAACGATTGAGTCACTTTTCTAGCATAGTTATAAATTGTTTTCTAGAATAGTTGGAGCGATTTGTAGTTACACTAATAGTATATATTTTATTTTACCTCTCTTCCCAAAGCCTACCCTAAGCAGATTATTTCCATCCTTTAACTCCTGCAAAGTTCTTTTCAAGGCAGTTTCTCTGACTTTTTTCTGAAAAGCTTTTTCCCATTACTGAAGCCCCTCCTGGTTATAGGCATAAATGTAATATTCTCCCAAAAATAGGATTAGTCTCTAGGAGAGTGAATTATTTAGCCAACCCATGCTGCTAAATGCTTCTTTGCCAGACCAAGGGGTGATGCCAAATATATCCTGTCCCAATCATTTCCTGCCAATGTTTCTAAAAATTGGAATTGTCATTTTCTCATATCTTTGTAAGTGCTTGTCTCCCCAAAATACATTGTAGTGCAGAAGAAAGCTATCTATGAAATAAAAAAGAAAGTCAGGCCATTTATTAAGAGCAATACTCCAGTGAAAAAGAAAAATCAGATTTTATTAAGACATAGTTGTACAATATTCATTGGGGAAATCTAATAGAAAGACCTCAGCTTAAAGTAGAGCAAAATTTCTATTTCTTTCTCCAAAAAAAAAAAAAATCTAGACCTACCATGTGGCTTTATTTCAACTAGTCCTGGGAGGGTCATAAAGGGTATGTAGGAAATTAATGTGAGGGGGAGGGGAGAAAATCCTTTATTGAGTCACTGAGATGATTAAATGAATTGGGGAAATCTTTGTGGGCTCATTAACTACCCCAGGAGTCTTTGCCTTTGGAATTGTGAATTACTGTTTCTTCAAGTAGTGTCCCACAGGTACAAAGAAATGCCTTATCTGTGAACATAGAAATAGTTTCAAACTCACCACAATCAGTAATATTATTCTGGGGCTTAAGATCCAGTCTCTCAGCTGCTCTGTCCCACCTGAGGCCTAGATCAATGATGAAGCAAATTCCTGGGCAGGGAAAAGCCTAATCCTTGCCTGGTACCAAAGAGGTATCCAAGTTTTCAATCAATTAATCAATAAACATTTATTAAGTACCTTGTTCCAGGCATGTACTAAGGGCTAGAGTTGGAGAAAAGCATAAACACAAAATTCAGAGTAGATTGGTAGCAGGGTATCTGTGGAGCACTAAAATCCAAGTGGCTGATATTAGTGGGAAAACTAGTTAGCATTGATTAGGGGCCAGAAAATTCTATATTAGTTTAGGAAGCCAAAATCAAGACGATACTGGGGAGTTAATCATTTGTCTGGTTCAAACTGGACCAAAGCTTTGACATTTTTTATTGTGTTTGCTTGTATTCCCCCATAGCCACTTGGCACTAATGTTCTGGCATGGTCATAGGTAGGGTTTACCAAGACATTTCCTAACTCAGCCACTCCCATCCAGTGGCCATTCCTGCACAAATGGAGAGATCAGCCACTATAGCACTGTTTGTTATCTTGGTTTTTCTTTGCCTAGAATGGAATGATCCTGGACATGCCTATGACAATATCTTGAGGTTTAAGTAATTTCATACTTGCAAATAGTTTTCTAAGCACTTTGAGACTTTTGAGTGGTCATTAAATTAAATAATAGATAACAAAGTTTCATTGTTGAAAGTTTATATGGTAGAGGCAATTCATGATTTGTATTCAACAAATGAACATCTTATAATATGTAGCAGCCAATGAGAGAGCAAAGATTAGGGGTTTCTCCTTTCACAAGCCAGAAAGACACCATATCTGGGGGATGGATGTCCCCTGGCCACAAGGCAAGAGATACTGCCTTAGATGCAGGGAGAATTCTCATTTTGATAGATAGTAAGGTCTGCTGAAAGTTAGGGAAGCAGGAAAGATAAGTCTAGCTTATTCCACAGTCATATGGTTGTCGTTGCTACTATTCAGTAAGAGATGGATCCCACCCCAGTCTTTTCAAGTATGAGGTGGGGAGAAGGAAATGCAAAGGACGTTTGCTCCTAGCATTCTAAATCCTTAATGTTACAAGGACCAAATATGGTATTTTCAAGTACATTATAGGTTTAAAAGGCCTGGGAATGTACCCACCTTGGTATGTTGTTTAGACTGAGTTCTAAATCAATGACTTTCTGGAACACATACTGTTTGTAAGGAGGAGACTGTTTGCATCTGAAATAGGTAGGTTAAATTCATTGAAATTCTGAGGAATATAATTGCATAGAGGACTCGAATGTGCCATTTTTATAAACAAAATTCAGTTTCTTGACCTTTGTGCAAATCACTAATACAAAGCTACTATGTGCCATTCTCCAGGGATATTTGTAGATCAAAAATAATATGAAAAGGTAATATATCCCTAGTTGGTCCTTTCATCTGTTTGTAAGGACAGGAGATAACTCCATCCCCAGCCCACACACATACTTTGCAGTTCCAGCCAATGCCCTTTTCTCCCATCAACCTCACACATCTTGTTGCAGATCAGGCTGACCAAAATCACAGCTAAAAGAGACCTTAGATATCATCAAATCTACCTCCTAGAGGCATCTTGGTAAAAGTAGACTTGAAGTCAGGGAAATATGAGATCAAATCCCACCTCAAACATTAGCTGTATAACCTTGGGCAAATCATAGCTTCTCTAGGTCTCCATCTCTTCATCAGGCTCAGTGAAGCCCCCCTCTCCATTTTAAAGTTGAGGGAACTGAGGCCCACAAAAGTGACTTGCTCAAAGCCATCCAGGGAGCTAAGTAGCAAAGCCAGAATTCCAAATGTAATACTTCAAGGACCTGTGATTTTACAATGTGTTTGCAAGCACATTGAAACACTGGTTTGGAACCCTGGAGTCAGGAAAACCTGTGTTTAAACCTGTTCTCATATACTCACTGACTGTGTCATCTTTGGCAAATCAGTTCATCTTGCTGTGCCTCAGTTTCTTCATCTGTAAAATTAGGAATTAGACTTAGCCTCTAAGATTCTTTTGAGTTATAAATCTGTGATCCTGTCTATATTCCTTCCACTAACACAGATAAGAACCCCTTTTGGCCTTCCTCTGTGTTCTTTGAGATACATTAAATAAATTCTTGCCCTGTTGTCAGACTGATGATGAGCCCCTCTGTACGTGGGTTTGTCTTCACATAACAAAGATACCATCTCACCTTGAGCTTGTTCTTGAAGCTTGGTAAGTCTGGCAGAGCTTGTGCTTAGTTGGCAAAGTCTTTCCAGGTCACCTCCAAATTCAGATGAGCCATTGAAGTGGAGGATAGAATTAGAACTCTGTAGACATTAAATAATATTTCAGTATTCAAAGCTATAAGAAGTTAGATAAATCGCCTTTTTTGCCCTCAATTTAGAGATATGTATGAAATCACACTTTCGTTTTACTACAGGCTGCATCTCACTATTTAAAGGGACCCTAAGAGATTATTGTTAATATGACTAATCTCTTTGTAATTAAAAAAAACTTATTTTATTTGCTTTATATGAATAGACTTCTTTATATTAAATTTTCTTTTAGCAGGGGTAATCTGTATTAGGATATGTGTTTTTTCTTGCAATGTGTTTAAGTAGTTTTAGAAATTATTTGGAAATTAAACATAAATTTTAAAATGCCTAATTATTGTATCTATACTTTCTTCTCAATTTTCCCTTAATGCCTCTTGCAAGACTTTATTCTCCTAGGCATTATAGCACAGTGGGCAGGGCAAAATAAACTCAGGGAACTGAGGTTCTCAATTCATGATGCTACTGGTATTGTAGCATTTTATAGCATTTAATATTTGCTGTGTGCTTTGCAATAATTTTTGTTAGTTATTCTTATATATTTTAACCTTGTCTAGTAAGGCTATGGTGAGAATAACTAATCTTGATTATTATAAACCACTTGGCAAAGAAAAATTAAGTGCTTAGATAAGTAATAAAAACCATTTCATTAACATTCATTAGATATGCATATGTGTACATATATACATACATATATCTTGTCTGGTTTTCTGTCATCTAAGACAATGCTACTTACAACTTTGTAGCCTGCATATATGAGTGTAGAAGGGCAGACTGATTGATTTTTTTTGGGGGGGGGGTCAAGGCAATTGGGGTTAAGTGACTTGCCCAGGGTCACACAGCTAGTAAGTGTTAAGTGTCTAAGGCCGGATTTGAACTCAGGTCCTCCTAATTCCAGGGCCAGTGCTCCATCCACTGCACCACCTGGATGCCCCCGATTGATTTTTAAAAACAACAAGAAGTATTTCCATTTTCAAATGAGAACATGTATATAACATGTTTATAAAACTTAAGTCATTATAAAAATGTCAGCTAACATCGTTATGATTTGTATTCAGAAGATATCAACAATGATCAACTCATGGTTGTTGGCCATGAGCTCTGTTCACTAACAACCACCCCTTTCTCTTCCCAGGGTCTTTGACACTCACATTACAAATAAGACAGGCCAGTTCTGATCACAGTCCAACATATTGGCAGTAATGGTGCAAAAATAAATAAGGTAGGGGCAGCTAGGTGGCACAGTGGATAAAGCACCAGCTCTGGATTCAGGAGGAGCTGAGTTCAAATCCAAACTCAGACACTTGACACTTACTAGCTGTGGGACCCTGGGCAAGTCACTTAACCCTCATTGCCTCACAATGAATAAATAAATGAATGAATGAATGAATAGATAGATAGATAAACAGATAGATAAATAAGACATAATTCCTGGTCTTGGTAAATGTAGACGGATACAACACATACACAAATAACCATAATGTGTTTGTACGTAATGTGATAAATACAAATAAGGAGTGCAAAGTTATATATGAAGTCTAAGAGACAGACTGATAGATAGACCATTTCTAACCTCACTGATTTCTGGAAGACTCCATGGAGAAAGAGGCAGTTGAATAGAGTCTTGAAAGATATAGATACAATTTCAAGAGGTGGAGAGGAAAGCATTCAAGGTATAGGGTCAAACGTGGAGGCAGGAAAACACCAGCTACGTATAGGAACAACAAATAGTGCAGTCTGGTTGGATTGTAAAGTACCTGAGAGGGATTAAAGTAAGCTAGGAAAGGTAAGGTAGCATCATATAGTGGAGGGTCTTGATTGTCAGGCTAAGAAGTTTGTATTTTCTTCAGTAGACAATAGGACCCATTCCAGGATTTTGAAGAAATGAATAGCATACTCAGAACTGTGCAATTGAGGAAGGTTAATCTAGTTCTACATAGTCATTATTTGGCTGAAAATGCTGTAATGCCCCCAGGTCATCGTGCTGAATTCCTGCTTGTCATAAAATGCTCTAGTTATAGGTACTAAAGGATGGCTAGGACACAACTAAATCTAGGACACAGTCTAGTAAAATCTTATTTTATATTTTGCTTGATAATCTATCCCACATATTAGCATATTTTCTTGTGATTTGTCTTCCTCTCCTAAAAGTAAATAAGGGAGGGCAGCTAGGCAGCACAGTGGATAAAACACCAACCTTGGATTCAGGAGGACCTGCATTCAAATCCAGCCTCAGACACTTGACATTTACTGTGTGACCCTGGGCAAGTCACTTAGCCCCAATTGCCCTGCAAATAAAGAAATAAATAAATGAGGAAGACTCTGTTTAAGTGAACATTCTCCATATTTGTATTCTGGTAAATCTAAGTTTTGCTTACTTGTTAAAGTGATTTAGAGTGTCAGACCTGGAGTCAGAAAGACTCATCTCCACGAGTTCAAATCCGGCCTCAGACACTTACTAGCGGTGTGACCCTGGGCAAATCACTTAATCCTGTTTGCTTCAGTTTCCTCATCTGTAAAATTAGCTGGAGGAGATGGCAGACCATTCCAGTATCTTTGCCAAGAAAATCCCAAATGAGGTCACAGAGAGTCAGATGCAACTAAAAAATGACCAAAGAAAAACGAAAACAACAAAAAGCGATCTCTGTTGAGAACACTGGAAGCTTTGCTTTAAGATTCCAGGTTGAGTCGTGTGCTGCAAAAGATGCTGTTAGCAGTATAATGTCCCTGGATACCTTATAATGAGAAGCAGAAAGAGTAGACAAATCATCTCTTTTTGAGCAGGATTGGGTGCATGCCTACCAAATGGGAAAGTGACAGAATCTGAAGAGCCCCAAGATGGCTTGACTTAGCACTATCAAAATTCCATTCAACAAGTATTTATCAAGTGCCTCTTGGTTTGGTCCCCATAGTATCATGGGGGATAAAAATAGGAACTCGACCTATGATTGTATTGATACAGGAACCCTCAGATGAAGAAGTTCTTTCAACCCAATGCAGGTCAGCTCCTGTTCTGCCTAACTGGCCTAGAAAACCAGTTAGTTAAATGACCTGTCCAAGTTCATAGAGCCAGTACATCTTGGAGAAACAATTTTAAACCAGAGATGTTTTGAGGTTCAATTGAGATAATGGAGGAAAATATACTTCGCAAACCTTTAAAAAGCTATATAGGGGCAGCTAGATGGCGCAGTGGATAGAGCACCAGCCCTGGAGTCAGGGGTACCCGAGTTCAAATCCGGTCTCAGACACTTAATACTTAACTAGCTGTGTGACCCTGGGCAAGTCACTTAACCCCAATTGTCTCACTAAAAAAAAAAAAAAAGCTATATAAATGGGGCAGCTAGGTGATGCAGTAGATAAAGCACCAGCCCTGGATTCAGAAGGACCTGAGTTCAAATCCGGCCTCAGACACTTGACACTTACTAGCTGTGTGACCCTGGGTAAGTCACTTAACCCTCACTGACCCACAAAATTTTTTTTTAAAAAGCTCTATAAATGCCATTTGCAGTATTATTATTAACACACAGTCACAAGGGGGTGGGGCAGCTATGTGGCACAGAGGATAGAGCACTGGCCCTGGATTCAGGAGAACCTTAGTTCAAATCTGGCCTCAGATACTTAACACCTACTAGCTGTGTGACCCTGGACAAGTCACTTAACCCAATTGCCTCACAAAAAAAAAAAAAACATACAGTCACCAGGCATCAAGTCTGATGATTACTTTATTCCCTGAGCCTTCTACCTAACTCCTGCCAAGTTCAAGCAATATTTAGAGAGCAAAATAGAAATGTGCTGGTGAATGTTTTAACAATGGGGAAAATGGCTCTCACAAGCCAGTAAAAGTTGTCTCCAGCACCCCTTGACTTGAACCCAGGTCTTCCTGCCACTAAGACCAGCTCTCCATTTCTATGTCATGCAGCAAGGGATATGATAAAATACGACAAGGACTCTCTCCCAGTGAGGAGATGTGACATGTGCACATGAAATCCCAGTGTTAAGAATAGGTGATTAAGTACTAAACGTGCTGCAGAGGCAGACAATAAGTAACACTAGAGGGCAGAGCTAAGAAAGATCAATGTGGGTCAGTGGTACGATGACTCCAATTAGGAAGGTGAGAAATGAGATGGGTCTTGAAGCATAAGTGTTCTTTAACTAGGTAGAGAATGGGGGGCATTCTAAGATGGAGCAATAACACAGGAGCAAGTGGTGGGGGATAGATAGGCATGGTGTTTGGGGGAAACAGTAAAGAATGGCTTGACTCAAATGGAGGTTTCATGTGTGAGAGTAGTAGGATATCAAGTTAGATGGGTGTTATGGCATAATCATATACAAGGTTTTGAATATGAGAGCCAGTCATTTGATCTTATTTAATTCTTTATTTAAAAACAACATTTAACAACATTATACCCAAATAAATTTTGTTAGCAGCTATTTTCATTTGAATTAATTTGAACATATCAGACTAGAACAATAATTTTTTAGCCATTCAAGTCCTCATCAGGATGTTGATTTATCCATTTATTCTCATTTTTTGTTCTGGTTCTGG
Organism: Dromiciops gliroides; assembly: GCF_019393635.1. Lineage (NCBI taxonomy): Eukaryota > Metazoa > Chordata > Mammalia > Microbiotheria > Microbiotheriidae > Dromiciops > Dromiciops gliroides. The sequence continues at coordinate 150,342,113 of NC_057865.1, read as the reverse complement.
GTGTTTTGTTTTAGGTGTTGTTGTGGGGGGTTTTTTTGCTTTGCATAATTTCATAAAAATCTTTCCTCATTTCTTTGTATTACTCATGATTAATTGCATCGTGGTGTTCCTTTACCATGATGTATTAAACCATTCCCCTCTTACTAGACAATGTTTGCTTTCAGTTATTTGCAATTACATACAACTATGAAAAATCTTTGAACAGTTAGCCTTTTTGTTTTTAATTACACTTTCACAGAATATTCCCATGAATAGAATTATTGTCAAAGGATTCATCATCTTTGCAACTTTTACTGTGTACTGCCAGACTGCTCCCAAAAAAATACTATAAAATTTCATTTTCACCAGCAATGACAGTTTGATATTTATGGAATGGTATTGCAAAGTTGTTTTAATTTTCCATTTTCTGATTATTAGCATTGTTGAAGTTTTTAAGTGGAAGCATTTTATCTTAATCCCCAAAACAATATGGAGACATGGGATATTTTTGAACAAGGGAGTGACATAATGAAATCATTTTAGGCAGTACATAAGATGGATTGAAGGAGGAAGAGACTAACGATTCTGACAATAAAAAAAATGAGTAGAATTTGGACTGGAGTGTTTGCAACGGATATAGAAAGCATGTGGCAAATACAAGAGACATTTTGAAGGTAGAATCAAGACAGCTTGGTAACCTATTGGTTTTGTTGTTGTTTGTCCTTAGTTCTCAAAGAGGACCATGACATCAGGGAGGTGATTTTATGGCTGGTAGTGAATTGGATTTAAGTGAGGGAGAGCTGTGCAAGGTCACCAACCTCACTCCTCCAGAGCCCTCTGGGTCCAGTGGCAAGAGATAGACAGACAGATAGCTAGATATAGCAATATCAGGATGATTGGAGATGGCCCCAGATGTTTAAAGTAGTTGGAATTAAGTGACTTGCCCAGGGTCACACAGTTAGTGTCTGAGGTGAGATTTGAACTCAGGTCCTCCTGAATCCAGGGCCAGTGCTCTATTCACTGCACCACCTAGCTGCCCCACTACCACAGGTAAAGAAGAAAAGAGGGAAGTCAAAGAGGTGGCTTGAAAGTTAAAGTTGAGGTTCTTAGAAGAATTGTGGTGCTGTTGTCAGAAATAGTTTCAAAAGCTCTGGAACTAACAAACCTCACGCATATCATTTAACCTCTTTAGATCTCAGCTTCCTCACCTATAAAATGGGAGAGTTTGGCCAGATGATCTCTAAGACCTCTCCATCTCTAAAATTCGATTGTTCTGGAAGTGAGCTAGCCTGAAAAAAAGATGAGTTCATTTTTAGGAACATAGAGTAAAAAGCAATGGCAGGATAGCCGAGTAGAAAATCCCAACTGGCAAGTGAAAACATAAGAATGGCACTTTAAAAAAAGGAGTAGAGTTGGAGATAAGGATTGAAAAGTCATCGCCAGAGGAAAGATGCTTGATAAGATGAGAGTGAAGAGCATTGCTCAGGTACCGTTAGAGAATAAAGAGGGGAAAAGAAATAAAAGGGAATCCAAAAAAGGGGTCTAAAGTTTGATGTGTCTAGAAGGTATTGACTAATATCTGAGCCTTGAGAAATGTTTGTTTATTGTATGCTAAGGTACTGTCACAAGAACTGCTGGGGGTGCAAAGATGACTGTGAGTCTCTGTCCTCAAGGAACTTATAATAATAATCATAATGACCTATTGAAATCTATAAAGTGCTTTCCCTAGAAAAGACCTTGTGAGGTAGGTAGAGCAAGCATTACTATTCTTATTTTACAAATAATGAAACTAAAGATCTAGTTAAGGGGGCAGAAAGAGGAAGACATACCCCTAAAAGAGACAGAAAAATAACATCCCTTTTCCCCTTCTTCCTGATCTCTGCTAATCTGCCTGAAGCCAAGAACTGTTACCTCCCACAATCTTTAGTTCTACATCTGAAAACAGCCATTATTTTTTGACATCACCATATGGACCTCCTTTTTTTGCCATGGGCTTATTGGTGAAAGACTCCTTAACATATGGTGTCTTCAAAGGGGGGAGGGGGAAAAAGATAGTTTGGGACTTGAAGTAATTCATGACAAAAATTAATTGGCACAGAGGCAACTATCATCCAGAATTGTTGATTATAACTTATAAATCTGTTTGTTCAGTACTTATGCTCAAGATATTTGTTTTTCCTCCATTTTAAATGTCAGGAAAAGAAAAAAAATTCCTTTTCTCAATGAATTATGTCTTGTCCCTTTTGAAACTGTCATTGATTTCTTACCTGTGGGCAAATTCTGACAGATGTGATCATTAGCCTGCTTTTCAGGTAAAGTTTCTGATACATTCTAAGAAAAAGACAGATAGATAGATATACATGTACACATATACATACACATACATATATACACACATGTACACATACATATACAAAGTTTCTTCTAATTCAAGACATAAGTATTGATTGGGTTTTCAAGATGCAAAATAATTAAACCATTCCTTGAAATTATTCCCATGCTCAAAAAGCCCTACAACACATTTTGCTCAAGGCAGCAATCACATGTGTGGCATTACTGTTAAGGAAAGTTTACATGAACCATTTCAAAGATAACTAACTACCTTAGCCTTTTGCTTTGAGCAGTTTAATACACAAGGGAGATCACACTTTGCTAGACCCTCATTTGTGAATGTGAAAGAAAACGAATTGTTGCTATTTTTAAAATTCCATTAAATATTTTGATAACCACAGGACCTTTTTTCCTAAAATTTGCCATTGCAATCATGAAAAAAATTAATCATTTTTTAAATAATCAGACATTTTTAAAAGTTTTAAATATTGGATCTGCGATTAGGAATCAAAGAACACCAGAAGGAATGTGTTATGACTCATAATGATAAATTTATGATAAATGATTAATGATAAAATACTGAGAGAAAGGCAACACTGGACTAAAGTTAAAAATAGTACACAACCCATTACTAAACTCTAATTACTAATTCGCTGTTCATTGATGAGAGAAATTGGTGATGGGAAAAGCTGGGAGAAAGACATTTTGGAGCAAGATCAATGGAGAAAAATATGGTTGGATTTGTTAAGACATGCCTCTCTTATCATTTTACCCTTGGTTTTATTCCCCAGGTCAAAAATAGAGCTCACTAACAAAAAATCTGGTCGGACTTCAGTTGAAAAAAAAAATGTTGGGTATAACAATCAAGATAGCCAGTTACATAAAGGAAATTTCTCTCTCTCTCTCTCACACACACACACACATACACACACCTTTTAGGTAGCTGCTTGTCATCATCAATTCACCTCTAGTTAATATCTGTTGAATTATTCTTAGTGAGGGAAATTCTATCAGGCTCAAGGAATAAGTATTAGTGAATACATTAAAAATGAGGTCCCTGAGCCAGCAGAGGAGTTCAGCAAGAGGAGCACATAAATTGTCCTACTAGACACTCTAAATAGGAATTTGCCAAACAAATGAACACTCATAGAAAGCAGTCCTGGTTAGTACCCAATGAACATGTTGATGGAGAAGAAAAAGAAAAAAAAAACAATTATTTGTCTTCATTTGGTACCAGAGTCTATCACTGCAGTGATAGATGATATATGTAAGAATGCCTTCAAAAATGTATAAAGAGCCACAAAATGCACTATGTGATCATAACCATAAAGAAAACCACAGCCAATCACTAACTATCCTCCTTGGCTTCCTTCAAGCCTCAGCTAAAATCTAATCTTCTAGATGCCTTTCGTGATCCCCCTTAATGCTGTCTCCCTTTATTGATTACTTCAAAGTTATCTTGTATTTATCTTCTTTGTAATTAATTGTTTTCATGTTGTCTCCCCCATTAGATTATAAGTTCTTTGAAGGCAGAAACTGTTTTTCCCTTTTTTGTATCTAGCTTGCATATGGTTGTTTGCATGTTGTCTCCGCCATTACATGGTGAGTTCTTTCAGGCCAAGGACTGTCTTTTGCCTTTCTTTGTATCCCTAGTGTTTAGTACAGTTCCTGGCACATGGTTGGTTATTGTCCTTCATTCTCAAAGAGGACCAAAATGGCATCACTATGTTGGGGTCAAGGTGCAGTGTGTCCAACTCTGGCTGATCAGATTAATATGAGCTTGGAAGGCTCTACCATACATTGGGCACAAATCGACCATATGAACATTTGGAGTGTAGCTTTCTCTAAATTTGCACATCTCACATTTCTTTTGAGCTACTGCAATTCTGCTTCAACGATAAAGCTCTTTGATAAAGCACTTTCTTTGATGCGGGCATGCCATGTCTGCCGTGGGTGGTCCTGTGCCAGTCTCCCATTTCATGCAACCGATTCCAAAGTTCTTTAGAGAGACATTCAAAGTGTCCTTGTATGGCTTCTTCTGACCTTCCTATGATCATTTGCCTTCATAGAGCTGAGCCTTGAAGAAAGCTACAGAGTAGAAGAAATGAAGGTGAGGTGGATAAAGTATTCCAAGCATGAAAGGCTATGCAAAGGTATACAGTCAGGAAACTGAATGTCATGTTTTGGGAACAACAAATGGGCTATTTTGGCTGGGTTGTATGAAAGGGTATAGAAAGGATGGCCAAGTTGTGAAGAGTTGAAATTGTAACCTGAGGAATTTGTATTTTATCCAAGAGATAATAGGGGAGTCACTGAATATTCTTGAAGGAGGATGACCTAATAAAATATGTGCACTTTTAGAAGGTTATTTTGCACCCTATTTAAAGGATAATGTTAATAATGCAATTTTAATTTAAAAGTTTAGCCTGAAATACAGAACTATTTGTTTGTTCTAGAAAGTTGGTTGTTAAACCAGCATACCCCTTGAGTATCCCCATTGTGTAAGCAGGGAGGCTGAGGTATAAAAGGATTTTCTGATCACTGAAGCCTATGAGTCTGAGAGGTAAATGAACACTCCCCTTCCTCAATCCTCCTCTCTAATCATTAGATAACATTCCCTGTTGAATGAAGGACTTGGAATTTTTCCTATGTCATTCAGTTGGGATGTGAAGCAGAAATCCACTATCATAATATTTAGAAAGAGCACCTGTCTTGTCTTGTCTGACCACCTTGACAGAGCTGAGAATGTTCATTTACATCCAGCCTGCATTTTAAATAGCCATTCTCTTCTTTTTAGTAATATTGACTTAATTTAAGGAGCCTGTGGTGTGGAAAAGGGGGGACTAACTAAATGAATCAAAATACTAGTTAATAACATTGGTCTAAAACCATCAGGAAATTTGAATATGAGATTCCCTAAGGTTCAGACAGGTTTATAGCTATGGGTAAAAAACTATTCAAGGACAAAATTGAGTATTAAAATGTGTTATACAAACACATCTGTAGCCCTTAATAAATATGTAAGAGCTGGCAAAGAGAGTTGCAGAAATTCTGAGAGAAAATATGGAAAATGTGAACATCTCTAGCCTGGTGATATAACAGCAATTTTTTTCCCATTTTTAAAAGATTTATTGACCTTTTACATAGGTACTACCTACTCTTCATTATTAATTCCAAAGTATAAAATGTTATTTAAAAAGAAAAATGTTGACAGACTTCACAGGCCAAGGGGCCATAAGATATCACATGGCAAAGAGCACAAATATATGGAAAATTACAGATATAAATTCAGAAGTCTATTGAGGCACCATGAGACCCTGAATGTTGGTACTTTCATTTTCCCCTCTAAGCTAATTTTTTTTTAAAAGAGGCATCTCCCTAATGGCTTAGAAGGAATAAAAAGAAATGCATTTATGGTGGTAATATACTAAGTATATTGTTTGGGAATGTTGTCAGGTGTAGTCAAGGCAAATTGTGTCTTTGGAACCATTTTATCAAGGTCAGAAATCTCCCAAATGCAAACTTCTGGGATGGGGATACAAAGAAGGTCGTGTAAGAGAGGGGTACTTTATTGACTACTACTATCATGGAATGTGTTCTATCTGCATCTATTTGTTGTAAAACGCTAGGACAGGTTCCCGTACAGAACTCTTTGAGTTGGTGTTTTTGGTGGGTTTTTTGTTGTGGTTTTTTTTTTTTTGGTGAGGCAATTAGGGCTAAGTGACTTGCCCAGGGTCACACAGCTAGTAAGTGTCAAGTGTCTGATGTCAGATTTGAACTCGGGTCCTCCTGAGTCCAGGGCTGATGCTCTATCCACTGTACCACCTAGCTGCCCCAACAAGCAGTTTAAAAGGAAAATGCAAATCTAACTTGATCAAATTGGGATTGCCAAGGAATCTTAAAGAGAGTTTGCCACTAGCTCAACTCAGATAAAAGGATATTAGCCTTGTCCCAATATGCCCAGGGCCAAAAGAAATTGAATATACTGGACCAGCCTTTCCTCTTCTCTGAGTATGGAAGACAGAGTGTGGAACTTGGAGTGTAGAAAACCTAGGTGCAATTCTGTCTCTGGCACCTACTGTGTGACCCTGAGCAAGTCACTTAACCTTTCTGGGAACCTCCATTTCTTTATCAGCAAAATAAGGGAGTTGGACTCCATGATCTCTAATGTCTGGTCTAGCTCTAATCCTGTAACTTTCAAATACTGAGACCAAAGATAAGTCTCTTATTGACTAGGTTAACAATAGATTATTTTTTTTTCCTGAATAGCTAGAATATTCAGTCATTTGATTTCATCCTTCCTCTGCCCTCTTTTAAAAATGTCAAATTTTTAAAACTTGTGGTAAATAAAAACTGAAATTGTTTTGGTGTTAAGATAATTTTACCATGCACATTTCACTAGTAATGGCTTTTAGGGTACCTTAAAACAAGGAAATTGATGTTCTAGCAATCATTCTTTGGGAGAGTTTAGGGTACCAGGAACAAATTACCCAGTGTAGCTACCTCTCCTCTCCTCTCCTAAAAAATCTTAGGCTAGTGAAATCAGATTAAAATTAACATCACGAGCACTGAGAAAAAATATTAAAAAGTATAGAAATGGATAAGGGAAACTTCATCTACTTTGCCTTGATAGGAAGTTGGGGACTGATTACTATTTTGTCTTGGGCCCCATAGGTCTCCACATGATACTGGGATACCTCTTTTTACCAAGTTTAGTCTACTGCTTTGAGTCATCAACAACTCAAACCAGGGCTCAAGCCCCTAACAATATAATCTCTCTGCCTAATGAATCTAAAAGCCAAAACAAAACAAAACAACATTTAATTAAGAAGTGCTACATTCAGTCACTGTCTCCAGAAAACAGCTTCCCTATTCATATCACAACTGTGGGCTAATTGAGAGGGGTTTTCTAAGGGACAGAGGCTATCTATATCCATGTGAAACATTAGGGAGCAGTGTGGTACAGTGGGAAAACCCTTGACGCCTAGAAAAGGAGACCTGGATTCAAATCTTAAATCTTAACTGGGTGTCTTCGGGCAAATGACAACCTTCATGTGCATGTGCCTCTCTGAACTAGAAGGCCTCAAAGATGCCTTCCAGCCCTAGACGTATACTATTATTTATAACCTTTGGGTCTGTTTTGCCCTGGTGGGCAATATACCTCATCCTCCTCATTTGCTGACTTCCCGAAGTCTTCATTTTAATCCAATCAAGGCAAGGCCCATCTCTTCCTCGAAAGCACTGGGCCTAGGGTGATAATCTCTCAACCGAGCATGAACTTCAGCTTTACAGAGTTCAGGATACAGAATTATAGCCCTACCAGGATGTGATCTATCTCATTTTCTTCCCTCCCAGTAGACCTATTTCAGATCATTTCAGAGGAGCTGAATCAGGAGAGGCGTCTAAAAAGACATTTCTGCACTTGAAGTTTGTTTCCATGTTTCTTCTGCTCTCAACATACACAGAGCAGGTAGCTACTACCTCCCCAGCCATATAACCTTTTTATTCTTTCAATAATAACCTCTCAGACTTTGAGTGTTTGCAACAAATGCCTTTTCTGGATACTCACTATTCCAACCTTCATATTGGTTGCCTGGAGTCCAGAGTCTTTTTATTTAAAGATTTGTCAGTATTTTCCTCATTATTTAGCTGCCAATTGCAACTGGCCTTAGGCTAGTTTATATTACCAATTAATATATTTAATATTTAATGTTATAAAGCTATATATTACTTTTAAATTATTTGATCTATATATGTTTTTCATTAGTGAAGAATCCTTTATTAGCATATTTAGGAACCCTATCTTGAGGCTTAATATGGCTTAATTCTCTTAATAAAAACTAATTTGAAAGTCATTATCTTTTTTAATTATAGCTTTTGACATGGCTTCCTAGCTCTACAAATAAGCAGCAGAGAGGCTTTTATTCATAGTGTGACCGCCAGTAACATTCACTTCTCAGAGATGTTACCAATTGGATATCGAGTCTTTCTCCCAATAGACTGCATAGATCAGGTGGTTAAAAACAATATGTCGAAAAGGCCACAGGAAAAGGCGTAGTCATTGTAAGGTCTAGTTAATGTCACTATTCTTGAACCATGGAAATTTGGGAACAATGAGTTTCTAGGCCTGGGGCAGCTAAATGAGGGTTTGTGTAAATCCATCAATGTCACTGGAACACTTCAAATGGGGGTCAAGACTTGAGGGGAGATGGTTCAGGAACAGCCTTTCTGTGTAAGAAGGACAGCAAATCCTCATCATGGGGACCTGTGTTTTGCTCAGTCACTCAAATGGGTTTGTGACTTTATCTGTGTAGGCAGCTGTTCCCTTCAGTGACATAGATCGAAATGCCTCCCTACCTTCCTTTACTGTGCAATTCTTGTCTATCCTTACATCCTCCATACAAGATCTATCCAACATGCTAGAGACCTTCTTCTGGTTCTTCTATGCCTTGTGGGGACCAGTGTACCACTTGGTCTTTCTATCTATAATCCAGAGAAAAAGAATGGCCTCTTTTATTAGTCAAACATGTCGAGTGGGGTACCTTTTATGCTATTTCTTACCCATGAGTGATAACTGGTGATGGCTGTGGTTCATACACCTACCATGCATCATTCCACACCCTTTGGCCTACTTGCAATTTGATTCTTCCAGGATTGTACTGTTCTATGATTTGTAGCCACAAAGTATCCCTAGGAGAATACTAGTGTTAAAAAGATGGGCTTTTGCAGTAGCAAGCAGTTTGAGATCATTAAAAGCACCGGGCACTTTCCCAAATGCCATCTACCCTAATCACCTCCTCCTACTTAATTCTGGGCCCAGTTCACAATCCATCTGTGGTACCTGTCCCAAAACATACATAATAGCTAACATTTTATACAGCACTTTAGGGTTTGCAAAGTCCTTTACATATATTATTTCCTTTGATCCTTACAACAACCCTGGGAGGTGGGTGCTCTTATTATCCTCGTTTTGCAGATAAAGAAAGAAACTGAAAGAAGATCAGAGACATGACACTAGCAAAAACAGTACACATAATAGATATCGATATCCAATGGGTCTTTGAACAAAGCTATCTACTTTACATCTGTTAGCTCACTGCAGTCTGACAATAATCCTAGGCATATGTTAAAATCATATCATTCGTAACAATATACATAACTATTCTGTGACTCACTGGTTGTTCCATCCTGACATAAAACAGGGAGATGTATCCTTGCCAAAGATTTTGGACACTGTCATGGAGTCCAAATATAAGAAGCATTACCCATGGATCAATTATCAAGAATGACAGCCACCATACTAAGTGGTTGGAATACCAGCATAGTCGGTGAGGCCCTGAAAATGTTCCTGCTTGGTGAACAATGGACTGATTCCATCAAGTGCTAGGACGTTGCAATAAAGTCTCCTTAATGAGACCAACGTCCACCCAAAAAAGCTCATCATAACTATTCACAAAAGAGAAACCAAGTAGATGAAGAATGTCTCTTGGTTGGGTTTTATGATGTGCAATTAGATGCACAGTCTATATTACAGCTTCATAACGTGATGGATTTCAGTCCATACCAATGGATATAACACCCACATTAATGATATTATAGCTCCAAAGAAGAGAAGTAACTCTGTGAGTAGTGAGATGATAATGACCACTCTCATTTAAGTAGTGACCTATGAAGTGCTTTCCTCACAATAACCATGTGAGGCAGCACAGAGCTTATGCACCCTGCATAAGCAGCATGAAACATACACTCAAATCAGTTGTACCCAACTGACTCATGATGTAAAAAAATAATAAAAGAAAGAAAACAAATCGAGTAGGAGGGAGGATTAGTTATTAAATTGACTTCTACTTTACTAAAGAGTAGAAGAAGATGTTACATTTTTGAACCCTCAGCTTGTGCTTTGAAGCAAAGTCCAATTCACCCAACTCTAGTTTTGGTTATGAATGTGTGTCTTTTTATCCACGTTTTACAGCTCATAAAACTGAGATTTAGGCAGATTGAGTGATTGTTTTCTAATCATAGGACCACATATTTAGAACTTGAAGGGACATCAGAGGTCATCTAGTTAGGAATCGCTTTGTTTTATAAATGAAAAAAACAAGGCCCAGAGAAGGGATGCCATTTGACAAAAGTCATAGAGTAAAAGGTGACTGAAGTCGTACAACTACTAAATGACAGTCTGAGGATTAAAACCCAGGGCATCTGATTCCAAAACCAAGCATCTCTATACCACAACAAACATTTTATTGGGGGGTGGGCAGGGCAATGAGGGTTAAGTGACTTGCCCAGGGTCACACAGCTGGTAAGTGTCAAGTGTCTGAGGTCAGATTTGAACTCAGGTCCTCCTGAATCTAGGGCCGGTGCTTTATCTACTGTGCCACCTAGCTCCCCCCTCCCACATATTTTCTAAATTCCTCAAAGCTCATTCCCCATACAACACTCATTATCATTGTGATCATCTTTGGGGTTGCCAAGGGCAGCTGGCTTTATGTCAGATATTCGGAATGTTTTTCGAAACAGAGGGACTATGCAGGAGGAAAAAGGAAGGAGAAGAAATATTTTATCTCTAGATGGCAAGCTCTTTGAGGGCAGGGACCCTAACTTTTACTTACATCCCCCTTATATTTGGTAAGAAGAAATTATTAACTGATTGAAAATGAAAGCCTACAAAACCCAAAGAAATATGAGCAGAAGGTCATCTGCTCATACACCAGCCAGGGTACCTCAACCTTGATAGTTAACTGATGTAATTAGTAGTTACATAATAACTGAGACTTAACATAATATAACTTATTTATATCAAGTAAGGAAAGCCAGATTGCCTTGCGCTTATAGCCAGAAAGCTATAGATGATTGTGCTCAGCCGCCTCAAATGATCATGTCTTTATTTCTCTAATTACATATCCCGACCCCACTATAATGTAAGTAATTCGAGAGCAAGGACTGTTTATATCCCTATAGCCAAGCATAGTCATAAGTGTTTAATATAATGTGGTGTTCCACAAAATGGGTCTTTGATAGATGCTTGTTGAATTGGGTTGGATTGGATTCCATTATAGAGATTGCCCTTTGGTCAGGTATATTCTAAGTCAGATATAGGGAAGAAAAAAAAACCCACCAAGTTCCTCTAATACCTGTACATCTGTTGCCCAGTTTATACTAATAAAATGTTTTTAGTCATTTATCACCAACATTTTCATCTTTTCACCAATAGAAAACTGAAGGACAAAACTAGAGGCTAGTATCTACCACCTACATTTCCATCTAATGTAAAAAGAGGTTCATAAATAGACTAGATCATGGTAACCCAAGCCCAGCTGCAAAGGGAGGAAGGTCAAATGAACTTGAGATCTTTAATAGTTTCTAATTAAACTAACCTGTTTCTTAATTTTTTAATTAATTTGTTTCCATGCTTCCTATGCTAAGTGTTATACATAATTGTAAATTAAGTGGGAGTAAAGGTACTAATTAAGAGGATCTTCCCTCTTAAAATGAAAATGAAAGGGTGTATTCTGTGTGTACTTAGACGCATCCTCTATGAAAGGGTCCTACTCTGATTCTTCAGCAGTGAGGTGACCCTGGGAGTCTTACCAAGCTGGAAAGGCTTCAGGGACAGGCCCAGCAATAGGCCATGTGTGTTTTTCAAGAGTTAGTCTGTTCAAATTTGGAGAAGCTCATCACAAGAGTCTACCATTAGGTCAGCCATCAACAAACATTTATTAAAAACCTACCATGAGGGGGCGGCTAGGTGGCGCAGTGGATAAAGCACCGGCCCTGGATTCAGGAGTACTTGAGTTCAAATCCGGCCTCAGACACATGGCACTTACTAGCTGTGTGACCCTGAGCAAGTCACTTAATCCCCATTGCCCTGCCAAAAAAAAACCTACTATGGGCCAGGCACTGTGCTAAGTCCTGGGAACAGAAAAAGAGGCGCAAAATAATCTCTGCCAACAAGGAGCTTGCAATCTAGTGGGAATAGAAAACAAGCAGACAAATATATACAGAGAAGCTATATACAGGATAAATAGGAGACAATTAACAGAAGGGAGGCATTAGAATTAAGAGGGCCTTGGGAAGGCTTTCTGTAGAAAATGGGATTTCAGTAGGGACTTACAGGAAGACAGGAAGGTCAGTATCAAGAGTGGAGGTGCAGGGCAGCTAGGTGGCGCAGTGGATAAACCACAGGCCCTGGATTCAGGAGTACCTGAGTTCAAATGTGACTTCAGAGTTGGATATGAAAGGCTTTGTATGCCAAACAGAGCATTTTGTATTTGATCCTAAAGGCAACAGGAAGCCACTGGAGTTTACTGAGCTGAGGGAGGAGATGGAGGTGACAAGGTCAGACCTGTACTAAAAAAAAATCACCTTGGTGACTGAATGGAAGATCAGTTGGAATGGGGAAAGATTTGAGGCAGGAGACCCAGCAGCAAGCTCCTGTAGGAATCAAGGTGTGGGCTGATGGGGGCCTGCACTACAGTGGTGGCAGTATCACAGGAGAAAAGGGGGTATATGAAATCAACAAGCCCTGGCAGCAAATTAAATATGGCGGGAGGGGGAGGGGATGAGAGAGAGGAGTCCATCTCTTTGGGAGAACCTGTGGGACTGAGAGGATGGCATTGCCCTTGACAGCAATAAGGAAGTTAGGAGGGGAGAGGATTTAGGGGGAAAGGCAACATGTTCAGTTTTGGATAAACTGAGTTTAAAATGTCTGCTGAGATATCTAAAAAGCAGTTAGAGATATCTAAAAAGCAGTTAGAGATACAAGATTGGAAATCAGCAGAGAGTTTGGGGCAGGGTAAGCAGATTTGAGAAACATCAACAGAAAGATGAAAAACAAATCCATGGATGCTGATGAGATCTCCAAGTAAAGTAGTACGAAGGGAGACAAGAAGAGGACCCGATATAAAACCCTGAGAGATGCTTATGGTTAGAGGACTTGATCTGGAAGAAGATCCAGTAAAGGAACCAGAGAAGTAATCAGATAAGTAGCGAGTAAAGACTATCTGATACTGCTGCTAATATCTAATAATATACATTTTAAGAGTGCTTAAAAATTTACAAAGTACTTTGAATACATTATCTCACTTAATCCTCAAAAAACCCTGCTATGATATCAATACTATTACTTTCCCTATTGGACAGTTGAGGAAATTGAGGCTGAGAGAGATTGTGACTTGTTTAAGGTAACATAGCTAGTAAGTATCCAAGGCAGGTTTTGAACTTAGATCTTCCTGACTCCAGATCTGCATCACTGGCCAAGTTCCAACACTAATGGAATCACAGGCCTTTGAAGAGTTAAAATAACCATAAATAATCATAACATCATTTAACGAAACTGTGAAAAGCCTCATAGAAATACCAAGAAAGTTGCTCCCCACAACTCTGTATGTTCCTAAAATATTTGCTATGTAAATAAAGCAAAGATTTTCCCATTCGTCCTAGCATCATTCTGATCCTCTATGACAGGAATTCTGGCATGTTCTCTAACTCTTATTTTTTTTTTTTTAGCGAGGCAATTGGGGTTAAGTGACTTGCTCAGGGTCACACTGCTAGTAAGTGTTAAGTGTCTGAGGCCAGATTTGAACTCAGGTACTCCTGACTCCAGGGCCGGTGCTCTATCCACTGTGCCAACTAGCTGCCCCCCTTTTTTTAAAATTTTTTTTATGTTCTCTAACTCTTAAATAAATACTTAAGAAAAAATAAGGTACCTCGTAAACTGAGTGCCAGATTTCAAAATATGGAGGCCTTGAATTCCACTCTCAGCAAAAGATGGGCCTCATCTTGACTCAGTGGATAGAGTGCTGGATGTGGTTTCAAAATGATCTGAATTAGAATCCTGCCTCAGTCACTTACTACCTGTGTGACCTTAGGCAAGTCACTTAACTTCTCTCAGCCTCAGTTTCCATATTTGTAAAATTGGACTAATAACAGTACCTGCCTTATAGGATAGTTGTAAGAATATAATGAGATAATAAATGTAAAGTTCTTTGCAAACATTAAAGCATTATATAAATGTCAGTCATTCTTATTACTCATTACTTCTAGGTCTAAGCCTTTGTTTATTTCTCTAACCCCAGACTTTCAGAGGGTCATAATCTAGGGATAGACTAGTCCTCCCCCCCCCACCCTGTACTTCAGTCATTCTACCTCTAAAATGGGAGTGATAATATCTGACTTGCCTAGTTGACAAGGATATTAGGAAGATGAATCAGGTACTGCATGTGAAAAAGGCTATGCTCTCTTAGGAGAATAGGTACCACATAAATCCGAACTCATCTCTGTTCTATTCCTTCCCAGAGAAATGTTCTCTTCATTTTATTCAAAGCAGCAATATTTCCACTTTTTTTAAAAAAAAATTAATGACTGTTACCAAGAGAAAGGATAATCCCGATAACCCTGTATCCTTAAAAGGGAGCATTAATAGTGTCATAAATTTTAGGGGGGGAGAGTCACATTATTTTAATGGATGTGCCTCATAAAAGAATAGAACAAAGATAAGTCTTCCTCATGATAAAGGTACAAGTTAAAGCTCAAATTACCCATTTTTCTTTCCATTTACCTTTCATCAAGCTAGCCAGCCAACAAGATGAAAGAGTAGAGAGAATCAAGTACACAGGGGGTGAACTTGAAAGAAGACAAGATTTATACTGAAAGTAATTGACCCAGCCCTTTGATTGTGACCATTCCATTTGCATTTGCTTCAGTAGGGCTTGGCAAATGGCAAACCTGGTAACGTTTAGAATTATTCTGAAACCCCCGGAGTTCTCAGTTTTGAAGTTCGGGTCTTTTTCAGGCTGGAACTTGAACCTCCTGAGGTTTCCATTCATTTTCTTCCAGCAGACTTCAGACTCACACGTCAAAGGGAAAGAGAATTGCCCAAAATAAAAGGCTTTGCAAGGTTTGCTTGTCCATTGTTCTTCCTTCAGCAAGCAGTAACAGGAAAAGTTAAGCATGAAGACATTGGCAGCACATCTGTTAAAATTGCCCGGAACCACTCGAGCTTAAAAGCTAAAAAGAAAGCACGCAGCTATCCATCCTTGGGGGACTTCCTGAACCCAGGACTCTCTCGCAATTTGTCAGTTATTTCAGGTCAATGTGGATGGAGACTTTAACCATTCCTTCCCACCCCCAGATGTGAGGGAAACAGTCATAGTTTTAAATAGAATCTCAACTCAATTTAATGCTCCAAACAGGTTTTCCCTGTACTTTGGGAGTTGTTCCATAGCTGAAGGGTATAAACTCCCTAGATGTGCACTTTTCCACCCTATGTTCTACTTGATACATGTGGAATTTTTAGAGGTCACCCCGCTTGCATAGAAGTACGTCAAGCCTTTAAAAAGTATATCATCATTTCTAGGTTATGAGCAAACACAATGAAGGCTGGTTTTGAAAGTGTTTCCTGACTTGAAAGGATCACAGATGGCAGAATGTTAGAGTATGTTAGAGCATGTTTCATTCCAGTTGACAAAGATGAACACCACAGAAGCCAATCAATTCCACTTGGCATCTTAGGGCATCCGTTCCTCTGTACTAAGGATATGAATTAATACAGGCTTAAAGTTATCTACTTCAACTGAAAACAAGTCCAAGATATGGTCCTCCAGAGGGCTCCTAGACTTGAAAGATGTCAGCATGTTACAGTATGCTCCATTCTAGTCGACAATTATGTACACCTCCCCCAAGGACATGTATAGTCAATCATGTACACTTGGCATCTTGGAGCACCTACACTTCTATACAAACTCACTCTAATCCAGATCACATCCAGAGGGCGCTTAATAGTCTAGACTTAGTTGGTGCCCACTCTAGGAGATCAGACTCTCTTTAGAAAGAGTCATACAAGAATAGTACCCCAGAATATACAGATTTCAGAAAACTAACAGAGTTCATGTCTAGTGTTTGGCCAACAGGCACTAGCAAACAAACATTAATTCAATAGCCACTATTTGTCATGGAATTAACCAAGTAGATGAGCACTGAGCTATCCTTTCAGTACCCTAAAGGCACCAAAATGCCCCCTTTTCAAATTGTATTGCTTTTCAGTAATTCAAGAAAGCCAGGAAACTTTGCCAGAAGACAGCTTGTTTCTGCTCAACTATGAAAAACAAAACAAAAACCCTTTGACACAGACTCTTTGTGTAGCCAACTACAAATCTCCTCTTGGCCTTTAATGGATGGAGGAGGAGAGAGGGGATGATGGGAAGGGGAGAGAAAGGAAAAGTAAGAGAAAGTACTGGATTTGAAATCATTCCCAACTTAAGACTCAGGCAATCTCAATGCACCCAGAAGATCTGGGATCATTAATTTAATTCATTTTTATAGACTAGACATGTCATTTCATTGGTATAAAGAACTCCCATTGAGGAAATTCATGGTAATATCATTATTTTATATTTAATTCAAAGAACATTTCTTTATCACCTACTAAATGCAAACACTCTGTTGAAACATTACTCCATAACAAGGGAACAGTTCAGCACATGATTCAATTTTCATTTCCAAAAACTACTCAGTTCTTCCTGTCCCTTTGTCCACAGGAGACTACTATTGCTGCTGAGTTAGGGAGCTCCCATAATACTCTAACCCAGTCTCTTCCCTCCTTCTCCTTTTACCCCTTTTGCATCTTTTACTACATTAATATTGAAGTAATTGTTGTTATTATAAGTATAATTACTAACATCATAAACATTTTAGTATAATTACAAGAGTAATAGCTCATAGTAGCTAACATTTTCAATTTTACATAGTGTATTGCTCTAATAGCCCTGAGATATAGATAATAATTATGGTTAGCTTTTATATTTATAGTATACATTATATATAAAGCTTCATAGCTTTAAGGTTTCCAAGGTGAGATATATAGATATAGATATATAGAGAGATATATAGATACACACACACACACACATATATATATAATATGATATACATAGATAGATCATCTAATTTGAGCCTCATAACAACCATGCGACACAGACTATTAACCCCATTTTATAGATAAGGAGACTAAGGCTGATAGAGATTAAATGACTTAAGGTAATGTAAACATTATTAGTTCCATTTTACAAATAAAGAAACTGAGGCTCAGAGAAATGAAATACCTTGCCCAGAGTTACAAGTACAACATGTGGGAACCCATCTTCAAATTCAGCCTGTCTCCAAGACCGTTTCTCTAGGTCTTTTGACAGGGTGACATATTTAAAAACAGGTCCCAATAAATGAGCTATCCAGGGAGATAGCATCAGCTTTGTCAGGTAGATACTGACCTCAGCCTCCTGACATTCCAGGTGTGCTGACATTCAAAGATGTAATCAGCCTTAATAAGGGGACTTTACATCAAACTGAGAAGAGGTCATCAGAGTTCTAGTAGCTATGGCAACCTCCCATTATGTTTCCCATTCAACTGAGCCTAATAGTGCCTTTTAAGAAAAGGTCCTCCTTGTTTTGTTTGGCTGTTTAATGTAATTGCCCCTACTCTAGGGAGTCCAACAATCTTTAGTTGCAACAAACAAAACGCAAGGCATTTCATGAATTACTGGCCAGAGTTTTTCCTTTCTAAGTCTCAGGCTTATGATCTGGTCTTGAGGTTATTATTTTTTTGTTTTGGTTTTGTTGGGGGAGAGGAGTATTTGATGGTGGTTTTCTAGAACTAGAAAATGCTACTACTTAATAGGAGTTCCAGTTTTACACAAGGAAGATCACATCTCAGAAAGACTTTTTGGGGGGGGGGGGTGGGAGTGGGACAATGAGGTTAATGACTTGCCCAGGGTCACACAGCTAGTAAGTGTCAAGTGTTTGAGGCCATATTTGAACTCAGGTCCTCCTGAATCCAGGGCCAGTGCTTTATCCACTGCGCCACCTAGCTGCCCCTGGAAGATCACATCTCAGAAGAAAAGAAATGGTTTCTATTGACAACAGTCAATCAATAAATATTTATTAAGCACCAACTATGTACCTGGCATTGTGCTAAGTACTAGGGATACAAAGAAAGACAAAAAGACAGTCTCAGATCACAATCTAATGGTGGAAGCCACATGCAAGTGGTTATTTACAAACAAGCTATATACAGAATAAACTGTAAATAATAAACAGAGGAAAGGTACTAGAATTAAAGGGAAGCTTAGGTTGAATATACATACATACATATATACATTCATACACACATGCATACATATATCCCCCAAATGACACAATGTATGCTCTTAGTAAATGGCAAATATATAAAGTAGGACATTGCCAATAGATATCCGGGGAACTATATCTAAAGACTAAACTATTCCCTTTATAATTAATGCACATTGGGTGAAGGCATTCTTACTTTTAGTCCATTAGGGAAGGATTCTCAGTCTTCCTCCTTCCCATGTAAGTAGATAGAGTGAAAGAAAAATGAAGTTAACTCCCTTTCCCAGATGAGGAAACCAAGAGAGGTTAAGTGACTTGTCTATGATTATAGAACTCTTAAGTAACAAACATGGGATTTGAACTTATCTCCAGGGGTTCCAGGGTCTAGGACAGAGGTCTTTATTTTGTTTTCCAAATCCACTCAGAATAAATGTAATCTATCTTCCTTCAGATATTTAAAGATAACTCTCCTGTATGTCTTGAAAAAGGATCAGAAAATGTAAAGAATCACAAGTTTTGGATACCCTTGCTGTTTTTACTCTAGGTATACTATCTCCAAGATCTCTGTCCAATGACAAAACAAATAGAACAGTATAAATAGAAGACATATCTAAGAGGAAATTGTGATGAGAAAAAAAGACGTGGGTTAGTCATGTCATAAGAGTGAGGACTAACAGACAGCAAGAACACCCCACTGTTAGCTATGAAATATAAACAGATGTAGAGGGGGCCTTCCAGCACATTGGGCCATCTGGGGTAAACTAGATCTTTAAGGAATGGAAGATATGAATGGGTTACAACATGTACTGCTGGAAGGAGTACCCAAACTGGTGAAAGCACAGATGCATGGAAGAACCATCAAATTTGCTTAACTAAGATGATGAGGACAATGACAAAGTGAATGATATATCCAAAGAATTACTCATGTTCTTCCGACTGGCCCTTTTTCACTAGTTAGTAACTTATTTCTTAGAAATAAACTGAATATCACTCTCCTCAGCCATATCAACTGGATGGTGCTGGAAAAGAATACAATGTTAAAGGCAAACATGGCATTTTAGATGGAGAGTCAGTTTCAGAGAGTAAAATGACCTGGGTTTACATCTTGACCAATACATGCTGGCTGTGTGATTCATAGCAAGTCATTTGACCTCGGAGGGCCCCAAGCAATCATCTAAGGCAATAAGCTATGGTGCATGATGAATTGCATAGGCAGAGTGGATTTCCTCATCTGGAGTTCCTTGGAACTGACATTTCTGATCCAAAACAAAGTTTCCAAACTTCAAGGCTTCTCAGATCAATAGTATAATGTGATAGATATTACCCAGCTCTCCTAGGATTTTTATAGTAGTATTATTTGCCATACAAAATGAAGGGGGAGGGAAATTCTTCCATACCCAAACTCCAGATCATCCAGAGAAAACTTATGGTTGCCATGCCAACCTGACAGAAGATGCTCACAAGAGGGGGCGAGAGGCGTGGCACAGGATGACAAATGGGAGCACTTAAAGTACCTCCTCTTAGCAACAGGGATAGATGACAGAGAGCTACCAGCAGCCCAGAAGGGGGTAGGGAACCCTGTATGGTAGTGGGGAGGTGGGAAATCATTAAGGAGGAGGAAGGCAATGAGGAATTGAAAATAAATGTGGCAGGGATGCCACCCAAGTGACATAGGCAGCATCTTAGAGTCTTGAAGAGGGAGTGGCTTTTAGATGTGATTTACTTCAACATCCCACCCAATACACAAAATTCTTCTAAAATATCTCTGATGATAAGTAGCTATCTGGCCTCTGCATAAACAATTCCAGTAAAGTTGAACTTACTGTGTCATGAAGCAACATTCTATTTTTAGACAGCTCAGAAAAAAATTCCTGAGCCCAAATCTGCCACCCTCAAATAGTAACAACAACGACATTTATATGGCATATTAAAAATTCCAATTTTACGTACATTTTCTCATTTGAGCCTCACAATAATCCTACAGGTATATTAGCCCCATTTCACAGATGAAGAAACAGGCTCAGAGACTTGCCTGTGATTGTTCAGTCGTGTGTGATTCTTTGTGACCTCTTTTGGGGTTTTCTTGGCAAAGTTATTGGAGAGGTTTGCCAGTTCCTTCTCCAGTGCATTTTGCAGATGAGGAAACTAAGGCAAACAGGGTTAGGTGACTTGCCCAGGGTCACACAGCGAGCATATGTCTAAGGCTGGATTTGAACTCAGGAAGAGGAGTCTTTCTGGTTCCAAGCCTAGTGCTCTAACCACTGCCTGACCTAGCTGCCTATGATCACACAACTATTAAATGTCAGTTGTGGGATTTGAACTCGGGTTTCCTAGATTCCAAATCCAGGACTCCATTGCCCTGAGTTACTCAGAATATAATCTCTCACCTTTCAGATATTTAAAAATAACTATCTTCTGCTCCCTAAGCCTCTTTCCTCCAAGCTAGATATCCCCAATTCCTCAAAATGATGATATAGTATAGAGTTTCTAGAGTTCAGACTTTCTTAAGCACTCTCTATTATGTGCTCTTTGGCTGTCGATATCCTTCTTAAAATATGGGGGACCATAACTGAACATAAAGCCCAAGGAGTCATCTCAAATTATAGTGAAAGTTACATCTCTCTCCTTCTGGACACTCATAGTTTACTCATGTTGAATTTGAAGTCCATTAGAAATCCACAGACTTTGAACTGAAGGCCAATCTGATAGAAAATAGGAGAGATGGGATTTGAAGTCAGGTGTTCTGACTCAAAATTCAACACTGTTTATGTCATCATTCTACCTTTTATGAAGAATCAAGATCTTTTAGGGTCTTGAAGCCTCCAAACTTCATGCCATTTGAAAATTTGCTAAGAGGACCATGTATGTGTGTCTCCATCCAAGTCGTTGATAACACTTTTGTATAGAATGGCATTGAAAACATTACTCTGTGGCAAACCCCTTAGAGAGTATCCTCCAAATTGACCTGCTTCTATTAATCATTTCTCTTTGTGTATGAACATTCAGCAAGTTATAATCCATGCATCTATATCTAGTCTATACTACTTAAGGTTGTTCACAACAATATTGCAAACAACTTTGCCAAATACCTTGCTGAAATCTGAATATGCAATGTCTATAGTCTACCCAGGAAAAAAGAAAAAAGAAAAAGAAAATGTGATTAGCATGACAATTTCAGTGAACCCATATTGGTTGCAGTGATCGCTATTTACTTCCCACGTACACAGATTGAATGATCTCTTTAATGGCCCTTTATAGAATTGTGCCTAAGATCAACTGCAAATTCATTTTTCTATGGTTTTTAGAATCCACCTACTTCTCCTTGTTGAAAATCATTGGGGAATTTACCCACTTTCAGTACTACTTTTCTTTGTCTCTATAATTCTTCAAAAATTTCCAATAGTTCACCTATCACGTCTGTGAATTCTATTCAGTTTCCTATGGAGTAATTCTTCCAGGAATCTTGAACTCACTTAGCCTTGCTATCAATCAATAAGCATTGGTTAAGTCTTTACTGTGTGCCAAGAACTATGCTGAAAATATAAAGACAAAAACAGACCTGCCCTCAGGGAGCTTATTTTCTATAGGAATAGACAAAATGGACATATTTACATAAATCCCCAAAATGCAATATAGCTTTGTAGTAGGTTTTTTAGAGGAGGACCAACCAATGAGGAATCAAGAACGTCTTCGGTAGAAGGTAGTAGTTGAACTGAATCTTAAAGGAAAACCAGGTAGTCTAAGAAGAAAAGGCATGGAAGGAGTGTCATGGGGCACAGCCTGTGCAAAAACAAAAAGACAAAAGCTGGAGTGTCTTGAGTGAGGATTAATCAATAAGGAGGCCAGTGTGACTGGCCCATAGAGTCAGGAGAGTAATATATAAGGTCGAAGAGATTGATTGGGATTAGGCTGTGAAGAACTTTAAATATCAAACCTAGGAGCTTATATTTGATCCTAGAGATAGTAGTGGATTACCTCTGTATCTAATAGTGACTGGATTTACTAAGTACAGGAATGATGGAATCAAGGAAAATGACTTTGGTAGCTGAAAGGAGAATAGAAGGAAGTAGGAAGAGACTTGAAGTAGGATCAAATGGAAAGTTACTAGAATAATGTAGATGACAGGGATGGGGATCTGAACTAGGGTGGGAACTATGTGAGGAAAGAAAAGATAGATGTGAGGGATGTAAAGGTAGAAACGGGAAGTTTTGGCAACAGATGGATATGTGGGATAAGGAAAATAAGGAGTGAAAGATGCCACCAAGTTGCAAATTTAATGATGGAAGAGATGATGGTAGCCTCAACAAAAACATGGTGATTCAGAAAAGAGATGGGTTTGGGGAAAATATAATGTAATCTATTTTAGATCTGTTTAGTTTGAGTTGCCTATGGAATATCCACTTTGGAATAGCCAACAGGCAGCTGCTGGCATGGGACTGGAACTGAAAAGAGAGACGAGGGTTACGTATATAGATCTGGGAGTCATCTGCATAGATATATATGACCATATGAGCATATGAGGTCACCAAGGGGAAAAAAGTAAAGAGAGAAAAAACAGCAACCCTTGGGAGATACCCAGAGTTAGGGAGCAAATGAACAGTGATTTTGCAGAGGAGACTGAAAAGCAGTTAGTCAGGGAAGAAGAGAACCGAGAGAGAAGTGTTACATAACCCAGAGTCTACAGGATCAAAAGCTGTAGAGGTCAAGAAGGCTGAGGATTCTGGAAAGGGTAGTATGCCTGGCCAAATGAGCTACTGCACATACACCCCTGGTGTGGATCTAGGTGTCATCAAGCCCTTCCTATAACCACTTTCCTGAAATCACACTTTGCCAGCATCTGTAAGGCATTCTTTTCTTTCCTTAGCATCCTTCTCTGTAATGCTTTCACAAGGCTCAGAGAGAAAACCAACAGTACTTTCTGGATGAAGGAATTGTAGAAGGAGAGGTCAGAAATCAAATCCAAATCCAGACTTGATGTTGGGGAAGTCACTTTTCTCCTTGATACCTTTCTCTTTGCTGACGGTTTGCAAAAATACTCTCCACCCACAGAATCACAGAGAGGGTGACTAAAAGGTAAATGAGAAAATGTCTATGTAGCACTTCAGCTGAAGACTACTCTCCAAACACAAACTATTATTACTTTTTTTTTTTTTTTTGGTGAGGCAATTGGGGTTAAGTGACTTGCCCAGGGTCAAGTGTCAAGTGTCTGAGGCCAAATTTGAACTCAGGTCCTCCTGAATCCAGGGCCAGTGCTTTATCCACTGCACCACCTAGCTGCCCCAAAACTATTATTACTAATAACAACTTTCTAGGACAAGCCTAGTATCTAAATTAAACCAGTTACATGTGTATTTGGAACGACTCTCTAAATGACCCTACCCACATATTAATAATAGGAATTGATCACTCAGCCTGAAATACAGCCTTAGCAGGTTACTCTAATGTTCATCTTTCAGAATGGTGATTATTTTATGTGAAAATAAATTCTAGGAGCCAGCTCTGTGGTCAGAACTCCTCTTCTAAGGTTAGAGCCAAAGAATGATTAACCTATGAATTACTCAGCTGTCTGGGTCACATAGAATTCAAGTCTCAGGTAGAATTGCTGGGGGTCTGATGGTCCAGGAAGAAATTCCGTATTTTTCAAAACTTTTTTTTTTTAAGTTCATTTATTTCAAACATCTCCCAATTGTTGTGGCATAATTGCCCTACCTATCAACATAACTAAAAGTGTTTATTTAAAGTAGGTTTCAATCAGATGGTGCTATAGGCAACCATTTCTAGTTATTATGATTTATAGGCTATTTAACACCAAAGTGCTGGGCACGTTTGGTAGGAGACTGTGGATCTAAAACAGTATTTATTACTGCTTTTAGGGCCTTGAGAATAAAAACAACCTAATCAATTTGAGTAATGGAATCAAGATTGTTCACACTGATGAGGATCAGGTAATTAAGGACATGGGGAGAAGAAGACCTAACTTTCCAAGTAAAAAAGCACGGTTCTCTCTGACTTCAGGGAGTTTAAATATCGATAATGGGATTCTGAGTGAATTGATAAGAACTGAGTCAACTGTATTTTTTTCAGCATGAGCTGTGCTCACCAAGTAGAATACATTTACCAAGAAACTTCGATCTTTTAAAATGCAGTGAATATACCGCTACCAAATCCTATTAGGTCCAACAGATATTCTCCCTTTAATCTCATGCTTGTCAGTCAAGAAGTGTTCACTCTTTTTCTAAATCTTAGCTGTCTGACCCTTGATGGAATTCTTTCTGGTAGCCTTTGCATTGTTATCTGTACTCGCCAACACACTATTATTTTTTGCTTGCTTATGGCAGCCCCATAAAGTTAACTAGATCAGAGATGTTCTCTCTGCGATTAAAAAAAAAATTAACAATTCGGCATAAATATATTCTTTTTTCTTGCTATTGTTGTCATTTGTTATTCATAGCCCCAGTCATTTATCATTTCTTTTCACAGACTTCATGAGGCTGTCCCAGGCTTCCTTACAAGAGTACCTCAAATTCTAAATCAAGCTAATAAGTAAATATAAGTAATCATTTAGGCTATTGTATTCATGTCCTTTTAAATACTTTAGAAACACTGGCTTATATACTAAGAATAACTAATTATACATAATTCTCATTTATTTATTCAGTAGAGCAAGTCCTAAGTTTCTTCCCAAGTAACCAGATGAACCTCTTCCTAATTATCTGGGCCAGTCTCTCAGAAAGCCAACTCAGTCTGTTGTTGAGGCCATACCAGAAGCCTTCCTGGGGCACTAGAACCTATGAACACTCATATTACACTGGCATAGCATTCAAGAACCCAGTCACCTCCACGTCATGATGTGGAACAGATGAGTTTCCATCTATCTTAGCTGGTGAGAATACCTGTATCAACAAACTCCAAATCTATTGGAGTGTTAGAGTAATAGAGTTTGGGAAGAGACAAACCATTTAGGACCTTCTCTTACTCTGCTATGATTTAGCCTCCATGATGTTCAAAACCAAGCTTTATTTTCCATTATGCCATAGCTGATGTGCATGACGAAACCATGTCTGACAACAAAGGAACATAAACCACTAGGATTTAAAACTACATCAGAGCCACTTCTGTGTTGCTATCTTAATATCCTGGCTGAGTTGAGTGGAAGTGGGGAATTATGGGAATTAAGACAATGAGAGCAAGAGAACAGCATCATAGAAACAGGCTGAAGGCACAGTTACCTCCCAAGTCCTCCTGTAGTCTAAGGGACATTCACCAGGAAGCTCTATTAGGGACATAATCACAGAATTTAAGATAAGGTTAGGGAGAATTTATGCTTTAAGTAAGGTCAAATCATCTCCCTCAATTTACTTATTACATATACACCTTCCATTGATTCTTCTCTCCTCATTCTCTCATTGTTGTGTTTTGTTTTTTTTTTTGCAGGGCAATGGGGGTTAAGTGACTTGCCCAGGGTCATACAGCTAGTAAGTGTCAAGTGTCTGAGGTTGGATTTGAACTCAGGTCCTCCTGAATCCAGGGGCCGGTGCTTTATCCACTGTGCCACCTAGTTGCCCCCTCTCATTGCTTTTTTTCAAATTGCCTTCCTTTTTTTTTCCTTCTCTTTGCTTTTCTGCATCCTCTTTCTAGCAGTACATACTCAGAGGCACAGGTAGCAGGAGCTCCAGGAATAGTAGAATGACTTTCTCTTCAACCTCCTTGAGTTGGCTAATGTCCCTTGGGTTTCTCTCCCTCAGGACAGGCCTGCAAGGACCACCTACCAGATAAGCAATCCTAATAAGAGGGATTCGACTTTAGTTAGCTGAGTTTGGACCTGGTTCATTTCAGATTTTGAGGAAGCTTTATCTCTTTTCCCACAAAAAATAAAATGAAATGGGCCACTGGGAAGGGCTTATAGCACTGTGGAAAATAACATGAATCATTTGGTTTCCAGGTACGGATGGGACATGGTTGCAAAAATAAAAGTATAGAGTCAGCAATTTGCCTCTGAACTCAAACAAAACTCCCTTTGCAGCCAGGCAAATACAGCCCTCAGCTAACCCAACTACTAGCTTTGGCCTATTTCCATGATGATTTTTTTTTCTCTCAATATCTCCCATTCCCATCACTCCCTTCATCTAGTCAATTCACCAAGGATATTAGGATATCAACACAGGCTTGGTTTGGGGATAGTTTCAAATCCTAGTGGCTTATGTTCTCTTGTTGTCAGATATGGAAGGGATGTAATGGTTTCATCATGCACATCAGCTATGGCATAATGAAAAATACAGTTTGGTTTTGAGCATCCATGGAAGCTACATAATAGCAGAGGAAGAGAGGGTCCTAAAATATTGGCCCTGATACACAAACTGCAGACAGAGACAGAGAGACAGAGAAAAAGGCAGAGAGATACAGAGAGAGAGAGACAGATAAACAGAGACAAAGACAGGAGGGAGTGGAGGGGTAGGGGGAGGAGAAGAAGAAGAAATCACTGAAGGAAATAGAAAAGAGAAGTAGGGGAAAAAACAAAATAGTGTGACATCTTGGTAACCAAGGGAAAAGAAAGTTTCAAGGATGAATTAGCGAATAGTATAAAATACGGTAGAGAAGTTGAACAGAATGAGACTGAGTACAGACCAGATATCGGTGATGATAACAAAATGTTTTAGTAAAGTCCTGTGGTTGAAAGCCAAGTTGGTTAAAAGTCTATAAACATAAAAAAATCTACAAACATTTATCAAGCATGTACTACATACAGTAGTAGGAATACAAAGAAAAAAGTCTCTGCATTGGAGGACTCTCTATTCTGCTAGAAGGATCTAGTAAGAGGTCAGATAAGTGACTACAAGGTGAATTGAGAAAGGAGTAAATCTTAACAATTAAGGGATCCTGGAAGGTTTCCAAGAGAGAATGGCAACAAGATAAGCCTAGAATGAAAGTCAGGATTCTAAGAGGCAGAGATAAGGAGGGGCCATATTCCAGGTTTTTGCAAATTCGTGGAAGAAAATGCATTTGCAAGCTTGGCTAGCTGCCAGCAGTAGTGCAGTTTAACTGAAACAAAATTCTGCAAGTGAGTAATAGAAAATAAGGTTGGAATGATAGGTTGAAATTAAATTGCACAGAGCCTTCAATGACAAGTCAAAGATTTTATTTTTAGAGAAGGGGCAATAGGTAGCTACTGAAGGTTCTTTTCTGCAGGGGAAATGACATGGTCAAAACTCTTCCTTGAGAAGATGATTTTGTCATTTGTGTGAAAGCTGTGTTGGAGAGAAGTGCAAATGGAGTCAGAGAAAACTAATGTGTACGCTATTTGTTCAGTGCAGGTGAAAGTTGAAGAAGGCCTGAACTCGGGTTGAGAACCGGCAGGAAGTGAATGGTGGTGGGTCAATAGGGGAAGTGATTCGAAACTGACAGTAAATATTTGAACTAGTTAACTATAGGGTAGACTTGAAGAGGCAGCTAGGTGACACAGTAGAAAAAGTACAGGACCTGGAGTTAGAAAGACTTGAGTTCAAATCCAGCCTCAGACACTTGACACTAGTTGTGTGACCCTGGGCAAGTCACTTAACCTGCATTGCCCTGCAAAAGAAGAAGCAGCTTGCATTCAAATGGGGGAGACAATACATATGGTGGAGTAATGGCTAGAGAGGGATATTTTGGCTTAGAAAATTACATGATGCTAAGTGGAACATTAGGGGAGCAGACTGACACATCATTTCAAGAAACAATGACAGATTTGATTTAATTATTGGTCCAGAACTAGAAAGGGGGAAGGAAGGAAAGCCACATGGCATATGTGGTATTTAAAAAGTTCAAGAGAAATAATTTCTGGGTAATTTAATCATTTTATTAATAATGCCAGCATCTTTATCAATAAAAGGATGATCATTTGGCCATCTCTCTCTTAGACCAAAGACAATCACATCAGCACTTACAGTTTATATGCCCATTAAAAGAGGTGTATTCCCAAGGGTGGAAATCAACTCTGATTTGTTAACAATTAATGAGAAAATGAATGTTACAGTGAGGGACTGGACCTACATTTTGATTATGTCATTTACTTCTAAGTTACCCCCATCCTTGGGGCAGCTAGATGGCACAGTTGACAGAGCACTGGCCCTAGAATCAGAAGGACCTGAGTTCAAATCTCATCTCAGACACTTACTAGCTGTGTCTCCCTGGGTAAGTCACTTAAACCTAATTGCTTTGAACATCCAGGGCCATCTCCAGTCATCCTGATATATATCTTGCCACTGGACCCAGATGGCTCTTGAAGAGAGAGTGAGATTGGAGGCTTTGCACCACCCTGCCTCACTTAAATCCAATTCACTGCAAGTCATAACATCCCCAATGAAGAATGAAGAACAAACAACAACAATCTCCACCAAAACATGAATAGAGTACAATGGCTTTCCCACCAGAGTGGAGTCTGGATAGAGGACCGGTTAGCTCAACCTTCAAAGACTGAGGTCTTGAAATGAGGAAAAAGAAATATAAGGGGGAAATCTGAATCTCTCCAAATCATTGGTTATCATTTCTCTCACATGGTGGCAAGGAGATGAATGACCAGGAACTAAAGTCCCACAAATCCTCCTGTTTCATGGCTTTCTTATTCTCGTAGAAAGATAAGTAAAGCAGCAGCAGAGCCTCTGCATATTTTAATGGAGGCCCCTACCTCTGTTCATGTTAGATAACAGGGTAGAAGGAAGTAGAAGTTAAAGAAGAAAGAAAGAAAGAAAATAAGACTATCAGTAAAAAGGGTGGGGTGGGCATGAGGTCAAGAAAAGGAATTTCATGGTGTAAGTTTGAAGACAGAAGAGAAGAATCCAAGGGAAAGGAAAGAAAAAAGAAAAAGATGATGATGAAGAAGAAGAAGCTAAAAGGAAAGAACGTAATTGATGGAGCAAGTTTACAATAGTGGAAGAGGAGATTTAATTCAAGAGTAAATATATGAAATGGACAAAACTAAGAGAACAATAATATACAGTGACTACAATATTATAAAGGAAAAGAGCTCTGAAAGGCTTAAGAACATTGATCAGTGCAGTTACCAATCACGAGTCCTGAGGACTGATGATAAATCAGGGTCCCTACCTAGTGGCAGAAAGTAGATGGGCTAGAAGTACATAATAAGACATATGCTTTCAGATGTGGCCAATACGTGTGTTTGTATTTGACTAGGCTAATTTGTTACAAAGGAAGACATTAGCAGAGCATGGTTGTGAAGACTTATGGTAAGAATGGAGGGAGAAGGATAAACGAAGAAGGAAAAAAGAATATCCATGAAATATTTCAAAATACAAAAAAAGCGAGTAAAAAGGAGTTCGGAAAGAGATACCAAAAAACAGGGCAGTGTTGATACCATTGTCTCAAATATATAGCCTTTTTTTAGGGGGGGGGGCAGCTAGATGGCACAGTGGATGAAGCACCGGCCCTGGATTCAGGAGGACCTGAGTTCAAATGTGGCCTCAGACACTTGACACTTACTAGCTGTGTGACCCTGGGCAAGTCACTTAACCCTCATGGCCCCACAAGAAGAAAAAAAGAAGCTTTATATAATATAGACACAGTCTCATATGCAGTGCTCTTTCTGTTCTTTCTTTTTTTTTTTTTGCGGGGCCATGGGGGTTAAGTGACTTGTCCAGGGTCACACAGCTAGTAAGTGTCAAGTGTCTGAGGCCGGATTTGAACCCAGGTCCTCCTGAATCCAGGACCGGTGCTTTAGGCACTGTGCCACCTAGCTGCCCCCTCTTTCTGTTCTTTTTATGTGGAAAATTCATGTTTGTTCATATTTGCCAAATTCATTTTTAAAAAGAAAAGAGAGGACAAGTGCAATAGTTATCCTAGAAAGGACAGAGGACTACCTCTTACATAAAAATGAAGATGAATAAAATTGGTGTAAGGACAGAATTGGAAAGGAGTTGGAAAGGTAGTAGAGTTCAAGCTGGATGACCTTAATTTTCTTAATAAATAGAAGGTACAGGCCTCTTTAAAATTTTGAACACTTTGTTCACTATACCTTTTCTTTTTATTTATGGTTTTTAGGTTTTTTCCAATTACATGTAAAGATAGTTTTCAACATTCATTTTTGTAAGATTTCAAGTTCCAGATTTTTCTCCCAACCTCCCTTCCCTCTCCCCTCCCCAAGACAGCAAGCAATCTGATATAGGTTATATATGTACAATCATCTTAAACATATTTCTACATTAGTTGTGTTGTGAAAGAAGAATCAGAACAAAAGGGAAAAACACAATAAAAACAAAAAACAACAAATAAAGTGAAAATAGTATCCTTAGATTTGCATTCCGACTCCATAGCTCTTTTTCCTGACGTAAAGAGTCCATCATGAGTCTTTGGGAATTATCTTGGATCATTGTATTTGTACGAAAAATTAATTATTCATAACTATAACTAACCTGGAAAATTCTATATAATTGGATTTATGAAAAAATTATGATTATATGAAAAATTATAAATTTAGAAAAATTATAATTGGGCCGTAAGTCCCTTCGTGGTCGCCATTAAAATGTTGAAATATGTTTAAAGGACTAACTTAATTTGGGGGGGGGGGACTAAAGCTGACTGGAGGACTAAACTGGGGACTTTTTACTATTTGGCTGACTTCGTTAATTTAATGGGGGCCGTTTATAAAGTTCCACCACACTGCTCCCAAACGGATAGACTAAAGATTAAGAAGCCTCTTAACCAAATAATCAAAGCAGAGTTTATTTATGAGATACTATTTAAAATTAGGAATACAGGGAAATAAAGTGTACAACCTGACTGCTTTCCTGCGGTCTCTTTCCTCTCTTTCGCACCTGCTGAGCTTCGAACTTCTTGAATACAATAAGGGCCTTAGCCGCCTCCGGCCTCAGGGCACGTTACACTTTCCCTGGTTTGTATTAAGGCCTGTAACCTTGTCAGACCCGTCTCTAGTCTCCAATCTTTGCGGTCTCCTCAGCCGCCTCTTGACCTCTTCTTGTCCGTCCAAACCCCAGAGTCTTGTCTATCTAGTCCGTCCTCCACCCATCTTCTAGTCTGTCCTTTATCTAGTCCATCTCTCCTAGTCAGCTTCCCTTGCTCTAGTCAGCCTTCCTAGTCCTTCCTCGAGTCTCCTTCCTCTAGTCCGTCTCCTCCATCCGTCCCCTAGTCTGTCTCTCAAGTCTCCTTTACCTAGTCCCTCTCCTTCTAGTCTCCTTCCTACCCTAGTCAGCCGTTCTCTCCTTAATCTTGTCTCTCTAGCTAGTCCGTAGGCCGTCTCCCTCTAGTCTCCTTCGTCCTCTAGTCAGCCGAACTCCTCCTAGTCCCTCTCCCAGGTCTATATATACCTTTTCTTCTCTCCACTCAAATCTCGGGGCTTCCTTCGCCCCCACAGACCAAGCTAATCCGCCAGCCAGAGCTGCGGCTGGTTGGGGGGGGGGGGTGCACTCCAAGTTTCACGTGCCTCAGCACAGGCTAGCCGGGATCCGCTCAGGTCGGAGGGAGCTGGGGGCTTTTTTTTTCCCCCTAGCTGTCTGACCTGGCGTCTTGTATAGCCCACGGGGCTTTTTCACTCAGCTGAAGCTGAGGAGTAGGGGGGAGACCCTGAGGGCCTAAGGCTTTCTAATCTCAGCCCAAAGGTAGGGTCCCCAAATCAAAATAAATTTCCACATATTGCTGAGAAGAGCTGATCATCAGACAATGTTGCTGTTACTGTGTATGTACAATTTTCTCCTTGTTCTGCTCATTTCACTCAGCATCAGCTCGTGTAAATCCTTCCAGATTTTTCTTGAAGCTACCTGCTCATTATTTCTTATAGCACAATAGTATTGCATTACATTCATATACCACAATTTGTTCAGCCATTCTCCAACTGATGGGAACCCTATAATTTCCAATTCTTTGCCAGGTACAAAGTCTTAAGAAGGATAGTCCGATATGATCAAAAGTGAGTCAGAGGACCTCAACTTGACTCCTTGCTCCGATCCTTATTAACTAGATGACTGCTTCTCCTTTCTGAGATTCAATTTTCTCAACAAAATCGACAACAAATTTTTGAGTACCTACTATGTTCAAGGCACTCTGTTTAAGTCGGCAACAGTTAATATTTGTATTACTGAGATCACAGGGGTTTATGAGGAAAATACTTGGTAAACATATAAATGTGATGTACTGTTACTGTCTTCTAGGAATAAGTAAAGAGGGATAGTGTAAAGAAGATTGGGAATAGCTGTTGAGGGGGTGGACATGGATAATGAGATTGCTAAGGAGCAGGGAGGGACAAATCAAATTAAGAATATAATTACCATGTAAAATAAGACTCAATGACTGGGTGAAATTTCTATTAATGAAAAAAAATACATTCCAATGGCATATTTCCTTTTCAAAAAGTTCATAACTCGAGGGAAAAATATATAGGAGATATAGGGATGTCAGAAAAGAAAGGTTATTTGGGTTTTTTTTTTAAGAAATCATTAAATACTAACTGAAATGAATCTCTTATTACAGAAAACCTAAAAAATATGTATCTGGAAGTCCTAAAGTAAATACCTTAGGAGTTTTGGTGGGTATCACAAAAGGTTGATTAAAGTTAAAGGAGATGTCCTTAGGTAGAGGAAGCAGAAGGGAAGGAAGCTGGCAGTCTATAGGGGAGAAAAGGGAGACCTTTGCATATGCAGATCTGTGCTTGGGTAGGACTGACACCAAAACCTAGAAGAAACCAATGACAAGGAAAACAGACTCCTCCACCCTTATAACTCCCAGAATTAATACTGTAGCACCAGCCTCCCCAGGGAAATATTATCCATTACGGAGAGACCAAAGAGGGTTTCTCCTCTGACAAACCCTAAAAAGACTAAATCCAGTTTGTCTCTAGGGCCAAGTAAGCAAGACTAGTTTATTTCAGTGGATTTTCTGGCCATTCTCACCCACCCCCCACCCCCCAAAAAAATCCGAAGATTTGGAGACATCTGAAAATTGCTTCAGTCCCAGGGATAAGGATTAGGGAAATAGGGGGAAGGGATAACCCTCATATTCCACAATTGGTGTGGGGTGGGGTGGGGGGGGAGGCTTAAAATGCAAAAATCTGGTTGAGGTAACAAATTACAGTGAATTAGTTCTAGGCAAACTGTACTCTATCATTAACAAAAGACAAGGATCAATTCTGGTTTTGATTTATTACTTTTAGTGACTTAAGACCCTCTGGGAACTAAGATTTGGGGAGGGGGCTGTCCCAAAAATTTTGGATTGTTAAAAAAAAAACTGTAACATTCTAAAATTTTCTTTAAGTGCTGTGCTGTTTTAAAAGATACTGGTTACATTTTGTGTTGTTTTAACACAATCTATATTTTGTGACAAATACAAAAATAAGCCATTAATACTATTGTTTTTATTTTTAGACTGTAACAAGAAATTACAGGTTTCCAAGAAAAACTAGGTTCAAACAATAACAACTCAAATCAAAATAGTGCTTTAAGATTTGCAAATGTCTTTCCTAAAACAGAAGTATGGGGTAGATAGGTACTAGAAGTATCATTATACCCATTTTTCATATGAGGCTCTGAGAAGCTGAACTTCCTGCCCCATAGT
Organism: Dromiciops gliroides; assembly: GCF_019393635.1. Taxonomy (NCBI): domain Eukaryota; kingdom Metazoa; phylum Chordata; class Mammalia; order Microbiotheria; family Microbiotheriidae; genus Dromiciops; species Dromiciops gliroides. The sequence goes on along the minus strand of NC_057865.1, from coordinate 150,308,126 downwards.
TATGAGGTAATTAACTGAGGCAAGAAAAGAACTCCACTCCTGATTTTAAATCCATCCATCTTTCCAGCACACCGGATCTCTACAAAGCTTTATCAATTTTAAATTGAGTGAAATTATAATAAATCTAAAATTAAATCAAAGGAATTTTATAAAAACCAAAATTCATTCCATTTAATTTAAAAATCTTAATAAAAGCATGTATTTTCCCATCAGAAAAGAGTCAACAAGAAAAACAAAATATAAAATTGGTACTTTATTATGTTTTAATAGTGTACAAAATGTCTGGCCTCAGACACTTGACACTTACTAGCTGTATGACCTTGGACAAGTCACTTAACCCTCATTGCCCCACAAAAAAAAAAAAAATTTTTTAAAAAGTAGGTCTGACCACAACACCTCCATACTCAATGGCTCCCAATTATGTCCAGGATCAAATAGGAAATCCTATCTTTAACACAAAGTTTTAAAAAATCAATGTGAAAAAATTGGGGGATTTTTTACATGTAGCTTGGGGGAAATTCCAAATCAATTTTTTTTAATAGTGTACAAAATAACAGACATGTGACTCAATTGTCATTAAATGCTAATTGGGATATAACGTGCTGGAAAAATCACAATCTATACATATAAACAGTGCTTATATTTTCTATATAAAAGGCAACAGATATTTCCTTTTTTGTCTTTGGATTGCTTAGGATTTCTTTAAAAGTCAGAACTCGGGATTGCCAACAGGTGCATAAGGATTGAGCCAGAACACCACCAACCCCTCCTATTCAGTCTAGACATTTGGCCCATAAGTGAAGGGCGTGGCAGCCACTGAGTGGGAAAGTGGGAAAGGCCACAGAATGAGGAAATTAGGAACAGAAACTAAATTTGTCTTCAGAAGTAGGTCTATGGTTAGTCCTGTTCAAATACTGAACAAATGGAAGCTGTGCATTGAAGTATTTTTGTCGACAATTGCAGGCAGCTCTGGCTTCATGCCTTACAACAGTTGTGTATAAAGGGCCTTGGCTTCTCAGGGTATTTATCAATCAGCATGGTCACTGTACATCACTCAGAGGGGCTGCAATGATACTAAAAAGAGCCCTCTGGAGATCCAGTTTGAGTCACTGCTGGCGACGCCTTGGTCTTATAGAGGATGGACTTGGTGCCTGCCTGTCTGATTTTGAGAGTCATAGGTTCGGGGATAAGAAGGTCAAGAACATCTCAGGAATGAAAAATCAGGCATAAAATCTAGGGTAATAGTGAAGCAGCTCACCTCTCTCTCTCTCAAGCCCACCTACAGAGTGTTCGGGATTGAAATGTTATCCTTAAAATTTTGTCAGTAAAATAAAACTACATCCATTTGATCCTAGAATGCATGATAATTTAAATTTTTTTCAGTGTAAAAAAGGTTTATTAAGCCAATTAACTGTAGAAACAAGATAACAAAGGGAAGGTGTAGCCCCCTTAAGACAATAAAGTCATTGTACTAATTTGCATACTAACTATTCAAGCACCAGTTGCCATGAATTTATCTGTAGGAAAACAAATGCCATAAAACTTCTACTTCTACTTTTAACCCTTTGTGATGCTGGAGGCAAAAGCAGCCCCAGCAAAAAGCATAAAACTTGGCAAATGGTTTTCTTTTCTAGAATCCCATTTTCCCTTTCACCATCCTTTATGCCCATTAGAGTACCTTGTGCTCATATTGTACCCTGCCTGCCCAGAGTCCTGTGTTGTATCATCTTCTTCAACTCTGCCATCCTCTGCAGCAGCTCTTAACTCCAGACTTTTCCAACCCCTCCTTTTTTTTCTGGACCAAGATACTGGTATAACTGGAGAGGCTTAAGTTATATCCCACCCCCAGTCTCCCACAACACCAGCCAAGACTGTTGTGAGCAAAGAAGTTATGGACAAAGTACATCTGGGGGAGTTTTGTGTTACCTTTGCCCAAAGTTGGATTGATCTAGAACTTCGAAGTGGGCCTTTTGTGCAAGGAAATGTAAATCACTTCAAAGACTCTGGTAGTCAGTTCTTGAGACCCTGTGAGATCTTCCTTGCTCATTATTTTTAATCTCCCACCAGGGAAGTTTATCTTTCTGTGAACTGCTTTTTAATTGCCTTGGGAACTGCTTTTACTTTGGAGTAATTAGATAGATAGATAGATAGATAGATAGATAGATAGATAGATAGATAGATAGATAGATAGATAGAAAAATAGATACATACGTGCATACATATTCATATATCACATATAATATTAAAGGCAGCTAGATGGTGAGTGGATAGAATACAGGGGCTGGAATTAGGAAAACTTGTGTTCAAATCCAGCTTCGGTTGCTTTCTATCTATATGATCCTGGGCAAGTCATTTAACCTCTGTTTGCCTCAGTTTCCTTAACTGACAGAGTTATTGTGAGGATCAAATGAGATAATAATTGTAAAGTGCTTAACCTAGTGACTGGGAAATAGTAAATGACATATACATATTAGTTATTATTTTTATTGTTATCATCATCATTTTGTGTTTATTAAAATTATATTGATTGTTTGAACCTTAAGGGAAGTGATCCATTCCAAAAGGTCAGGGGTATGCTGTGTCTTTTAAAACTTACCTTCTTATTCTCTCAAAGCTTTGCTTTCTCTTGGCTGTTCCAGGTAGAGAATAATCTGATCAATTAATTGGAATTAGAATTAATGGCTGAGGGGGCAGCTAGGTGGTGCAGTGAATAGAGCACTGTCCCTGGATTCAGGAGGACCTGAGTTCAAATGTGGCCTCAGACACTTGATACTTACTAGCTGTGTGACCCTGGGCAAGTCACTTAACCCCCATTGCCCTGCCAAAAAAAAAAAAAAGAAAAAAAGAATTAATGGCTGATAGGTATCAACTCCAATTTGTTGTTCAATTGTTTCAGTAATGTCCCACCCTTAGTGACCCCATTTTTGGGTTTTCTTAGGCAAAGATATTGGAGTGGTTTGCCATTTCCTTCTTCAGCTCATTTTACAGATGAGGAACTGAGGCATAAAAAGGTTAAATGAATTGCCCAGGATCACACAGCTAGTAAGTGTCTGAGGTCAGATTTGAACTCAGGAAGATGGATCTTCCTAATTCCAAGCCCAGTACTCTATCCACGGTGACACCAAGATATCCCTTCAGTGATATATTGTCCAGTTAAGCCTATACCTCAGGATACCAATGAGGGGAAGCACATCAGCAAATTTGGCTTCTACTTGAGGAAGCCCTGATACACGGTAAAGTTAGTTCTCAAGCTATTTGTTGTCGTTATTCCTGACCCTGTCCTGCTATATGCTCTCTATATTCTCAGTCCCGACCTGGTGGACCAAATTCGAGCAAAGTGTAAGCCTCAAATAGTTAAGCTCCTCAGCAAGTGCAAGGAGACCTCTCGGTCTCCCCCACAGCCATCAAACTTGACACTAATTTCATCCCCCAGGCCCAAGGCAAGAGACAGTTGTTGCCTTGCTGTCCCCTCCTCTCTTTGTTCCCTTGTTTTTGTAAGTATTGATCTCTACCGAGACATCTGGTGGTGTTATTTTTCATGTGTGAGTTGCTATTCTCGGATTATTGAGAGGAAAGTGTGTTATTTTGTCAAGATTTTTTTAAAATCCCTTTTAATGATGGTCAGCTTCTCTCATTTTCCTTTTATATGAATTTTTAATTTTCTGAATCTTATCTCTGTTTTACAATCTAAAAGTCCTCATTACCTGCCCACTACTTTGTTGGGGAAGAAGGGCAGTAAATGGGGACCATGGGTATGGAACATTGCATATATTTTCAAATTTTTTATGTCAATTTTTTCTCTTCCTTTTTTTTCTTTTTTCCTTTAAAAGATCGATTGTTCTCAGTAGGGGAAAAAGAGAGATGCAGAAAAAATTTTAGGTGATATAAAAAAAAAGATATCAATAAAATTTTTCTAAAAGTCCTTGGGGCAGCTAGGTAGCACAGTAGATAGAGCACCAGCCCTGGATTCAGGAGGACCTGAGTTCAAATCCGACCTCAGACACTTAACACTTAGCTGTGATTGCCCTGCCCCCCCCCTAAAAAAAAGTCCTTGTTAGGTCCTCAAAATATAACCATTCAGTGTTAATGATTTATCTTTATATCTCCACCTTAAAGTATAATTGAAATGTTTTTTAAGATATATAAATAAAATTATAAACATTGGAGGTTATATTGTGATCAAGGCCAAAAGGAAAAGAAATTCCTGATAGCTAATGAGTTCCTCCTATTTGTAGATCAAGGCCCAGAACCTTACAAAGTTTCCTCAGAGAAAGACTTGAGTACACCGAAGAAATCAGCTTAACAATCCACACAGGAAATACTAAATATTAGTCAGACTGCGGCATGCATTTAGAAGGCTGGTCCATTTAGTAAATGCATTCAACATATTCTTGGCATAGACAAAGCAGGGAGAAAATAAGCTGAGACCAGAATTGAATTGGAAGGAGAACATGAATCTAAAAACAGGTGGCCAGGATGCTGAGCTTTGGAAAACTTGCCATACAAGGAGCCTAGAGAAGGAAAGGTTTGTTGGAGATATGTCTTCAATTATTTGAAAGGCTCGTGTAAAAGAGGAATTTCACTTGTTCTCCTCAGTCCAAGAAGATAGAACTGGAATAGTGTATTGAGGCAGCAGAGATGCAAATTTTGGCTTACTAGTGCTCTTGTTGAGTCATTTTTCATTCATATCCTACTCTCCATGACCCCATTTGGGGTTTTCCCAGAAAACATGCTGGAGTGGTTTGCCATTTCCTTCTCCAACTTATTTTACAGATGAAGAAACTGAGGCAAACAGGGTTAAGTGACTTGGACAGGGTGACATAGCTAGTGTATGAGGCCAGATTTGAACTCAAGAAGATGAGTCTTTCTGGTTCAAGCCTGGTACCCTATCCTACTGCCCCTTTTTTTTTTGGCTTACCAAAAATTTCCTAACAATTACAGCTGTACAAAAGGAGCACAGACTGCCTCATGAAGGGTTCCTCTTCAGTGGAGGCATTCAGGTGGGTTCTGGGGTACTTACCACTTATCAGAGATACTGTAGAGGGGATTCCCAAGTGAGAAAACTACCTCCACCAGTGCAGACTGGCAGCTTCCCTGCAATTTAGAGCCTTAGAAAAATCCCCAGAGCTCTGAGCAATTAAGCCACTTGCCCAAGGTTACAGTACCACTATGTTTCAGAAATGGGACTAGAATCTGGGTCTTCCTGGGTTCCCAGCCAGCTTTCTTTATGAACCTTAAATCAATACATAAATGTGAGGCGTTAACCCTCAGGGACAGAGCATCTACTGATAGATTTTTCAGGTTTCTAAGGGAGGATTTTTTTTTTTTTTTTTTTTTTTTAGTGAGGCAATTGGGGTTAAGTGACTTGCCCAGGGTCACACAGCTAGTAAGTGTTAAGTGTCTGAGGCCAGATTTGAACTCAGGTACTCCTGACTCCAGGGCTGGTGCTCTATCCACTGTGCCATCTAGCTGCCCCCCTAAGGGAGGATTTTTGAAATAAGATAGCTTCTCAAGCACCCCCTCTAATCACATCACACAGGCACTCAACCAACAATAAGATTTTATTGCTTTTCTTTCCAGATGCTACACAATTCATAGGTTTTTTTTTCATATAGATCTTCCTTTTTGGCTCCTTTTACCCCCTTTATTTTCCCCACATCCCTTCCCCCACCCACCTCCACATGCATAGGAAGCTCAAACAGCAAGTCCAGATTAGTAAAGTTTTAGACTTTTAATCTTTATTCCCATGAATGTCATTTTTATAACCTGACATGGAATTAGGAAGCCAGAGTTCAAAATCCCAGCCTTGTCACTTGAATGCTTTCAGTCAAGACACTTACTCTCTGTTCCTCAGTTTCCTCATCTGTAAAATGAAATATATATATGCACATACACATGTATACATGTATGTGAGTGTGTGTATAATACATATGCATATATATAATATTTCACAAGGTTGTTTGTGAGGTCTAAATGAGATCATGAAAGTGAGAATACTTTGTAACTGTACAGATTCTATGAATGCAAAATATGTATTATGGTCATTATTAGTAATTTACAATGGTATCCTCCCATTAACCTGAGGTTTATAATCCATGTAATACTTCTATAGCTGTGACTCCATGCAGGCTGATTGATCTTATAATTATACAAAAGAAAAAATGCTTTAAAATGAGACCCTAATGAGCCAATACTCTATTAATAAAAATAAAAATAATGTTTATTACCCCTACTTTATATCTCTGAGGTAATAGAAAGGTTAAAAAATATATAAATATTTCAAGGCCATTAACAACGCCTCTAGACTGTAACCATAACACCAAAAATAGCAGAGCAGGGTGAAATCCTTCATTTGTTGGATCAAACAGATAAAATGATGCATTTTTCATGTTTGTATTTATTACCAAAAGCAATCATCTTAGTGATGGTTGAATGAGCCCAAATGAACCTGTCGGGTTTGAACACAGCTCTTCAAGTTTTCTTTTAGAACAGGAAATTACTTTCTATCATTCTCCTTTGAGCCACCCTAATCATTTTGATATTTTCCTGTAGCATTCTAACTCTCAGGAGAAATAGATTTCAATATCTCAAGCTATCTCAATATCCTCCCCATCTCATTGGCCTTCTATTTTCAATAGCAAGGGCTTCCCTGGCATTAACATTAACCCAAACCAGGATCCAACTTACAAAGGTACCATTTCAATTCACTTGAGAGGTAAATAAAGCCTTTTTTCATCTCAAACAAATTCAATGCTTCCCAAGAAATCACGTTAAAGAGCTCACCACTCACGTGCTTTGGAGTGGAAAAAGACATTAGAGTTCATCTAGTGTCCAATCCCCTCATTTAACAAATGGGGAAATGGAAGCTTTGTATGAGAAGCAGAGCAGAAAGGATACTCAACCCCAAGCCAAGAGACCTGGGTTTTAGTCGTGGATCTGCCATTAAATCTGACTTTGGGCAGGTCACTGCCCTTTTCTGTACCTCAGTTTCTTCAACTGAAAAGGGAGGGCTATTAGCACCTAGAAGATCCCATCTACTCCTAAATGTGATCCTGGGAAGTTCTGAGTAAGGACAAGCCACGCAGCATGTGCCAGGTGTGGGCCAGATATAGCCCAACCCATCTAGCCACCTAAGATTTTTATTTATTAAAATATCATCAGGGCAGCTAGGTGGTGCACTGGATAGAGCACCGGCCCTGGATTCAGGAGAACCTGAGTTCAAATCCAGCCTCAGACACTTGACACTTACTAGCTGTGTGACCCTGGGCAAGTCACTTAAACCTTATTGGCTTGCAAAAAAAAAATCATCATTGTTTTCTCTAATTAGTAAGCACAAAGGAATTGTAAAGTACAATGTTCATAAAGAGCAGTGCCTGGCACATTGTAAATACTATATAAATGTTAGCTATCATTGTTATTATTATTGAATTACTAAGCTGATAGTCCACTATTGGGAAAAAAAATTGTCCATGAGCTATCTACTAAGTCACTGTTCTCTCCTCACCAGAGGGAGTGGAACCAAGCAGATATATTGGTTGCCAGATTTTTTTAATATACCCTGAAATCTGTCCAACCCACCCAGAACTTGTTCTTTGCTTAGTCTTGGGTAGAGTTTGTACCCTGGTGTTTTTGCTTTATTTGGGGATCTCTCTTATTATGGTTCACTAAGGCTCCTTCCTACTCTAACACTCGAGAAGGCCCTTTGCCGGACATCTCAATACTTTATTGTGTGTAATTTAAGATTCTAAATGTGGATTCTAATCTGTTCCCCCAGTTTTTGGGGGAAACTGACTAAAATCACTGATAAAACGAGTTTAGGTTTTTAAGGGTTTATTGGAAAATAGAAAGAAAAAGATTGAGAAACAGAATTCCAACAGCCTGGCATTCCTATCTTTCCTCAAATTTCCTATGAAGTCCTCTACCGCCACCACCACCAAGTCAGGAACCCAAAAAGCGCAAGAGCTCTCCGCACAGGTTCCCTTTCCTCCTTCCTGTCTCCTCCCAGAAAATAGGAGGCTCCTCAACTTGATTGGCTGGTAGCCTTGATAGACAGCACCCATGAGCAAACGTCATTTCCTGACGCCAAGGAAAAGCCACAATGTCTCTGAGGCATTTTCCTCATGGTGGAGCTTTCCCACAGCAAGTCTCCAGTAGGTGGCATCATTCCAATCATTACAATTGATCTGTGATCTCTCATCCATTCTCATACTCTGTAATTCTTACATCTTCATGTAAATCCTCTACCAGAGGTTACCACAGTCTGCTAGGGACCTTCCTCCAGATTAGAGGTTCTTTATCTTCTTCATGTCATGGACCCCTTTCACAATCTACTGGAACTTATAAACCCCTTCTCAGAATCATAGTTTTAAATAAATAAATATATGTATGTGTGTGTGTATGTGTATGTATGTATGTGTGTGTGTGTGTGTATATATATATATATATAGGATCACAAAGGAAGACAAATATATTGAAATATAATGATTAAAAAAAATTTAAGTTCATGAATCCCAGGTTAAATACATCTGTTTCTAGTTCTTTTGATATCGTGTGGTTCCAGTAGAATACACAAACTATCTATTATCTCTCGTGATCATCCCACCTCTTTTTTCCAGTCACACATCTGAAATACTTTATACTGCTTTTCCTGTACAATTATATCAAAGCCTCTCAGTTTCTACCATTACCCTCTGGATAATCCATAACTTCATTTCATCAGACACTAATATTCCATGATTTATAACTTCATTATATCCCCACAAGAATATCAGAAATAGACATTTGTTTCAGGAAGACACTTGGACTCATTTAAAATACTTTACAATTTTTCAAATGCAAGTTAAACTGTTCTCTTTCTCCAGTTCAACTCTAGTCCCATTCAAATCTAGGTTCTAGCTGCATTATCTGTCCATAATCTGTCCACACTGATGGGCCAACTCTATAGACCTTCCATAAAACTGCATATCACAGGCTGTACCAAGAAGTGGTCAAGGGACCCTTTAGGTTCCAGAAACCATTTCAGGGGGGTTGTGAGGTCAAAACTATTTTCATAATAATAATGACATTTTAATGTCTAATATGACAAATATTAATAGCTATCACCCATATAAAAAGTTCTGTAAGGGTGACATCCCCTTTTTAAGAGTATAAAGGAGTCCTGAAATTTAAAAAGAAATTGAAAACGACAGGTCTGAACATGAGGTATTCCTCATGCCCTTAGTTTTCCTTCTGTGGATAGGTCAAAATCTTTGAGGCAATTATGGATCTCACCTAGGAGGCCCTTAAATATTTTAGAACTCGATGGAATCAGCATTCAGAGGATATTACCCTCTCTAGGAAATCCCTCTTCCTTCTAGACTCTACCCTGGTAATCCTACATGACAGTAGCAAACACATCTGGCATACCTACATCTCCTTGTTTTATGTCTCATTTTATAATAGAGGGTCATCATCTCCATTGTTGTACTTCTTAAAGGAATTTTGTATGATTTTAATTTGCATGACTGACACATTTCTGGAGAAGAGCCAGTAAGATAGTGATTCTTAACCTGTTATATGTTATAGATTCCTTTGGCAGTAGAACAGTATTTTTAAATGCATAAAATAAAATAGACTTATAAATGCAACAAATTATATTGAAATTTTATATTAAAAAGACATGTTCGGGGCATCTAGGTGGTGCAGTGGATAAAGCACCAGCCCTGGATTCAGGAGTACCTGAGTTCAAATCCAGCCTCAGACACTTTGACTTACTAGCTGTGTGACCCTGGGCAAGTCACTTAACCCCCATTGTCCCATTAAAAAAAAAAAAAGACATTCACTGAACTCAGATTAGGAACCCCAGCTTTAAGGCAACATTTTGCTCTTCTGAATCAAATGCTTTTTAAAATTGTATACAATCACAATGAGATCTTACATTCTCTGAATCCTCAAGGAACCAAAAACCAAAAATGTGACTCCTTGGCATGTCAAGGCATTTGTTGTAAAGCATGTGATCCAGGTCAACAAAGAAACCTTAATCTTGCTCTCTCCAGTCCATGGTGGGACGGGGAAGTGGGCACAAATCACTGCCTCTCCCATACCACAGAGCATCCATGTCCTCCTCTCCCACACCCCTGTAGCCTTTGCCTCTCTGTGGTGTCACCTAACTTCATTCTACCTTGTGCTTGGGTCCTCGTTTTATCTCCAACTAAACAGGAAGATCTTTGAGGACAAGTTCCTGAAGATCATAAGATCATAGACCCTGAGCTACATGGGGCCTCAAAGACTAAGTTGTATTTAGTTTTCTATATTCCACATGAGAAGCAGCATGGTGAAGAGGATAGATAGATAGCTACATGGTCCTATATCTAAGCAAGTTAACTTCTTAGTGTTCTGGGCAACTCTCTAAGGCAGTAGTTCTCCAACTTCCTTGGTCTCAGGACTTCTTTTCACTCTTAAAAACTATTGAGGAGCCCAAACAGCTCTTGTTCATGTGGGTTATCTCTATTAATGTTCACTGGATTAGAAATTAAAACAGCTTAATATTATTTTAAATAATCTTCACCTTTTATAGCTCTTGAAAGGCTCTCGGCATCCCTAAGAGGCCCCAGACCACACTTTGAGAACCACTGCTCCAAGGCTCTACATTGTAGAGAAGCTGTCAACCAGCATTATTAGAAGAAGGGCCACTCCAGGTATTCTCTAGACCATTGATATACCAGGATGCTATCATCCTGCCATATCTAGGAGGGTTAAAATCAGTCAGTAAATTATAAAGTAAGATCCTGGGCAATGATTCTCCTTCCAGATGGCCCTCCATCTTCGTTACTCTTTAAGTCCCAGCCCAGATGAAAGTTAATTCTTCTTAGACTACTTTCTTTCTCATGTCAATTTTCCCCAAAGGAAAATAAAGAGCATAGCCAATACCTTGTTTTTTGTGTGTTTTTGTGTTTGTTTTGTTTGTGGTTTTTTGGTGAGGCAATGGGGGTTAAGTGACTTGCCCAGGGTCACACAGCTAGTAAGTGTCAAGGGTCTGAGGCTGGATTTGAACTCAGGTCCTCCTAAATCCAGGGCCAATGCTCTATCCACTGGGCCACCTAGCTGCCCCACCAATTACTTGTAAAAGCTCGCTTTACATTTTGCTCCAGGAGCAAAAAGGATGGTAGACTCTAAGAGTGAGGAGACTAGGTGTGCCATTTACACACTTACTGTGTGATCTTGACCAATTTTCTTTGCCTCTCTGAGTCTCAGTTTCCTTCATGTGTAAAATAGGAATAATACTTGTATTACCTACCTGACAGAGTTATTATAGGCACCAGGTGAAGTAAATTATTTAAAGGATTGTTATACAAATATTAGTATTATTATTATCCAGTTATTTGTTGTTTAGTCATTCTTTTGTCACATCCAATTCTTTGTGAGCCCATTTGAGGTTTTCCTGGAAAAGATCCTAGAATGGTTTGCCATTTCCTTCTCCGGCTCATTTTACAGTTGAGGAAACTGAGGCAAACAGGGTTAAGTGACTTGCTAAGGGTCACATAGCTAGTAAGTGTCTGAGGTTGGATTTGAACTTACAAATATGTCTTCCTGCCTCCAGGTCCAATGCTCTAACCACTGACTGCCCACCGGCCACCTATAAATGAGTTTAACTTAAATACATAATTTATTTTGATTATATCCTTTGTAATTGACATGTGAAGGGAAATACATCTGATATCTTGATATAGTTTGCTTCCATGATGATTTTATTTATAATTTATTAAATCAATATGTGCTGTGTTATGAGAGCCACCCTCCCCCCTCCAAAAACAAAACAAAAACCTAATATTATCCTTGGTAACATTTAGAGGTCCAAGTATCTAGACCATGGAAGAGAATAGTCCCACTAAACTCTGATGTGACCACACTGGGTCTGCAGTGCAGTGTTGGGTTCTGGGCATAAACTTGGTAGAACATGTATAGAAGAGGGTAACCAGGAGAGTGAGAGGACTGTAGAACGTGTCAGAGAATTATCAGCGGAGGAAACTGGGGATCCTTAATGTGGAAAAGAGGAGACTCCAGGGAGACATGACAGCTCTCTTCTGGTATCTGAAGGTCTGTCATGTGGAAGAAGGATCCACCTCATTCTGCCTCAGCCCAGAAGGCAGAACTAGGAGTGATGGGTAGAAAATGCAAAGGAGACATTTAGATTTTACATGTGTCCAAAAGCAGAATGGACTGCCTCAGCAGATAAGGGCAGGTCCAAACACAAGCTGAATTACCACAGGGTGATATTACAGAAAGGGTTCCTTGACAGACATAGGTTGGACTACTTGTCCTCCAAGGTCCCTCTCCACTCTTACATTCTATGATTTTATATCCTTGTGGACCTCCATGACGATTTAATGGATTCTTCATCTCCTCCTGATCCAGTTAAAATTGAGGAATATGTCATTGAATATATGTGTATCTCTATGATTGTAATCCCTTTTTGTATTGGAAATGGAAACCAGTTAGAGCTAAATGTTGAAAACTTAACTCAAGAGATGGACAAGATGATCACATCTCCTCTCCATTAAGATATTTGGGTACATCATTTCACTCACCTATATGGAAAGTGACTGAGGGAAACCTTGGAAAGAACTCCCTAAGAGAAACAAGTCTTTATGCCAATTCATCCTGGTTTTTTGGTTTTGGGGGGTTAAGTGACTTGCCCAGGGTCACACAGCTAGTAAGTGTTAAGTGTCTGAGGCCGGACTTGAACTCAGGTCTTCCTGAATCCAGGGCCATCCACTGTGCCACCTAGCTGCCCTATTCATCCTGGTTTTTAAAAAATTCCTCATGTCAAACATCCAAAGAGACAGAACAACAATGTCTCTCCACATTTGTTCTAATTTTCTATATCGGCAAAGGAGGGAAGTCTCTGAAGTTTGCCTCCTATCTCCAGGTCTCCTCCCTTCTGCAGGGTTCCTCACCTCCTCCTTTTCTTCAGGGAGTCAGTTGTCCCCTGCCTCCTTACCCCTATCAAACATGGAAACATCTGGTATCACAGTGATTTCTAATTGTTGTACTTCAACTGAAATTCCCATTGTTCATTTGTGGTTCCAACATGGTCTTTGAGTTGAAAGCCTTTTATCACCCAGTGTGAGGCTTTGTTCCTTCTGGAAGAAATCTCTGGCATCAACTAGCTTTTCCAAAGGCCTAACTGCCAACAATTCCTCTTTCGATAAAGCAGTCCATTATCCTACCCACCTCCCCAGGCCCTATCTTTCCTGTTCAAGAACAAGTTGGGCCCCATTTCTACCTCCTATAATCTTTACCTGGCTTCTGTCCTCTTCTCTCTCCATCCCAAGGCTTTCAGGATGATATTTTATCTCTTCAGTCATATGTGATAACTAAAGCCATTTAATGATTTTCTTTCTTTCTATAACCTTTCCCTCTCTTATCTGACATTCTATAATTTTCTCCTATATATTCTTTTTTTTCCTCTGATCATGAAGTTTCTGTCAAAAATATCACTGAAAACCATTGCTTCTGTTAATGGAGATGTTACTTTAACAGTAAGTTTTTTTAAATGTGCATTAGGCAATTATCATCTCCCAAAATAAACTTGAACCTTAAGGAAAAAGAACTAAACCTTTGTTCACCCTATTATTGTTTGGCAAGGTTTTTATGAAAATTTGAGTTTGTAGATTTGCTAGGCTTGCTTTTACTACTTGCTAAAGATTTGGGTCCTTTTGTCAGTCTGATTAAACAAAACTGGGAAGAGCGAGGATTTATTGGATTTTATACTGATAAATGTATTTATAGGTTCATCCAACAGCTCCCATTCTGTTTGCCAAGAGTTTCCTACTGGGTGTTCACATCCCACATATTTTGAACCTATTTGCAAGGCTGGTATAAGCTACAATACAGGGCATTTTTATCAGCAAGTAAAAAGAATGAGAGAAACCAGATTTTAATCTGGGATGGACCATGCTATAACCCTGATCAAATCACTTAATTTATCTGTGTTTTAATTCCTCCATCTGTAAATGAAGCGAATAATCATTACTCTCCATATCTCCAGTATAATTTGAGGATAGCTAATTTAATATGCCATGTGTGATGTTACATGAGATAGAGATCCTATAAAAATACGAAATATTGCAACAGTCCAACCAGATGCTGCCAATGTCTAACCTGCTCTCTTGCCCCTAGGTTAGGCTCTTTTGAAAGCCACAGTCAGTTGTTTCCAATCTTTTCAGAGTTGCCACATTAAACTTTTTTTTTTCTAATTTTGACTGGACAATCCTATCCCTACTAAGAATCCTGTTTTATTTTTATACAAGTGAATTAAAATAAATTGTGTTGATAATCCTTGAGATAACCAAGGCTACGCTGGTTTGTAGTAAAGCCAAAGCTGCCAATTACTTTTCTAGGAAATTTCTTATACCAAATTAAGTAATACCTACAAGTGATCCAGCAGCAGTAGGTAATTTATGGGGCTTCCACAAGAGCCCAACATACCCATATTACCATATTTTATGATAATAAAAGTGGTCAGAAGGTCAGCATAGGAACAACATGAAGGAGAGCAGGTTAATTAACAACCAGGATATTTTTCCTACAGGGCCCTCTTGTTTAAATGGTAGCCAAGAGAAAATGTAAGAGAGAAACATTCAGGTAGCTAGACATGATGGAAAATTCCCCTGAGCTCCAGTTTAAAGGAGACACTTTCCTATGCCTATGATTTGGTAGCATGAAGGTACAGAGTTAAGGATTTCAGATAGCTCAACAGGATCTTCCCACCCTACCACATATACCCTTTTTCTTGTCTTCTCCTACTCCAGTATCAGAAGTTCTATAATACGACCCTGAGGTTAAAATACTGGAGCTGGGCTCCACAGCTAAAGCCCAGTTGTCTCAGAATAAAAAGTAGATCCAAGGACTTCCATGACGTTAATATGACCAACTTTTAAGAAAGAGGGTTAACTGCTCAATGATAACCCATTATTATGACAATTTTTAAAGCTGGATCTCATTTAAAGTGTGGGTTAAAATGAAGATGACTAAAGGATTATGCTTTGAGTGATGCCAGATATTAGAAAGTCATTGTCTCTCTTTTTTGAGAGGACGCTGATACTGCCTGGTCCAATGTACGCGTAAGAAATGCATGAAAGTAGAAAGATTTCACCAACAAATTGTTGGAAAACTAGAAGAAGAATTTGATGATCTGGGATCAGAGCAGGCCAAGGGCAGTACAGAACTCCCAGCTCCATTCAGGAACATTGTGGAGAGGGGACCCTGAGACCAATACTGTCCCTCTTTTGGCAAAAAAGCAAAGTAGAAGGGCTGGGACCTGGGGGGCAGCACAGCAGTATGGGACTTCAAGGAAAAGTCATCCTTGGGTTGCTTTTCTCTGAACCTGTCCCTACCTATAGCATAGAAGTTTCTCTAAGAATCTCTGTCCACTGATTGCTCACAGCACAGGAATGTAATGTTTTAACGCGGGAAAATGTTTGACCTTTGGTGCAGCTTCTTAAACGATTTTTCTTTTGTTGTTGTCATGACAGACGAACCAAACTCCTGGGGTTCTCCCTCTGCCGCCTCCACAGGTCTGCCGGAAGTAGTGGCTTCCCTTGAAGACATAATCTCACCATTATCTTCATCGCATCTAGCCCCACCCTCTGACCCTTCCCACCAGATAAGCCCAGACCCAACATGGGATATCAAAAGGGAACATGATGTTAGAAAACCAAAGGAGCTCCCAGCTAATGGCCAGAAGAAGAAAAGATTAGGAGAACAAAGGGAAAGATCAGCTAGTCCTAAAAAGGTCGATAGGTCAAAGCATGAAGAGACGTCCAACAAAGGATCATCTGAGTGCAAATCCAAGAAAACCGAGGGTGGCAGGCCCCCCTTGGAGAGTAAAGTGATTGGACAGATCCCTGTCACTGAAGCGGGAGCAGGGGAGACGATGTACGCTGGAACCAATGATGAACAACGGGGGAGGTCCAAGGCCACCGATACGAACAGAGGTGGATCTCTCGGGAGGAAAGAGGATCTCAGAGCTTTGGGCCCAGCAGAAAAGAAGGCCGCAGCAGCTCCTGATCACAGCCAGCTCGAATCACTCGGTGCTACAAAGGCATATGGTAGCAATAGCTGCAGCCCGTACGCAAGTGACATGGACCACAGCCGGCGAGAGCCTGACGGGAAACTTAGCGAGTTCCCAAGGAAGGGACACTTCCATCCTAGTAGTGCTCGCAATGCCACCACCACAACTCGGAAGGCAACTGTCTCACCAGGACCTTGGAAAATCCCTGGTTCTGACAAGTTACCTAGTGTACTGAAATCTGACACTTCAGCCATGAGCAGATAAGCGATGCAGCTGTTGCCCTCCATTTCACATCAACACAGAACATTCTTCTTAGGTTCTGTCTCACAATGTTTTAATTTATTTTTCACTGTCACACATAGATCCATGAGACATCAAGGCCTGGAAGCATTAACACGGAGCCGTATTCCATAAGGATATGCAGAGCATCCAATAAGTTTGACCAGTATATAGTCAATGCAGAGATTCAAAACTGATCCTGAAGTCCCCCATTCCATTTTAGGGACTTGGGCAGCTATGGAAGAACCAAAATATCTTAGAGTACATTTGGAACAAGACAGTGCAGTGTAGCTTTAGTATTTTTTCCCCCGCTGCATGAAGGATTTGGGTATCATTACAAACTTTTATCAAGAAACTGGACAAGCAATCACAAACTGGAATATCGCCTTAAAAATCAAACTGCACGGAGCAAGCTGAAACTGAAAAAAAAAAAGAGTATATCTTTTAACTGAGCTAAAGTGTTGTAAATAAATTGTTCTCAACGTATCTAGACAGGGGTTAAAGGGTTTCTTTGAAACATTCAGAACTGTGCACCCATGACATATTTCCATGGTATACACTTTGGGACAGTCCACACCAGGTACTAGCAGCCTCATTCACCGTGGGCTTCAGGATGAGTAGGAAATTGAGTAAATTAATTGGTGTGATGCCATTTTTACTGCCATTTTGTGAACAAATCCTATTTCTGTACATTTAGGGGAAGGGGAACAGAAGTCATGTTTCAGAAAATTATGTCCTGGAAAACAACTTGTCACAAGTTAGAATTTGGTGACATGGCTCACAGATTAGAACTGGTTGTTGTCTGAAGTGTAAATTTTACACCTACAGGACAGAATCGAGTAGATTCAAGAGTAGAGAAGCTGCAGTTTCCTTACAAAAAAAGGCTTTCCTATCCTCTCTTAGTAGCAGAGACAGATACCTTTCTTACTAGCGGTGCTATAGTTCACTCTGTTTTATTACCTTCTTTACCTTCTGTTAGGCCATCTTTCTATTTCTTCTCATTTACTTTGAAAGAGCAGATGTTTGCAAAATAGTCCAGCTTACATTATTGGGGTTTTAATGCCTTCTAAGTATAAAAAGCCATCATCATGACCAATTTGTTCTCACTAAAAGACATTTTATCATTCCTTTCTGCCTCTGAGCTTTCTTTTTTTTCTTCTTTGTTTCTTTGCATCTACTTTTATCTCAGACCCTTAGTCAAGTCTACATTTTTTTCATGCATGTCTAGACCCTTGCATTACTCTTCATGGAAGATTGATTTCCTAGCAAGATTCTTAAGACACCATTTTCTGCCTTGATTTTTTTTTTGTAATAAAAAAAATGTAGCCACTGATAAATTTGCCATGGATAATCACTTCATGAATACATGTGTGAGAAGTCAACATGGAGGCTTCTAAAAGCACCAAAAAAGCCCTTTCTCTCTAATGTGCTCTGCTCAAAAGAGGCTTCAATCCATTGTAAGTGACTTCAATAGCATCCTTTCCACTAGTGCCATGCTTTGTAGGAGCTCAGATGCAAATAAGCCACACTTCCTTGCCATCTACAAATCTGCAGTCAAAGAAGTGACATAGGGAGATCAGTTTCATCAGGCTGAATCAAAAGACAGTGGCCTCACTTGATTGATTCTTTGGCATGTGTTCCTCTGTGTGTGTATGTCTCTCTTTGTCTCTCACTGTATGTGTCTCTCTGTCTCTCCCTATGTGTTTCTTCCTCCGTGTCTCTCTGTCTTTCTCTTTCCTCCACCCTTCTCCCTCCTCTTTATCTTTCTATTCTCTCTCCTTCCAGTCCTCATTCTTTCTCCCTGCTTTTCTCTATTTCTTACTCTCTTTTTCTCCCTCCCTCTGTCTCAGGCACTGCATTATCTTACACTACCACAGTTTAATTTTCATCTAACGTGGGGTTATGTTCTTTGATGAAAAGAGACGGTGGTTGAAAGTCTCAAATGAAGGATTTTGCAGCTTTCAAACCAATTTTCAAAAAAAAGACAAAGAAACTCCATTCATCATAAACAAAAGCACAAACACATGTAGTGGTTTACACAATTTTGGTTTCACTTCAATTAGTCTTTCTCCCCTGGACTAGAAATCCAATATAATTTGCCATTAATTTATTGAATCTGGTTTTGGACAATGCTTCTGTAGTGTATCTGCACGTCCCAGTACTGTATCCTCTGACCTTTATTTTCCATGTGTTAAAAGAAATGAGAAACAACCTGAGATTACGCTTGCATAAACTCTAATTTGCACAGTTCACAGCTACTACTTGTGCAGCAATTGCTTTATGCGGCTGTAATCGATAACCTGTGAAGACAGCACATCATCTAAACCCCATTCCAAATAATATTTCTGTGTAGTGTTAGCTGTGAATTTACCCTGTACAGCTGTATCTCTATAAATATAATTCCATGTATTAATAGTCACAGAAAGGCTGTAAGTGAGCAACTATTTTTATGAAACGCACCACTATGGATAAATTAACTTTTACAGAAATCTTGTTTACTGTATGATATTCTAAAACACTGTCAAATAAAATATATATCCAAAATCCTTTTTTTCCCAACTATATATGCCGTGTGTTGATTTAGAAAGCTTGATTACTAAAAAATAAGCCCTCTGAGTTTATGAATATAAAATATGTAATCTCAATGCACCAAACAGAATTCATCTGAGACTTGAACCTAAATGCAGCAACATAAAATCAGAAAGTAGAGGCTTTTTTTTTTCTTCTCTTTTAAAAGTCTAAACAAACCGATCAGGCTTCCCATGGCTGACATCATGTGGCTAGTGCCTAGAAATTCACCTTATCACTGATCACTTACCAATATATTTCCCTATTCTTTTGACCTGGTCTATCTGATGCCCTCTCCCAAGATGCTCACATAGAAGCTTACTGTAGCATTGCCTCATTGAGTACCAACATAGATGAAAATTAATGGCTCACGGGCTTTGACAATTTTCATGTAATCCTACATTATAATTATTGGAGGGAGGGGAAGGGCCTAGGATCTCATCTATGGAGGTAAACCCACTCTCCCACATAGATTGGCAACTTATTTGGAACTTACAGTGTTAGAGAGTTTCTTTGGTCACGAGGAGCTTAATTAAGTGATTCGCCAGCCCACAGTGATGTATATATATATATATACACACACCTGACAGCATAGTCTTTCTGACTCCAAGCCTGATTGCCTTCTATCGATGATATCCTATTGCATCTTACTTAGAACATAGATTTTGGAGGCAAAAGAAATCTTAGAGATCATCTACTCTAACCCCTTGTTTTACAGATGAAGAAACTGAGAGCAAAAGAAAGGGGAAAGAGATTTGGACACAGTATGCAAGGATGGAATCCTTTCCCCTGAGTGCTACAGAAACCGAACCCCGTTCTTTCCCATAATATCTCCAGTCATCGGGAGGGGCATCTTAAAATTTTCAAATTTTAATTCATCTTCATTTTAAAATATTTGTAGATATAGATATACACAAATATTGATAGTATTGATTCACTTTATGGAGGTAAAAATGGGGAAGAGGCTTCTGAAATCAAACACGATAAAGTGTTAAGACTTCACAAAGGTTAGGAATCAGGCCGTCTGAGAAGCTCAACCTTCAGCAGAAGCTGATTCCCCTTTCAAAGAATGGGCAGTGTGAGAACCAGAAATCAGAAATGGGCAGCAACAGAATGACATTTGTGACTACAATGATCTGCAGATATTAGTTCTGACCATGTGGTGGTCAGTCTACCTAAGCTTATCCTGTTTACTTTTGGGCACCAATTAAATATTCTTGCATAGCAAATTGATGGTAAATCACTTTATTCGTGTTTCAGAGATCTTGAGAAAAGTCATTGGACTCATGCCTCACATAACCACTTAGATATGGACACAGGGCAGCTAGGTGGCGCAGTGGATAAAGCACTGGCCTTGGATTCAGGAGGACCTGAGTTCAAATCCAGCCTCAGACACTTGACACTTAACTAGCTGTGTGACTCTGGGCAAGTCACTTAACCCTCATTGTCCTACAAAAACAAAGGAAAAAACACAGACACAGACATCAAAAAATGTATCACTACCTTATGTGTTCTTTGACATCCAGAAAGTTTGAGATGATCTTTTTTATTTGATGTAACAGCCTCCTGAAAAGTAATTAGCAATAGCTCACAAGAGCTTAAGGAAGCCACCACTGAGAACAATGAAATCCATTTATGAAAAAGTTAATGTCTCTGTCTCTCTCAGTGTGCCTATCTCTGTCAGTATCTCTCTGAGAATGAGTTTGTCTCCCATTTCTCAAAATTCCTCTATGAAGTATAAGGACCTAAACGCAAAACCAGCTGTTCCTCATAAATGATTTACTTTCTATAAGTATTATCTTCCCCAAAAAGACATTCCACCAAGAGAGTCCAATCTCTTAGTGAATTGTGTAGCTACGTAAAATCCGATTCAAAAAGCCTTTACTCTTTGCTAGGCAAAGCTAAAGCTACAGAAATAAAACAGTCCCCAACCTCAAGGAGATGTCATACGAAGATTTTAGTGTGAAAGACAAAAGTGTGTGGGAAAAGAGAGGGAGCCCTTCTTGCTGACCCTTTAATGAAGTCAAGATATCAACCTCATGATGTCATTGGTCCCCTTCAAGAACAAAGGACAAGGGGGCAGCTAGGTGGCGCAGTGGATAAAGCACCAACCCTGGATTCAGGAGGGCCTGAGTTCAAATTCACCTCAGACATTTGACACTTACTAGCTGTGTGACCCTGGGCAAATCACTTAACCCGCATTGCCTGGCCAAACAAAAACAAAAACAAAAAAAGGACAAACAACAGTCACTGTGTGGCAAAGAAAACTAGTAGAGAATTTTGTTGTTCTTGACTTGTGATTTCATCTAGTGTGAAACTCCATATATCGATATCAGCACCTCATCTGCAATCTATAGTCTTTTAAAGTTGCCTGAGGCACAAAGACGTTAAATGATTTTTCCATGCTCACACAGCTAGAATATGTCTGGGGCAAGACTTATATTCAGGTCTTCCTGGCTCAGTATATGCCAACTCTAGTGGGGAAGATCAGAGGGAAATTTCTCACATGGTCTTTTAACACATCTGCAGCAATTACACTTGGAAAGACGTGGAAGAAAGTGCATTCCTCCAGAAAGTAAAGAATTGGGGCAGATTTAGATGACTCCTTTTAAATCCCAGGTACTTTTAGAAAAGATGAACCAATTTGTTTTTCTACTCCCAATGAGGTTATTAAAGCAACTTATTAATTTTCCATTAAAACATTCCAAAGGCACCTGCTACAAAACTTTGGTTCTACGCTTTCAAGGTCTTTTCTTCCTTGGAATCTTTTTTATTTGATGAACTTTCTGATGGCAAACATTTAACAAACAGAGAAGTTCATGGAAAAAAATTTATCAGTAAATAAATTCCTGAAAGCTGGGGACTGAGGATAGTTTCTTTCCATTGTTATTAAAAATTAACCAGATTTTCCTGTTAGATGGCCTGTCAATTGCCACCATGTTATCTTCATCAATCAATTAATTAATAAACATTTATTAAGTACCTACTATGTGCCAGGCACTGTGCTAAGTCCCAGAGATACAGAAACAGTAGAAGACAGTCCCTGCCTCAAGGAGCTTACAATCTAATGGGGGAGACAACATGTAAGCAAATACATACAAAGAAAGCTATATACAGGATAAACAGGAAGTAATTAACAGAAGGAAGACATTGGAATTAAGAGGGGTTGGGGAAGGCTTCCAGAAAAAGAAGGGATTTTATCTTGTTGCTACTCAGAATACTCTATCAACTCAAAGATCCTGGCAGTGAACCAAGGTGAGTAAAGCGGAATCGCCAGGTGCAGTGGACAGAGCACTGGGCCTGGAGCCAGGAGGACCCGAGTTCAAATCCAGCCTCAGACATTTACTAGCCATGTGACCTTGGGCAAGTCACTTAACCCTGTTTGCCTCAGTTCCTCATCTGTAAAATGAGCTGGAGAAGGAAATGACAAACCACTCCAGTATCTTTGCCAAGAAAACCCCACATGGGGTCTGAAGAGTGGGACACAACTGAAAAATTTCGGAACAACAGAGTGAAATTAAATGAGATTCCTACAAGGTAAAGGCCACAATGGCCCTTCTTACCATCATGGGGGTTTGGGGCAAGGAGGTCTGATTTCATCAGTACCACCTATGGACTACCTCTGCTTCTCCCCCAGCCACCCCAAAAGAAGAATAGCAGCAGGCCAGAACTGACCTAGATTCAGCGCCCTCCTGACTGAGAAGGTCCAGGTGAAGCTCCCCACTCCCCCCCAACAGGTGAGAGTGAACAGGTTCACATATCTCTGACACAGTGGTCCTAGAGGGGGAGTCAGATTATTTCCTACTGTCTTTTTCAGACTGCCTTTACCACCACAATTCAGCAATCTCACCTCTTCTGAAGGTCAGAGTCATCAACATTTTTCACTTCTTCCAGACTACAATGGTTATTGTAAACTAGCCCCCAGATCATTCTCCCTCCTTTTTCAAAGAGTTTAACACCTCACCATCTTCCTCTCCTTCTTAACTTTTGCCCTTATAACCATCAACTTTAAAATCACATATAGTACTCTTTCTTCCTTCCTTCCTTCCTTCCTTCCTTCCTTCCTTCCTTCCTTCCTTCCTTCCTTCCTTCCTTCCTTTCTTTCTTTCTAGTGAGGCAATTGGGAGTTAAGTGACTTGCCCAGGATCATACAGCTAGTAAGTGTTAAGTGTCTGAGGCCAGATTTGAACTCAGGTCCTCCTGAATCCAGGGCCGGTGCTCTATCCACTGCGCCACCTAGTTTCCCCGGTACTCTTTCAAACTCCCTAATCTTCAAGTTCCTCAGTCTCTTAAATCCCATGACCTACTACCTTAGCCACCCATAGAAATGGTTAGACACCGGATCTCACCACTACCTTCAATTGTTCCACTTTCTTAATTAAAAACTCTAACATTGCTTTGTCTGATCATGGACTCCCATCATTCAATTCCTCCCCATGCCTCATCCCTCCTAAACCCAGTTTTTGCCCTCATTAATTCCAATCCAGCACTTTCTTAGACCATTATCCATCCTCTGACTTCCCTTCCTTCCTTCTATAATACTGACCCTATAATTAGCCAGTTTAATTTTACACTGGCTTCTTCTCCCCTTTCTTTTACCTTCTTGTTCCATCACTTCTCACGTCTTTCCACTTCTCAGCCTTGTAATACTTCTGCCATGGGCCTCACTGCTCCTACTCATTATGAGTTGCTAAAGTGAACTAGAGGGGCAGCTAGGTGGCACAGTGGATAAAGCATCAGCCCTGGATTCAGGAGTACATGAGTTCAAATCCAACCTCAGACACTTGATACTTACTAGCTGTGTGACCCTGGGCAAGTCACTTATGAAATGTAAAAGAAAAAAGTAATAAAAAGTGCCCTTTTTTGTATCCCCTCAATTAGCACAGGGTCTGGCATATAGTAGAAGCTCAATTCATGCTAGTTGATGAACTGATAGTCTGAGGGAGAACAGGGCCAATAGAAAAAAGGAGCAGGCTAGTATAGTCACAAGGTGACTCAGAGGAGCTCTTTAGAATTTATTTCCTAGTATACTTTGACTAAGGAAAATAGGGACTGAAATGACAGAGGATGAGGAGTCCCAAGGATACTCTTCTGCCTTTCTTAGGGAGAACTTCCATTAAAAAAAGAAAAATTCAAAGCACTCGTTTCAGAGGAACTATAGCCATAAAGAGAGAAACATTGGTTCTGTAGCTTGAAGAACTACAACAGCCCCACTAGGATGTAATAAATAGCTTTTCTGAACCATTTCCAACTGGAGAATCTGAGTGGAAGTATGACTATCTAGTCACATATGCCCTCCCAAGCTGCCCAAATATACCTGGATTGAAAAGTCCCTCTATTCTTAAAATCCTCTCCCCACAACACCTCTGCCCCAACCCCCCTGTCTCAGTGTACCAGATTTCCACAATACTCACTTCTTTAAGGTGTCAGCCCATCAAAGTATGTCACAACTGATAACAAGAAAACACTGTCATATTGTAGGACTGAGAAATCTAAGAGGAAGTAAACAGTTTCGTTTGTACTTAGGGAAAGCCAAACGGACCATGGGGTGGTAATCAGTATAAGGAAAGGTATATAAAATGTAAAAATAACTTCTTAGCGGGTTGGAATCTGAAAGCATGGTATGGTAGAGTAGAAGGAACACTGAATTTGAAATCTGAAGACCTAAGTTCAAATCCCAATTCTATTACTTTGGGCAAGTCTTTTAACTTTCTGAGTCTCACTATCCTCATGTGTAAAATGAATAGGGTTGAACTAGATGGCCTTAAGGAGAACTTAAAAGGGTCAAGGAATAAGGAACTAAAGAAAAGGACTCAAGGAAAAAGTACTTCGGGAAAAGGTAGTTGAAAAGTTAAGGTAAATAAGAAAACATAAGTAGAACAAACTGATGGGTAAATTGTTAGGTAGGGAATTGTTGGGTGGGATAAATCAATGAAATCGCTAGGAGGCTGGTTCAAGAGAGGGACAGAAAGACACAGTTGTGAAGTTGTTGGAACTAAAAAAGGAAGATGGGTGTGACTGTCATGTTATTAGAATGGGATTGTGCTGTAAAAGTCTCAAAGGAGATGCTTAGGCACGGGGAATAAATACCAATAAGCGGCTCAAAAGAAAAGAGGCTAAACATTTCAATGTAATTGTGGAGAACAGACTCCTGTGAAGTGTCTCGAATTGAGTGGGCATAGTTTTTGGTTTGGCAACAGTCAAATATAGGCTCATCTCCTAATAAGAGGAGAATAAAATCAATATAAGTCTAAATTATCAGGGCAAGGAAGAGTTCCTTTAAACACACACACACACACACACACACACACACAGAGAAACAGGACTTCAATAGGGTCAGTTGAAAATTGATCCTTGTCAGGATGTTGCAGAGTAGAAAAATGTTACAGATGAAAAAGTGAAAAGGAATAGTCATTTATTAAGTGCCCATTATGTATGTGCTGGGCACTGTGCTAAGTACTTTATAAAATTTATCTTATTCGATAAAAGGTAAGGAAAAGAATAAATGTACATTTGAAACTAAAAAACAAATTTGAAACTCCTCCTAAAGAGGAAGTAGATGCCCTGAGCAGGAAATGGCTCCTTGGCCTTCAGAGAATGATATAGCAGAATTGCCAAAGCTTTTGAGTAAAATCATCCAATAAAGGTCAGAAGAAGAAGTGAAGAGTAATGGTTGATTGGTCATTCCCTGATGCAGGAGTACTGGAAGCAGGTATTTGTTGAAAGGGGAAGGAGATGGGAAGATATATTTATATAAGACCTACTATGTGCCAGGAACTGTGCTAAGCACTTTACAAATATCTCATATGATACCCACAACAACCCTTTGAGGCTAAGTGGCTTGTCCAGAACTACACAGCTGGTAAGTGTCTGAGAATGGATTTGAATTCAGGTCTTCCTGTCTCCAGGTACAACATTTTATCCACTGTACCGCCTCACTACCTCTAGACAACATCTGTTGTCTTACCAAGATATAATAGATAACCTCTCAAGAGATATAAAAATGGACCAGCATTACCACTGCTAGTGATTCACATGGGTACCAATGATACTACCCAAAAGAACATATGTAAATTTTACTGACGTTTATAAAGTTATAGGCAGGAAACTGAAGACCATAGAAAAACAAGTTGTGATTTTCTCACTGCTGTCCATTAAAAGCAAAGAATACAGAAGAGAAAATGATGAGAGGCATGCATAGAGATAAAAAGGCAGCATCTAAAATAGGATTTAGACTTCTAGCTCACAGTTTGAAATAAAATATAGCAATGACAGGTTGCTGCCTAGAAATGGAACACACCTGTAATAGGCTAGTTAGAATGTATTGACCAGTATATAATCTTACAAATCTAATCAGAGGAGTTTTAAACTAAAAAGGAGGAGGAATGGGTGGGGAAACTGCCTATATATACCTATCAAGCAAGATAGCATAAAGAGGAGCTATAATAAAAGGAAGAATAGCAGTTGAGATGCCCAAAAGTTCACAGGAGACAAAATCCAAGAAAGGAGTCATTGGTAAAATCTGTTGCTTTAAATGTTGTAAACAAAAGTCCAAAGTGTAGGCAAGAAGCAAATAAAAAGATGCTGTAGTGGGGCAGCTAGGTGGTGCAGTGGATAGAGCACCGGCCCTAGATTCAGGAGGACCTGAGTTCGAATCCGGCCTCAGACACTTAACACTTACTAGCTGTGTGACCCTGGGCAAGTCACTTAACCCCCATTGCCTCACCAAAAAAAAAACTAAAACTAAAAAAAAGAGGCTGTAGTGCAATGGGAAATATTTGACCAATTCAGTAAGACTTGGATTAAACCTGTAGCTGGAGGTTTTAGGTCAAAGGGTAGGGTCAGGAACTCAAGAAACTAAATCAACAAAGCAGATATTTTTTTAAATATTTATTAGAATAGAGGAGCAGTGTTCATCATGATTATCAAGTTGTCCTTGGAGCCAGGAAGAAATGGATTCAAGTCTCTTGTCTGACATAAAGGCTACATGACCCTAAGTGAGTCTTTTTATTTCCCAGTGCTCTATGGTGGTGGTATCAAACTGAAATAGAAACAGGGGCCACTAAACCCTACAATAAGGATCCCTGTGGGGTGCATATTAATTTAATTTTAAAATGTTATATATTACCCACAAAAAAGGAGGAAAAATGGGAGCAGCTAGATGGTGTAGTGGATAAAGCACTGGCCCTGGATTCAGGAGGACCTGAGTTCAAATTTGGCCTCAGACACTTGACACCTACTAGCTATGTGACCCTGGGCAAGTCACTTAACCCTCATTGCCCCACCCAAAAAAAAAAAAAAGGAAAATGTTATATATTATCTGTTTTATTGCATTTTTATTTTATTTTGTTAAAATATCTCCCAATTATTTTTTGTTTTGTTTTGTTTTTGCGGGGCAATGAGAGTTAAGTGACTTGCCCAGGGTCACACAGTTAGTAAGTGTCAAGTGTCTGAGGCAGGATTTGAACTCAGATCCTCCTGAATCCAGGGCCAGTGCTTTATCCACTGCACCACCTAGCTGCCCCCCCCAATTATGTTTTAATCTAGTTCTGGTCACACCAAAGAATGCTGTGGGCCTCAGGCCTCTGCCATGATGAATTGGCAAAGGGTATTTCCTCATCTCAGAGATCCTTCTACCCATGAAATATAAGGTCTTCTCCCTAAGTCTGCTCAATGGAATAGAGAGATATTTATTGAGTGCTTACGATCTGTCAAACACTGTGCTGAGAATTCAAATAGAAAAACAACATAGATCCTGCTTTCAAGGAGCTTATATTCTAATTGAGGAATAGAATGCAAATGATTCAGCTGAAGGATGGATGGCAAAGGCAGATATCCTTAGGATGCAGAGCTGGAGCAGATAGCAATGTCTGGAAGGCTGGGGGCGGGGTATATGGTAGATGATAAGGCCTAATAGTCCTCCATATTACCAAAAGGAAGGTAGTAAGCGCTTAACAAAGTTTATAAACACCGTCCTTCCTGCTGTCAGGAGTGTAGAGGTGCCCACCCTCACTACTATCAGAAAGGAAAAATTCTGGTGGGATATGAGTAAGAGGCAGGGTGAAGCCATTGGGGAAAAGGGTCCCATGCCAACCTGATCTCCTATGTCCTAAATACAAATGAGCTTTCACTATACTCAAGTGCAACTCTCCAAGTCCTGGCCAATTGGGATACACCCAGTTTGATGACAACAATCCACATAGGAATAAAAAAAGTTTATCAGATCCAAAGAGCTATACCTCTTTTTTGACACTGTTTATATAGGATTCATCATAAAACAGACCTTAATTCATTTACTTTATCTTCATTCCAGGTCTCCTGAACTAAGGGTTACCTATGTGCTTTAATTCACTTACCACCATACACCCTAGTTAGCCCCTTAGGACCCAAGGTCTATTGAGAACAACTCACACCTAAGACTTTCCATTCCTTAGTCTCTGGCAGGACTGCGACCACATTTTATGCATAAGAGTACATGACTCAGACTTCAGTTCTAGGTAACTAACTGATAAAACACCATGAAGAGACAGCTCATAAAGCATATTCCAAACAATTTTTTAAAATTACAGCCAAAACCACAACTACCTCCCAAATTCAGAATAGCTGCGGTTTTGCCAACATCATAAACAAGTCAGAATTCCACAGTGGAACCAGAGGAAAATTTAAGATAACACTGGGAGGACAGTAACCATGATCAAAAAGCACTCAAAAGGTGTATCTGCTCTAAAACATGTATGATAGGATATCTAGAAATAGAATCCAAGGGTTTACAATCTTCTTACAACTGAAATGCTAGAATATTTCCTTTCTTTAGCATTCATTTCTTAATTCCCAGTCCCTCTGTGCCTACTTCTCCCTCCCAGGGCCATTCATCCCAGTATTTGGCACAGTGCTTGGGACATAGTAGGCATTTAATAAATGTTTGTTGTCTGACTTACGAAATGAACTCTAGAAGAGTGAAAACATGATTCTAACCCAGAGTGTAATAATCCCTGTATTCCTTTTAGGATCCCACTGCCCACTCCCTGACTTTAACCCATGGGCTGAAATACCAACTGGGCAAAATCTTCCTACCTACTCACCATCGCCCTTCACTTAATTGTGTAGAGTCATTTATACTTCTCCCATATGGTCAGGGCCCACTATTTCTCACTCAGTGGCCAAGTTCACCTTTACTTTCAGGAGATAGTTTGCCCAAACCAACCAAGGGAGAAGGTGAATGCGAGAGTGATAGGAACATTTTGAATTTCTATCAGGGATAAGATGCATATATCTAGTGCTTTCTGTCTCATGTTTGTAGATCTCACTAAAGCCAAATGATGGATGAAAAAATTTTCATAAAGTCACACTAGGTCATGGTGAACAATAATTCATTCTCACCATCCATCCCTTCATCCCTGTAGCTGACATTAAAGAAGTATTGGGAATAAAAATTCTTGTTATTATTACTACTACTACTACTACTACTACTACTACTAATAATAATAATAATAATAATAATAGAATTTAAACTCTGCTCTAAGGTTGGCAAAGCACTTTACTAATATTATCCCATTTGATCCTCACAACAATCCTGGGAGGTAAGTGCTATTATGATTCCCATTTTATAGTTGTGCCTACAGTGTGAGGCATACAAATGTTCAATGACTCGTCCAGGGTCACACAGCTAGTAAGGCTAAATTTGAATTAAAGTCTTTCTGACTCCAAGACTAACAATCTATCCACTACAATACCTAGATGACTGGAAAGCCAGTTCTATTAGGGAGTTGCTAGTGATTAAGGGTGGATGCCACATCCCCAAGGAAGTAAATCCATCTATCAAAGGCTGGAACCAACAAATGAAACTGGTATAGATAGGAAGAGGGAGAGAGACAGGCACATATATACATATATATACACATATACATATATACACACATACATATACATATATATTCCAATGCTCAATGATGCTCACTGCCTGTAATAAGCCAAATAAAGATGCCAGGTATTTTTTGAGACTTAGCTCAATCTTTCATGATGCTAGAGGTGAACTGGGTATGTTGAGGGAGGAAAATGAAGGGAAAATAGTGATAAGAAAGGAGTCTGTCCAGGGAAATATTTCATTCAGCCAAGAGAGCATCTAGGCATTGGTGAAAAACTGGACCTCTTCCCATTGGGAAGACTATTCAGGGGCCCCATCCACTTAGAAACTCACCAGAAATTGGGACAAGCTAGATAGAGAACAACCAGTAGTGAACACCATACTCATAAAAGAAGAAGCTATCTATAAACCGGGCATCAGAATAGTCTAAAATGCTCAAATCCTCACATGGAAGTATCCAAGAGGCCGGGTAGTCTCCCTTCTAATCTTAGCTACATTGGTTCTGTTTGTGCAAAACCTTTTAAACTTTATCGAAATTGGTCATTTTATCTTCTGTTATTCTCTTTATCCTTTTGGGAAAACTGAGGGAATTCCATTGATCTCTCCCAAAAATAATGGGTAGTCAGGCTAAGCAACACACCTACACACACACGCACACGCACACGCACACGCACACGCACACGCACACACATATATATCTCCAATAAATCCATCCCCACTATCATTCAAGCCAATTTACTACTATAATAAGGGCATGACCTTTTAGTGGTTCTGTCATCCTTATTAGCATGTTGTTCTGTTACCCATGTAGTAGCTCCTAAATGTCTGAATGTGCTTCCTACCCAGTAAACTGTCACTTAAGCAGTCTCCTTTCAGTCTGAAGATAAAAATGATCAGATTTGGAAAGGTTGGCCCCACTGCTGATAAAATTTAAATTTCACAAAATTAAAATACAAGGGAGTTTTTGAAGCTAGGGAGAAGCTCTAGAACCCTACCACCTTTTTCCTTCCTCTTATCTTTTTATTTCCTAACTATAGTGCTAAAAGGCTGTCTTATTAGTCCCATGTGTTAATGAGTAGATCAATAATTCCTGCCTAAACAAGGCCTCTTATCTCCACATCCTTTCAGAGCAAGCCACTTGCTTAATATCAAGGATGCCCACCCTTAGGGGTGGGAGAAGGGGGGAGATAATATTCTCTAGATCCCAATCACAGAGGAGGTTGCAGGCCAGATTCCAAATATGTAGGAGGAGTCAGTGCCATCAGAGGCACCCTACCTCTGGTCCCTGTGATTTTCCTGCATATCATCACCAACATCTTGAATTTCTGAGGCAACAAAATCAAATTAGCATTGGGACACAATATCACCATCCTCCCACCTTCCACTTTGCTGTCCCGGTCACAGAATCTTAGAATTCGGAGATATTAAGGCACTTCAGAAGCTACCTAATCCAATCCAAACACAGAAGGACTTCCCACTAGAACATGCCTGACAAGTCATTGTTTAGCTTCTGCTTGAAGACCTCTAAGAAAGGAGAACCCAACACCACTCTGAGCAATCCATTTCACTTTGGGGCAACTCTAATTGCTAGAAAGTTTTCCCTAACATTAAGCCTAAAATTTCCTCTCTTGCTGTGTGACCCATTTAGCCCTTAGGGCCCAAGTCTTGAGTAGAAGAAGTATGGCCTTAGACAGATATGCCTTATTTAAAACAAACAGACTAGCTGAAAAGGATAAGGGGGGAGGAATATATCACTATATATTAAGAAAATATGTTTATGTTAAGAAATACAGGGGGGCAGCTAGGTGGCTCAGTGGATAGAGCACCAGCCCTGGAGTCAGGAGTACCTGAGTTCAAATCTGGCCTCAGACACTTAACACTTACTAGCTGTGTGACCCTGGGCAAGTCACTTAACCCCAATTGTCTCACTAAAAAAAAAAAATACAGGAGCTAGAGAGGGAAATATGGTGGAGAGTATTTGGGCAAAGATTAAGTTTTTATTGATATCTATGTTTTATGCCTTCTGCATTTCCCAACATCTTTACTCCACCCCCAGTCATCTTTAAGGCAAAGAATAAAAAAATAAAAGAAATAAAGAAAGTCTCATGTTATCTGAGGTATTCTAAACCCATGATCTTCCACCTCTGTGAAAAAAGAGGTAAGTACCTTCTCACATGTCTTTAGTTTCAGTTGTTTTTTTATTGTCCTTTCCATTTATATTGTTATAATGATTGTATATATTGTTTTCCTGTTTCTGCTTAGTTTACTTTGTATCAGTCCATAAAAGTCTTCCTAAGTTTCTTTATACTCATCATATTCATAATTTCTTATTACACAGTAAGAACTCATTATACTAATGTACCACAACTTGCTTAGCCATTGACAATTCAACAGATACCTACTATATTTCCAGTTCTTTGCTACTACAAAAATAAATAACAGAACTCATTCTAGTATCTCTTCCCCAAAACCCACCCATCTTCTCTTTTTTCTTTTTAAACAAAGGCACCACCAACTTTTCAGTCACGCAGCTTCAAGGAAGAGTAACATTTTCCACTCTTTGTTATCCCAAACATTCAGTTAGTTGCCAAATCTTGTCATTTCTACCCCCTTTACATGTTATATAATATAATATTTCTTAAATCTGCCACTTTCTTAAGGACACAGCCACAAACCTAGGTCAGGCCCTGATCAACTACCTCTCACCTGGACTACTGCTAGTAGCAGCAAAGCAACAGGGGAACCTATAGAAAAGATGGCCCAGATGACTGATTTGATCTCCTTGCCATCCAAGGGACTTTCAAAAGTCTTCTACAGCAGCACAATTCAAAAGCATCAATTTTGTGGCACTCAGCTTTCCTTGTGGTCCCACTCTCACAGCTAGGAAAGCCATACCTCTGCTTTTTAGTATGCTGTCCAGATTTGCCATAGTTTTCCTTCCAAGGAGCAAACGTCTTTTAATTTCATGGCCAGTTGCCATCTACAGTGATCTTTGAGCCCACGCATATAAAATCTGACACTGCTTCCATTTCTTCTCCCTCTGTTTGTCAGGAAGTGATGGGACCAGTTGCTATGATCTTAGGAGTCATTGGGCTTTTTACTATCTCTCACTCACACCGCCCCCCCCATCTAATCTGTTGCCAAGACCTGTCAATTTCACCTTTGCAATGTCTCTAATATACTCTGCCTTCCCTTCTCTGACACTGACACCATTTCTAGTGCAGGCCTTCATCACTTCATTCCTGGACTGTTGCAATAGCCTACTGGTGGGTCGGCCTGACACAAGTCTCTCCCCATACCAAATCATCCTCTGTTTTAGCCAGCAACATGATTTTCTTAAAGCATAGGTCCAACCATGTCACTCCCCTTTTCAAAAAACCTCAGCAGCTGCCTATCCCCTCCAGGATCAAATACAAAATGCTTTATTGGGCATTCAAAGACCTTCATAACCTAATCTCCTTATACCTTTTCAGTCTTCTTATATATTACTCCCCACCAGGTACTCTTTGATCCAGTAACACCAACCTCCTGACTGTTCCATGAACAAGACATTCCAGCTCTCAGCTCCAGATATTTTCTCTGGCTGTCACCCAAGCATGGAATTCTCTTCCTCTTCCATTCCAACTACTGACCTCCTGATTTCCTCTAAGACCCAACTAAAATTCCACGTTTTACAGGAAGACTTCCCCAACCCCTTTTAATTCTAGTGCCCTCCCTCTGTTAAGTATTTCCTATGTATTCTGTATATAGCTTATTTTTTATATATTTGTTGGCAGGTTGTCTCCCTAATTAGATGGTAAAATTCCTGGTGGCAGGGACTATCTTTTGACTATTTTTGCACCCTCTCAGAATTGGTGGGTGCGTGAAGCCGCTCAAGTTACTCAATCCTGATGCCTGACTGACCAGATGGGTTTCCAGATGGAGACAAGGGGAACTTCCTCCATAGAAGCTAAGCGCTACTGTATACTTGTTGCATATCCTTACTGTGACAGGGCAAAGTAAACCTTCTCCTTTGTTAAATGCTCAGTGGCTTTTGAATTTCATTCCAACATCCACCCTAACCTAAGAAAGCTATACCTAACAACAAAGATCAAGAGGAAATCATGTGAGATATTTTACCAGATGCTTGATAAAATCTAGATAAAATCTATCTATATAGCATTTACCTGGTTTTTCAGTGTATTAACTCTGAGAAAGAAAGGAAAAAAGGAAGGGAGAAAGGAAGGAAGGAAGGAAGGAAGGAAGGAAGGAAGGAAGGAAGGAAGGAAGGAAGGAAGGAAGGAAGGAAGGAAGGAAGGAAGGGAGGGAGGGAGGGAGGGAGGAAGGAAGGAATGGAGGGAGGGAGGAAGAAAGGAAGACAGACAGACTATCATGACCTCTATTTTATTTAGCCACACTGGATCCTTGTAATCACTGCTTTCTTTTTCAGATACCCGATTACCAGGCTTTCCTCACCACACTGGGCTCGTTCTGAGATTTGACACTCCTCCAATCATGAAACGCCATATTGCCCTTACTTCCATCTTCTGCATGCATCTTTTTTTTTTTTTTTTGCATGCATCTTTTAAAAACCTAAGTTGATTGGTGAATTCCCTGGGCATTCCTATCAGTATTTCTAGGACCCTCTCATTTTTCCTCATCCATATTGTTTTTCTGTGTCTTCAGAATTTCATGCGGAGTGAGATTTGAATACCACTAGGGGTGACTTCTCCTATGGAGTTTTTGTCTGTGAGGTCCTTCCTATCCTTCCTCTTCATCCTCCTTTTGAAATCTCCTTTCCTAGGGTACATGTCAGAGACAATTTGCCTCTCCTTTTCTTGCACTAAGATGAGATAATCATTTCTCCCAAGGCTTCCATCATATCCACCCCAACAACCTGCCCTTCTCTGGGTGCTAAGTTTCATTTTTGCCTGTGTGACATTAAGTGAGCCTCTTCACATCAGACAATCAACAAGTATTCAAGTGTTTTCTGTATGCCAGGCACTGAAGATAAAAGGAAAAAAAGACAGAGCTGCTGGCCTCAAAGAGTCTACATTCTACTGAGTGAAAATAACTTATGCAGAGGTAAGTCAATAAACAAATTTCCAGGCCTCGTTTTCTTCATTTGTAAAATGAGAAGGTTGGGCTAAATTATCTCTTGAGAACCAGTTCTATTCTATATCTTCTGATGTGATGACATGGATGCCTATTAGAATTAGACATGAAATTAGTAGAATTTGAAGATGATATTAAGTCCATAAGTACCACTTAAGGATGGGTCACCGAAAAGCTAAGTTTTGATGAAAGAGTGTCCTAAAGCATAGAATGCTAGAAATGGAATAATAGCATGAGAAAAAACAAACTACTGCTAGAGGATAAGATGAAAGAAACAAATGCATAAGGAAAAGAGATGATAACAGGGACAGGGTATGGGGGGCGGGGGAGAGAAGGAAAATGCAAGACCAATCAACTTTGCAATTTTGCCTAGAGCTGGTCCCTGTGATCCTGCCCAGCCTCTTTCTCTCCTGTGTGCTTTATTTCTTAATGCTTCTTCATGTAGAATGCTTCTTCAAGTCTAGAACTATAGAAGTGATGAATGAGTGCATCTTCTCAGTCCCTCTCCCTCTCTTCTCCTTCTTTCTCCCTCTCTTCCTCCTCCCTCTCTCTCTGCATCTCCCCCTTCTCCCCCCGCCCACATTGCTAAACAAAGACTTAAGGGGATTACATATTTTTGTTTTCATTTATGTATATGACGTATAAGTAGCATCAAAATAAATTCATAAATTCAATTGGATGGAATTGTATTTTATACTCCTATACCCTTTCTTCAAACTTAGATCATTCTACTTTGCAAGCCTCAGAAAGCCATTTATAAAAGTAAATTAGACTCTAGCTTACCAGCAGGTGGCATTTCATGCCTTAATTTAATGGTACTTCATCAACACAGATATTCTAGGCTCACTGATTAGCACTCTATATTTGCAAAGTACTTTACTGTAATTTTTCATTATCTTTACTGGTTATACCATGTGGAAACCTGTGAGGTGGCTAATGCATGAGTGGGGAGTTTTAAACATCCTGTCAGAAAATTGCAAGGGCCAGATGCTGGAGAGTCACAGGGAGCTTTTTTTTTTTTTTTTTTTGATATCCGTTATGCAGTAAAGCTTAAAGAATAGCATTGTTTGGAAATTACAAGGGCTTTACAAGGGGCAGGAGCCTATGATATCCCATAACTGATCTCAAAGAATGAGGTTGAAAAGGACTTGGGTGGTCATCTAGTCCCACCCATACCCCCTAAAACAATTCCCACTACAAGATGGTGAACGAATAGTTATCCAACCTCTGCTCAAGACCTCCTAGGAGGAGGAAACCATTACTTCCCAAGGCAGATCATTCCACTTTGGGACAATTCAAATTGTTATGAACGTTGTCTGTGTGTCAAGCCTACATCTGTTTCCGTACAAATTCTACCCATTGCTCCTAGTTCTGCTCTCTAGAGCCAAGAATGATAAGTATAATTAGCCTTTTCCATTCGACATTCCTTTCAACTACTTAAAAACAATTATGTTTACCCACTAAGCTTCTCATCCAAGCTGAAACCTCCCAAGTTCCTCCAGCCCTTTCTATATATGGTATGGACTCAGACCCATTCGCCATCCTGTCCATCCTTCTATGAATATTCTCCATTTTATCAATGTCCTTCTTAAGCTATTCTACCTAAAAACGAATGTGCTTCAAAATATAATTCATGCCTTGGTCTCTCCAGATATGAATAGAAGTGTCCCAAGCTTCTCTGAAACATTTCTTGAGGATCAGACACTGTCTTTTTGTTTGTTTTGGTTTTGTTTGTTTGTTTGTTTTTTCGGGGCAATGGGGCTTAAGTGACTTGCCCAGGGTCACACAGCTAGTAAGTGTCAAGTGTCTGAGGACGAATTTGAACTCAGGTACTCCTGAATCCAGGGCCAGTGCTTTATCCACTGTGCCACCTAGCTACCCCCAGATATTGTCTTTTGCCACTTTTTGTATCCCAGCTCTTAGCACAGTGCCTAGCACATAGTGGATGCTTAATAAGTGTTTATTGATTGATGAATGATCGATTGATTGAGATGTGGTCTGACCAGAACAGAATACCGAGGGATTATGACTTCCTTTCTTCCTATATACTATGCCTCTCCTGATGCAACCCAAGATCATGTCTACTTTTCCCACTGCCATATTAACTCAAGTTCAGTTCTCTAAATCTCCCAGATACTTCTTGGACAAATTGTTAACAAACAATGGCTCCTCCATCTTCTATTGTGAAATTGATTTTTTAAAAAAACACAAGTGTATGTCCTTACATATATACCTATTAAATTTCATCTGTAGAAACAGCTAGGCCATATTAGGTAGAAAACTGGTCTCAGCACTAGGAAGACCTGGGTTCTGGTTCTGCCTGTGATGTGTAATGGCTACCTAATCCTGGGCACATTACTTAACTCCTAAGTGCTCTGAGCAGCTTTCTAAGACTTGATTATAGAGAGACGATGCCAACCAGCATGGATGGGGAGATTTCTTCATTCCGGATTTCCTCATATCAATGAAATCCCAGGTCCAATACCTATCCCAAATTTCATTTGAATTGAATTGGCCAAATGTTACAGCTTGTCAAGAATTTTTCAGATTCTGATTCTGTCATCCAGTGGGTAGAGAAATTTTATAAGTATATTATTTATGCTTTAATTTTTAAAAATGCTTCATTGATCTATTTGTCTTTCCATCTCTCTCTTTTCTCCATGACATTTATTTGATTTCCCCCAACCTCCAAACCCTCCCCTGTAACAAATAAATACAGAAAAGCAAAAGAATCATGTTGGTTACATCTATCAATTTTATTGTTGTTGTTTTTACTGTTTAGTCATTTTCAGTCATGTCCAAGTCTTTGTGACCCCTTTGGTGATTTTCTTTGGCAAAGACACTGGAATGGTTTGCCTTTCCTTTCTCCAGCTCACTTTATAGATGAGGAAACTAAGGCAGAGTGATGGGCCTGGAATCAGGAAGACTCATATCTGCGAGTTCAAATCTGGCCTCAGACACATGCTGCTATAAATTTTTGTATACATGGTACCTTGCTGTCTGTCTTTGGCCTCCTTGGAGTATATATCTGGTCCATTTATGTTTATATCAAAGTCGTTGATCTAAATGTTAAGCAGTACCAGGTCAAATACAAGGCACTCCACTGGAGACATCAGACTGATAATGACTACCCTTTGAGTTCAACCATTCTACCAGTTCCAAATTCATCAGACTACATCATCATCTTGTCCCCACATCTCCTTTCTGCACAGGAATAGCTTGAGAGACTGATCAAATCATTTGCTAAAATCTAGGCCTTAGACAGGTAGATACAGCCCAGAGAAGTTAGAATTAACTAAGCTGTTGTTGGGGGTGGGGCGGGGAGACATGTCACAAGGGCCTATCTATAGTCCTAAAATCTCCAAAAGTCCCAAAATCCGTCTCTCAGATTTTTATTCCTCATTCTGATAGTAGCCATATGAAAATAGGAGCATACACAGAGAATTGGAAGGGACTTTAGAAGCCATCTGGTCCAACCCTCCTCATTTTTGCAGGTGAGGAAATTGAGGCCCATAGAGGTTGAGTGATTTGACCAAAGCCACACAGATTATATATGAATTAGAGGCCAGGTTTGAACCCAGGTCCTCTGACTCTAAATATGGAACTCTTTCCATCATACTATAATACCTAAATGTAACGCAAAATGCTTTTGTTATCAGAAATTAAATTAGTATTTCTTTTTAATTCCAGAGGAGTGAAATATCCAAAACAACCTGATAGTTCTTTTAGGGTTTGCTTTTTCAATTTAAGAAAAAAAGAAAGATAGAATCCTAGGAAGATCTTTTCAAATTTCGATTTCCTCTCGAGAAGCTTATCTTCTGTTAGAAAAAGCAGCATTTGCAAATATAAGTAAATATAAAATATATTTAAAGTAAAAACAAGAGTAAGGGGACTAACAACTACTTTACCAGGTTATGGTAAGGATCAAAAGTAGATAATGTAATTTGGAAGCTAGGTGGCACAGTAGATAGAGCGCCAGGCCTAGAGTTAGGAAGAATTATCCTCCCGAGTTCAAATCTGTCCTCAGATATTTGCTAAACTGTGTGACTCTGGGCAAGTCACTTAACCCTGCTTGCCTCAGTTTCTTCATCTGTAAATGAGCTGGACAAGGAAATGACAAACCACTCCAGTATTTATGCCAAGAAATCTCCAAATGGGGTCTCAGAATCAGACACAACTGAAATGCCTGAATAACAGTAATTTGGGATAAGTGTTTTACATACTTATTTTATGTAATCTCCCCAATAATCTACCATTCAAATGCAAGGGACCTCCCCAAAGCCTATAGTACCCTATCATTTTCTCTCTTTTTTTTTTTTGGCAGGGCAATGAGAGTTAAGTGACTTGCCCAGGGTCACACAGCCAGTGTCAAGTGTCTGAGGCCAGATTTGAACTCAGTTCCTCCTGAATGCAGGGTCAGTGCTTTATCCACTGCTCCACCTAGCTGCCCCCTCATTCTCCTTTTAATATGTATTATTATCTTCATTTTATAGATAAGGAAATTGAGGTCCAGAGAGCTTTTGTTTTGTTCCCCTTTACTACCACCACAGTTTCGTCTAAGAACTTCCAAATATAATTTACATCTAGAACTTCACAGATATGGATAGAAGCAACCTACATTTTATTTAGTAAGCTTCAATGAAAGTAAAAATGGTTAACAAGTAGTAGACAGAAGGCAGGAAACTTAAAGGCCTCACATTGGCCCATAAGCAATGAATACAATTCTCCTCCCTTCCTTACAAGTATATCTTCTTTGTCCCCCCACTCTAAACCCCATCCCAAACTCCTAGTATGGTACGATTTTGACTTTTGAATAAAGGAAAATGAACTTGGGGTTGTTAGAAAGGCAGCCTCCCAATATCTGGGTATTTCTCCACCCACATCCCAACCCATCCAGCCTTATGTTAACACCCTAAGGGTAGAGACTTCCATCCAAGAGGAAACAAATGTTCCTTTGCTAATGTTGTGGGATCTGAAAGAAAACTCCAAGACAGTCTCTAAATCCACAGATTTTTTACTTGCAAGCAAGAGAGATACACAGAGACCGTCTGAGGACAATCAGGCCAATCTTACTAAAATTAGGCTACTTTTATATGGAAAAACCATGACAATAAAAGAAATGCTCAATCTGTTCTGATTGGCTACTATTTTTGTGACTGCAATTCATTTTGACTGCCAGAACACAGAAGTGTCCGGGAATTGCAAGATATCCTCTGTCCTTCAAAATAGGATAGAAGGCATAAGGAAGTTTCTGCAGATCTACAGTGTTCTATGTAGGTTTTACTCAGCAAACTATAGCAGTCCTATGATTTCTTCAGTCCAAGATGGAGTTACTTGAGTTCATTTATTAGTTAAGCTCCCTTTCTCTGGAAAGGCAAATCCCCTTCCCATCTGACCTGTAGCATTTAAATAACTAACTAGTAAGGAAGGCCAAAGTCTTTGCTTGTCAGTACCATGGCTCGGCCCCTTGCTGTTTCTCTAACTTTGGAGGCCAAGTGCTCAATCATTGTTCTAGGAATTCTTGAACCTCCTCCAAAAATCTGGAGCTCAGAAATTTTCCATCACTTAGTCATGCGGTTCCCCTGTTGCCATATTTCTCCTGGAAATTAAGCCATTGCCTCTATGCTGCCACACACACACACACACACACACACACACACACACACACACACACACCCCTTGAATCAGGTGAGTTTAAAGCACATAAAATCACCATGTTCCTGAGCACCAAGGCTACCATCTCTGGTTCCTGCAGGCCATTGTTAAGGGCTAAAATTCTAGCTAAACTGTCTAAAATATCTAATGAGTGGTCGCCAATAAATTATAAGCTTTAGCAAGAGTTAGACTTTTAAGCATTTATTAAGGAGAATAAGAATTTGGTAAAGAGAGAGAGAAAGGCCTAGATTTCTATCTATTAAAGGGAGAGCACATTTTTAGCTCCCTTCTCCACCAGCGTCCTCAGGAAAAAGCCCCAGAGTCAGCGCCAGTCTCTTCCTTCCTCCTCCCACTAGTCCGCGTCACTTCCTGACTCCTGGTCTTGCCCTCAAAGACCTTCCCTTCATGGGCAGAACTCTTCTACAGTAAGTATACAGCAGGTGGCGTTATTCCAATCGTTACACCATACTACTAAACTGAACAGAATTCTCTTAATCCGGGCCAGCTCCCCTCCCCCTCAGGTGTCTAGTTTCTGGTCTCAATTCTCTCTCTCTGACAGTGCCTTTAAGGCTCTGACTCAAAGGGATGGGTCTCTGCCACAAAGTCTAAACCAACCAACTCACCTCCAACCCCTGAGACATCAGTCCAATCAACAAGCAGACATTGGGTTGGTCCATAATCAGTTTCCCAATGGCTCATCTCCCATTGAATTCATCAAGCTGATCAGGGTGCCCAGATCAGCACCCTACTATCCAGATAAGAAAACCGATGCTTGGGGCAGCTAGGTGGCGCAGTGGATTGAGCACCGGCCCTGGAGTCAGGAGTACCTGAGTTCAAATCCGGCCTCAGACACTTAACACTTACTAGCTGTGTGACCCTGGGCAAGTCACTTAACCCCAATTGCCTCACTAAAAAAAAAAGAAAAAGAAAAAAAGAAAACTGATGCTCAAGAGAGGTTAAGCAAAGCCCAGAGTCACAGAACCTGGATTAGAATCAGATCAGCAAATGACAAATCCAGTATTCTTTCAATTGCCCACAGAAAATAGCTTGGTGACAATAACATAAATGCTTTACAGCTTAGAAAGCACTGCATAGCTGTTATTGGATCAATGGGAAATGTGATAGAAAAATTTTTCTATATAGAATCTTTAGGCTTTTTTTTTTTT
The DNA here is from genome assembly GCF_019393635.1 of Dromiciops gliroides. Taxonomy (NCBI): domain Eukaryota; kingdom Metazoa; phylum Chordata; class Mammalia; order Microbiotheria; family Microbiotheriidae; genus Dromiciops; species Dromiciops gliroides. Next base: position 150,266,446 of record NC_057865.1, on the reverse strand, counting down.
GCACCAGCAAGGGAGTGAGGAGGAAGAAATGAGGAAAGAAAAGGATACTCTCTCTTTCATGGGCTGCTTCTCTACTTCCCAGGGGATTCATGGTATCCTAAGGTGAGCTCTGCCAGCTTAGGCAAACCAAAATATCTACAAATGGATTTTCTTTTGTCTCTGTTTTAGGGTTCTGCTGAAAGAATGCATGAAAAGGAAATGCTGGACAGCTTCTCTCAAGAACTCCTTTCGTGTGTTTCTTTACCTAAAGACCACAGAAAGGTAATCATCTTGAACAAGACTGGCTGATACCAAATACGCTTTTGTCACTGAACCCTTAAAGCTTTTTTCATAACAGCCCAGGGAGGTAGGTGGGGCACGAGTTATTTCAAAGGTGAAGGGACCTTCCTGGTCCAACCTTATGCCCAAAACAGAACTTTCTTCCATGGCAAACCTCTGCTTGAATCTGTCCAGTGACAGGGAGCTCAGTATTTTTAAAGGCACCCCTCTCTGTTATTGAGCCAGCTGTAATTGTTAGACGGCTCTTCTTTATACTGACTTGAAATCTGCCTCCCTCTCAATTCCAGTGGATATCAGGCCTAGTTCTAACCTCTGAAGTCAAACAAAATAGACTCCTCCGTATGACAGCCCTTACAATATTTGAAGGCAGAAATCATGCTTCCATTTTGTCCTTTTGTTGTTCAAGCTGAATTTTCCCATTTTTCTCTAGGAAATAATGTGATTGAATGCATTCCCTCTAGTGTCTGAATGACACTCCCATCTTTTTTCTTCTTCTAGCCTCCCTCTCCACCCCATTGCTACCTCACTCCACCCAAGTTGGTTGGGGGGGAAGGAGGCATATCTGGGAGTAAGAGCCCTTCCCTTGGATCACATAGGTAAACAGTAGACTAAGTCAAAAGATTGGGGTTAGGTCCCTAGTTCTGTCACTTATTACCTTGGACAAGTCAGTTCACTTCTCCAAACCTCAGGCCTTTCATCCCTAAAATAGAGGCGATAAGACTACTATCGGGCAGCTAGGTGGTGCAGTGGATCAAGCACTGGCCCTTGGATTCAGGAGTACCTGAGTTCAAATCCGGCCTCAGACACTTGACACTTACTAGCTGTGTGACCCTGGGCAAGTCACTTAACCCCCATTGCCTCACTAAAAAAAATTTAAAATTAAAATAAAAAAAAAAAAGACTGTACTATCTATTTCCCAAGATGGTTGTGAGGAAAGCACGCTGGAAACTGTAAAGAGAAAAAGAAATGGGAGCAATTGTCAGTAGCAGCATCTTCTTCTAAAGGCTATAAAGTCAAACCCAACCTAAGAGGTAAGGAAGATACACCTGTGACCTCAACATCAACCACTTTCTCTGAGTTGCTGCCTGGGCTCAAGCCAAGGAACCCCCAGAACTTTGGTGTCTACCCTGTCTTGACCCCTATAATTTGGAAGCAAGTACACTAATGTGAATATCGACGAGATCTAACAAAGCATCTGGCCTCTCTGGACTAACCAATCCAGAGGTCTTCAGAGAGGCTTCAAAAGCACCTTCTACACTGCCAGATTTTAGGTATCCACTCTCATTTCTCAGATTGTAAAAATAACCCTAATTACCATTACTGACACAAACAGGCTGCTGTTTTGCTACATAAAAGCAATGAATACATACATATGTAAAATTAAATAACTAGTATATATGATAGATCTAGCAATTATATATACATATATAATTAAGTGATTATAATGCCTCTAATAAGCATAGAGAGGACATTGTTGTTGGATTTACACCACAGGATTATAGGCTTTAGAACTATAACAGACTTGGGAGGTCCTGTAGTCCAACCCTCTCATTTTACAAAGGAGGAAAAATGCCCCGAGGAGTGAAATAACTTAATAGGTAGTAAAGGACAGTCAGGATTCGGCCTCAGGTCCTCCCACTCTAGATCTGGAACTTACCATTGTACCTCATCTGCCTCTTTTTCCTCATTAATATCCTTTCTCATATAACCTTTTGAAGGACTCATTTGAGAGCTCAAAAACTAAAAAAAAGCCACCCCAAACCGCCTCCACAGAATCTCACTTATTGTGAATTGTCTGTTTTTCTTTTCCTCTGTCCAAGAACCTTAATCTTCTTGGTTTGGTTTAGATCTTAATTCCTAGGATTTAATGGGCCTTTATCTGCCTGGATTTAGAATAGGCATCCCACTGACGGCTGCACTATTAAGAGTTTTAAATGACCTTTAAGTAGCTAAATTAAACGGCCTTTTGTCCACTCTGATCCTACTTGATTTAAATGATACTTTTGATTCAATTAATCACAGGGTATTATTGCTTCACTAACTGTGCTCATTAAACATTCAAGGTTCTCAGTTCAGGTCTATGACTCTTTTATTTCTGCTCACAACTTCTATCTAGACAGGTTTAGTATACCATCATTTTAACTCAAAGGACACCCCAAAGCTAAGTGTACCCTATTATTCTTCTTTTAGTTATTACTACTCAGGGTTCTCCTTCAACCATTTTTTTTTCATTAGAAATTGATATTCAAGGGGAAGCTAGGTGGCGCAGTGGATAGAGCACTGGCCTTGGAGTCGGGAGTACCTGAGTTCAAATCCAGCCTCAGACACTTAACACTTACTAGCTGTGTGACCCTGGGCAAGTCACTTAACCCCAATTGCCTCACTAAAAAAAAAAAAAAAAAAAAAAGAAATTGATATTCAAGATATCTGACTTAGAGCCCTCCTTAACTAATCATCAATGTTTTGATCAATACCCCACCTAGGGGACTGAATGTAGGTAAAACAGATGCCTCACCACTTGGGTCCAAAAACTGGGATTCTATTCCTTGTCTCAGTGTTTGTTAAACTTATTATTGCATGATGCAAGAAAAGTCCTAGAAATAGAAGGGACCTAAGAGTTTATCTAACTCTGGGGTTCCAAGATCTTCATGGTGTCTATGAACTTGGAAGGGAAAAAAAATTACTTGCTTTTTACTAACTCGGCTGAAAAAAAAACAAAACCATAGCATTTCCTTCACTTATTATTAAAAAAAAAAAAACATTCTAAGAAGGCACCCATAGGCTTTATCAGACTTCCAAAGGGGTCTATGACATTCCAAAATATGGTTAAGAACCACTGGTCTAGTCCAACTGTAATCTTCTAGATGGGGAAACTGAAGCCCAGAAAGGTGAAGTGACTTACTCAAGGTCACACAGTAAATGTCAGATCTGGGATTCGAGCTCAGGTCTCAAAACATTAAATTCAGATCTCTAATACCAGTATTCTTTCTACTCCTCCTTACTTATTCACTTCCTTCTGTTCCCTAAAGTTTCATCTCCAGACAAGTCAGATGCTATTTTAGCTTTAGGGCTGAAATAATGTGAATATGCTATGTTCTCTTCTTAACTCTTCTTCCCCTACTTTCTCTAAAAGGAAGGGAGTCACATCTGCCAACTACATTTGTTTTAAGAGAAGGGAAAACCTAGGAGCTGAAATTTTTATATTTTGGTCACAAAGGGTAAGCACTCAAGGAGAACAAAAAAAAATGTACGGGGAAAAAATTAAGAAAAAAAAAGAAAAGAAGCCTGGATTTTTTTTCTTACCATAGTAAGCTTTCAAATACTCACAAACCTTGACCGAGCTATCCAAAATTCCTACTGAAGTCCTGCCATTATCATTCATAGAAATTGAAGTATTCCAGGGACCTTAGTAGTGAGTTACTCTTAACTGTGCTGGAACCAACTTTTTTAATGAATAATTTGTATCAGCCATACCTGGCCTCTCACCCACAATGTCATCCTCTGGGAGTACAATTTGTTTTGTAAGTAATATACTTCAGAGAGATATGATTTCATTTGGAGTTGGTATTCCCTCCAATGAGGCAGATCATCCAACTCATGCCTCAGTAGAGTCTTTGTTAGTTTCTGTGGCTGAAAAATGCATCTGACCTTTCAGCGGTGATCTCTGAATTTTGGGCCCAATTTAAAGCCTCTCTATATTGTCAGTCAGTCAGTCAATAGCATTTATTAAGGACCTACTATGTGTCAGGCACTATGCCAAGCATTGGGGATACAAAGAAAGGCAAAAGACAAGTCCTTGATTTCAAGAAGCTCCCTGTCTAGTGAAGGAGGCAACATGCAAACACCTGTGTTCAAAGATTACAGTCATTAGAAGTAATCAACAGAGAGAAGGTTCTAACTTTAAGGAGAATTTGAAAAAGGCTTCTTACAGAAAATGAGACTTTGACCAAGACTTGAGAATCCAGGGGGCAGAGATAGGAGTCATATAATTCCAGGCATGGGGGCTGGGTCAGTGAAAATGCTTGGAGTTGGGGGATGGAATGTCTTGTTTGAAGAACAGCTGAGAGGACCATGTCATTAGATCACTGAGTCCGTGAAGGGGGTGTAAAATGTAAGAAGGTCAACAAGGTGGCAAGGGGCCAATTTATGGAAGACTTTAAAGGCCTCCTGGAAACAACAGGGAGTCACTAGAATTGAATAAATGGCCTTCAGGGTGAACATGGTCACACTTGCACTTTAGGAATATTACTTTAATAACTGCCTGGAAGGTGGATAGGAGTGAGGAGAGACTTCAGGCAGAAAAAGCAACCATCAGTTTATTATAATCATCCAGGTATTAGGTGATAAGAGTAGGCACCATGACAGTAGTGATGTCAGAGTAGAGAAGGAAGATTACACAAGGATGTTACTGTTTGGGACAAACTGCCTCAGTTTACCCAAATAACTCGAGGAAACCACCGAGTCAAGCAGAGACAGATTTATTACATTCTCATGAGAACGGGCAACCTCAATACCAGGAGTCAGGACCACAATAAGGGGCTCATGCTTTGCATTTTTATAGGGATTTTATGGGGGGGGAAGTCCCCATATGCACTGGGTGAGCTCACAATCTAACATCCAATCCTGTCTCACCCAGGATGCGTGCTTAGCTCGTGATTAATGTATAGAGACATGTATACATGTTCCAGGAACAAGGGGGAAAAGGGAAGGGGGAACAAGGTCAAACTGAGGGAAGGGAAAAGACAAGCAGTAACAAGTACTAGGTGCTGATATCAGGCTTAGGAATGTGAAGGGAGAGGCAGGAAAACATCTTTCTATCTGGTCACAATTAATCCATGACAAAGACTGGGGGGTCTGACATGTAAGGGGAGGGAAGATGGGTACCAGGCAAGGCCTGAGACATGATTTTTATTACAGGCAGTTGAACTAAGCCGTAGCTGTCAAGCGATAAGGCTAAGCAGGGGTAAATGGAACCAACGAGCAATAAAAGTTAGGCAAAGACAGAAGGAACTGACTATACTGGGGGCTGGGTACTTTCCAGACCCCATCCTCAGAGTCTAAACTGACTCAAATCCATCATCCCATACATTACTAAGGTAGAAACAACAGGCCTGGGAAAGAAAGAAAGGCCACCTCTTCTTGGGAGACCGAGGTAAAGAAAGAGAAGGTAGCAGAAAGCATCTGAGTGATGCCTGATGAGGAGGAAGATGGGAGAAGAGAGAGCTGTTGGCAAGTGGCCTCCTTTTTTCCCAGTGAGATATGAGGCAACATTCTCAGTTGAGAATTTAGAGGTGGGGAGGGCCACAGAATTTTTTTTTGGTGGGGCAATGAGGGTTAAGTGACTTGCCCAAGGTCACACAGCTAATAAGTATCAAGTGTCTGAAGCTGGATTTGAACTCAGGTCCTCCTGAATCCAGGGCAGGTGCTTTATCCACTGCACCACCTAGCTGCCCCTGGCCACAGAATTTTTAAGAAAAGGTGAAAAGTTTTGAAAAAGCCACTGTGGTGAATGGGCTAGTGCATGAATTAGGTAGGTATGAAAGGATTGATTGCCTTGCCACAATGAGAGTCAAGTTGAGATGATGTGACACAAATTTGTAATGGACCCAATAAGCACAGTTTAGTGATTTTTCTCAGTTTCTCTCATTCAGGACACAACTAGGAGCCAAAATAGAAGGAGAGGGAAAGAAAAAGGTTTAAGATAAAAGCCAGTTTGTTACTTATGGGGCATTCATCCAGAGCACACAGTGGAAGGGATAAGTAGCTTTAAATTGGGAAGGTGGAGAAGTTGGGTGGAAGAGGGTGGGAATAGAGAAACAGTCACTGAGTAGCCAAGAATGGGGAGGGGATGGAAATGACAGGGTGGGAGTATGTTAATCTTTGAAGAATGTGTTTAAGTATGTTATCATTGACCCAATAGAGGTTTTGCCTAGTAGCAGAATCATTCTAGATCAAGAACTAGAAGGGAAGGTAGGACAGAGAAGATAAGCTCACTGTTGTACAGTTTAGGTGGTCCGAGGGAGTGCCTGGATTTTGGGTCAATGGCTGCCCTGGGAGACCAGAAATTCCACGGAATAACTCCTAGTGCCTGGAGTACTCAAAGGCAAGCCTAGTGCTGTGGACTCTAGGTAAAATTGTATTAAGATAGTTTAGAGGGGGGCGGCTAGGTGGCGCAGTGGATAAAGCACCGGCCCTGGATTTAGGAGTACCTGAGTTCAAATCCGGCCTCAGACACTTGACACATACTAGCTGTGTGACTCTGGGCAAGTCACTTAACCCCCATTGCCCTGCAAAAAAAAAAAAAAAAAGATAGTTTAGAGGGGGCAGGTAGATGGCATGGTGGATAAAGCACTGACCCTGGATTCAGGAGGACCCAAGTTCAAATCCGACCTCAGACACTTGATACTTACTACCTGTGTGACCCTGGGCAAGTCACTTAACCCTCATTGCCCATCAAAACAAAACAAAACAAGAATATATGCTTTTCTATGGTAAAAATCTCCTTGCCTAATAAAGGCTGCTATGATATTAGCAAAGCTCAGCTGAAGTACCACCTCTATATGAGATCTTTCTGATAGCCTCAGATACTAATGCCTCCTCCCCCTTGAAATTACCTTGATTCTACTTTATTTCTTCCAATAGAGTGTAAGCTTTTGAAAAGAGGCACTCTCTATGCAAAGCACCTGGCACACAGCATGCCTGGGGATTGCTGGATGGATGTGGTCTCCTCAGTTCTGAAGCTGTGGTCAATTAGAGGCAAAAGAAGAAAAGACAAGAGTAAGGAGGCAGCTGTGAATCGATTGGTCTGGATGAAGGAATAAGACCGAAAAGGTGAGCTGAAAATGAGTTAAATGTCAGGCTAAGTAATTTGTATTTGATCATATAGAGAAAAGGGGATCACTGAAATATCTTGGGTAGGAAAGTGTGACATGGTCGGACCCATGCATTGGGAAAATTACTTTATCATCTTTGGGAAGAGCAAAGTAGGCAGGTGAAATGGTTATAACAATCCAGGTAAGAAATGAGATCAAAACCAGGGTAGCCATAGTTAATAGAGAGGAAGGAACAAATGTGAAGCACAAAAGACCCCCAAACAGCCAGGAGAAAGAATAAGAGGTGAAAGAAGACAAGGTGCGCAATCAGAGCTAATGAGAGAATTGGATTTCTTTGTGGATTGGAAATTTCTCTCCCTCTACACTTGGGTTTGGCAGGGTTATATTGAGAATTAAAGGACCTGAGAGTTTGGGCCAAGCTGAATATACCATATAAAAACACCCATGAGAGAAAACAACAGAAAAAGGGTGGGGAAATAGAGAAAATCAGATGGGGAGACAACCACAGAAAACTAGTACGGAGACTGAAGAAATAAACGAATAAAAAAGAGTCCCCAGGATTGAGAAGTATTAGGGTCTCTAAATACAGTAAGTTAATGGCAGAGGAAAAATAAAAGAAGAAATCTGCAGGGTTTGAGAGGGAATCCAGTTTGCCCAAGAGAGTTTTAGATGAACCAGAATGATTTAAAAGAAAACAATCAACTTCTGTTGTTCCTGTGCACGTCTTGGTAAGTGGACTCCTGCAAATAGTATACATGTTGTAGGTATTTTGAATGAAACTTCTTTATCTCTTCCTGCTGAGTTCTGTCACCAGTATACAAAGTGCCTTATGATTTGTGTGGGCCTGTTTGATATCCTGATACTTTATAGAAGTTATTGTTTCAATTTTTTAGTTGCATCTCGAGAGTTCCCTAAATAAATCACCACATAATCTAAAAAAGTAATCATTTTGTTTTCTCTTGCCATGTTTATTCCCCTGATTTCTTTTTCTTGTATTATTGATGTAACATTTCTAGAAGTATATAAAATATAGCGGTGACAAGGTACTTTTGCTTTACCTATGATATTATTAGAAAAGCTTCCAATTCATCTCCATTATAAATCATTCTGGCTCATGGTTTTAGACTTATATTATGTATCACAATAAGGAAAAGTCCATTTATTCCTGTGTTGTTTTTTTTACATAAGTAGGTGTTGTATTTTGTCAAGCCTTTTCTGGACTATTGTTAGAAGTATGTTTTTGTTATTAATATAATCTGTTACATTTATAGTTTTTTCTATTATTAAACTGATTATATTCGTAGCATAAGTCCAACCTACTTATGGTATAAAATCTTTTAAAATACTCTACTATAAATTCTTTGGGCAGCTAGGTGGTACAGTGGGTAGAGTAACAGGCCTGAAGTCAGGAAGACTCATATTTCCTAGTTCAAATCCAGCCTCAGACACTTACTAGCTATGTGACCTTTGGCCAATCACTTAACCCTATTTGCCTCAGTTTCCTCAACTGTAAAATGAGCTGGAGAAGGAAATGGCAATTCATTCCAGTTTATCTGCCAAGAAAACCCCAAATGGAATCAGAAAGAGTCAGACACAACTGAAAATCACTGAACAACAATAAATAGATTCTTTCCTCATATTTACTCAATTTTTTTAATCAATATTTATTGGGGATTTTGGTCTGTAGTTTTATAACTATTTTGTTTCTCTCCGATTTAGATATTTGCTTCATAAGATTAATGATGTAGGGGGCAGTTAGGTGGTGCAGTGGATAAAGCACTGGCCCTGGATTCAGGAGGACCTGAGTTCAAATCCAGCCTCAGACACTTGACGAATACTAGCTGTGTGACCTTGGGCAAGTCACTTAACCCTCATCACCCCGAAAAAAAAAAAAGATTAATGATATAGGATCTTTTCTCTTCCTATTTTTTCAAACAGTCTATATAATATTGGAGTTAATTGTTCCTTTAATATTTCATAGTACTCCCTAGTAAATCTCTGTGATCCTAGACATTTTCCTTTGAACAACCTTCCATGCTTATACAATTTCTTTTTCTGACATTGGAATATTTAAATTCACTCTTTTTTCTGTCAATATAGATATTTTATATTTTTCTAAATATTTATCAATTTCATTTAATAGGTTTTTGTCATAGAATTTGAGGGAAATTTTCTAATAATTTCCATTATTTCCTTTTCATTTGCTATGATTTTACTTTTTTCATTGTTGGTATTGAGAACTTAATTTTTATTTTTAATCAGATTAGCTCATGATTTTTTTTCCATAAAAAACTCCCAGTTTTATTTATTAGCTCAATTTTTTTTAACTTTTGATTATTTCTCTACTATTATTTCCAGATTTTCTATTTTTGTGTTTTTTGATGTTTTTTCATTTATATACTTTTCTAGAATTTTGTTATTGTTTTGTGTGCTCACTTTATTGATTCATCCTTTATGTCTCTTGCTGAGGATTATGTTTAGAGATGAGAATTTTCTTCTGAGGACTTCTTTGGCCCCATCCTAAAGATATGATTTTCCTTGTTGTGAAGTCTTGTTCTTTGACCCATTGTTTTTGGTTTTTTGGTTTGTTTGTTTTGTTTTGTTTTTGGGTGGGGTAATGAAGGTTAAGTGACTTGGCCAGGGTTACACAGCAAATAAGTGTCAAGTGTCTGAGGCCGGATTTGAACTCAGGTCCTCCTGAATCCAAGGCCAGTGCTTTATCCACTGTGCCACCTAGCTGCCCCCATTGGTTCTTTAAGATAAAGTTATTTAATGTCCATTTGAATTATTTTTTAAAGTTTCTTTATTATTGTAATTTTATTGCATTGTGGTCAGTAAAGAATATACTTAATAGTTCTACTTTTCTGCATTTAAGAGGGTTTTTTTTTACACCCTACCACATGGTCAGTTTTTATAATGATGCCTAGTATAGTTGGGAAAAAAGGTCTATTCTTTCCCATTTCCATTTAGTAATTGCCAGAGATTTATCATTAAAGACTTTTTTAAAATTCTATTCAGGAACTTAATCTTTTTCTTATTTACTTTTTTTGTTAGATAAATCTACATCTGAAAGGAGCACACTGAGGTCCCCAACTATTATAATTTTCCTATCTATTTTTCTCTGTAATTCTATTAAATTTTCATTTAAATGTTTAGATGCTACACATTGTGGTACATATATATTAAACATTGACATTTCATATTACCTTTGGTGCCTATAAGCATAATGTTGTTTCCCTGTTTATCTCTTTTAACCATGTCTATTTTTTACTGTTGCCTAGTCTCAGATCACGATTCCTTCCCCTGCTTTTTTGAAGTGCTCCTGGGGCTTCGTTTCAGCTCAAGCCTTTCATTTTAATTCTCTGCAAATCTCTGTTTCAATTATGCTTCTTATAAACAACATATTGTTGTATTCTGCTTTCTAATTCATTTTCCTATCTTCTTTTTATGGGTGAAATGGGTGATCCCATTCACAGTTATGATTAATTTCCCTTCATTATATCCTCATTTTTTCCCCTCCCTTTGTCCCTTGCCTTTGATTATGGAAAAAGATGGAATGTGGTCAGTACAAGTAATCTGTAATTAAAAATTAGCTTCCCTTCCACTGTCTTTCCTCTCTTCACCTCTCCCAGATTCCAATGCCTAATTCTTACACTTTTTCTTTATGTCCTTTGTTATCATCCATCCTCTAAAATGAAAGGGTTTTTTTTCCTTTACAATTTCCCATTGAGCTTAATGTGTTTCTATACCAAAATATGTTGTGCATTGTATGCATAGGTATCCAATCCCTCTTTGCTTCAAATAAGAGTAAGGTTCTTATGATACTCATTCTTGCCCTCTATCTCTCTCCCTCTATTTGTACAATCTTCTTATAAAACTGTGGGGACCAATTGTTAATTGGGGAGTGTTAGCTAAGCGGCTCGCCACAATATTGGGGCAAGGAAGGAGACCGGCAGCCTCCCTCAAAACAGAACAGGATTTATTTTAACAAGAACGAACTTTAAAAAAAAAAAAAAAACAGGATCAGTAGGATCAAGGGAAAGGAAATAATATGGGGAAAGGGATATTATACAACCTGAAAAAAATACCACCACCCAGGAATCAGCTGAGAATACACCACAGCCTTTTCCAGCTTCCAGCTAGAATGGCGAGTTCTTCTCCCCGCTCCCAGCAAACCCCAGCAGCCCCCAACCAATTAGCTGGCCGCTCTGACAGTCACATGACTGCCCCCACTAGGCTTCCAATCATTATAATTTTGCCAGGCTCACGTAGGTGTCTAGCCATCTGCGAGTGGTGATGATGTGAGGTGCCAGTGCCATGGCTACAACCAGTGGGTGGAGCACCGTGCCATTTGCAGAGCCCTAGAGGCCAGTGTGCACCAAGATTTGTTTTTGTTTTTTTTAATTCTAGCCAAAAGATGGGGTCATAAAAACCTCAAATAACAATTAATTCTTTATACACCCCAGTTATATAATTGTACAGTGTGAACCAAAGGTCTCAGAGTTTTCAGCTTTAATGACTTAAGTAGTGTATTCCATTTCTCCTTCCATTTCTAACCCCTCTTAAGAACCATCAGAAACAGAACAAAGTCACCCTCAGTGCCTCTTTCTTATATTAATCCTTCTGAGACTCTTGAAGACATTAAGATTTTAACCAGACGCTTGTCTCTTCTCACCTATTAGAGAGTAAGCAGACCCTTCCAGTTGATGTGTTTACCTTTCTATGTTCATATTTATTCTTATATTTACAATTCAAAGTTTCCCCTGAACTCTTGTCTTTTCCTTAGGAATGCTTAAAGTCCTTTCTTCTGTGAAATATCAAGTGATTTCAGTATTTCTGGGAAAGCTATTGCTTAGAAACCTTTACCTCTAGTCTTTTGGAATATTGTATCATCTTGGTCAGAACCCTAGAGGGCTTCCAAACCATCCCACTCTCGGCTCTTCCACCATCAGAACTCTGAGCTTCTGGCCTGTTGACTTGTTCTAATGCTGGCCTTCTCCCAATGACCACAGACTTCTTCTTCTTCTTTTTTTTTTTTTGGTGAGGCAATTGAGGTTAAGTGACTTGCCCAGGGTCACACAACTAGTAAGTGTTAAGTGTCTGAGGCTAGATTTGAACTCGGGTCCTCCTGAATCCAGGGCCGGTGCTCTATCCACTGTGCCACCTAGCTGCCCCGACCACAGACTTCTGATAATTTTCTTACTCAGTCTTCAGCTGGATGAAGGTGCTAGTGTTGCTACTCTTTGGGTTTCACTATCATTATTTGATCTACTGCCTTGTTATGCTTTTGCTGGTATATTTGTAGGAGAGCTAGGTTCTTCTATGACTTTTCATATTACCATTTTAACAGCCCCACACCCACCCCATGCCACCAGTCACCTCCCAATGACTAGTAAACTTCCTACTCCCCATTATTTGATACCAATGTCATAAAGTTTGGGCATTAAGTCATTTTTCAGTTGTGTCTAACTCTCTGTGACGCCTTTAGAGTTTTCTTAGCAAAAATACTAGAGTGGGTTGTTATTTCCTTCTACAATTCATCTTACAGATTAGGAAACAGAGGCAAACAGGTTTAAGTGAGCTGCCCAGGGTCACGCGCTAGTAAGTGTCTGAGGCCAGATTTGAACTCAGGAACATGAGTCTTCCTGACTCCAGGCCCAGTGCTCGCTCTATCCACTGCACCACCTGGCTGCCCTAAAGATTGAGTAACAGGACCCCCTGATTTTCCAAATGGAGTTCTTAACTATGACTATAATACTATAACACTGTTGCTCTCTTCTCTTCTGTGCTAAAGCCATAAGTGGGTGGCAGGCCTCCTCCAATGATTCTTTGAGTCATGTAACATACTGTAGGATTTCTAGACCTTTGTGTTTTTCTCCTACACTATACAGTCAGGGTTCAAGCCCAAATACTGACATATGTGGGATGGGGAGGAAGTGTAAGAGGCCTTTGGCACCATTTTGGGTTGCATTTTAAGGACGCATTAGAAAAGCCACATGCTAGTGGGTTCCACTGAATATTCCCAGGTATTTAATTGGGTGTTCCCAGGTATTTAATTGGGCAGGGTTAAAGAATTCTGGCTGAGGATCTCCTTGGGGTTGGTAAGGTGTATTCTAGATTTCTGAATTCCTGCCAGAAAAAAGTACTTCTCTTAACAAATTCATTTCAAAGTCCAAAATGAGATAGTATTTCTAAAGCTATTAGCACAGTGCCTGGAAATACAGGAAGGGCTTAATATATTTGATTCAACCCTGACTGGAATGAACACTGGCAAGGAAGCTATACTCAGGGGAAAAAAACCCATTTGCTATAGTTTCACCACCATGGTCACCCTAGAATTCTGAGCTGGTTTGGCCTGTCCATATCAAATAAAGCAGTAAGTCTTTACTGAAATGTTGTGCCCATTCTTCTGAACTCCTCCTTTTTTTTTCAGGGAAATGAGGGTTAAGTGACTTGTCCAGGGGGTCACACAGCCAGTAAGTGTCAAGTGTCTAAGGCTGGATTTGAACTCTGGTCTTCCTGAATCCAGAGCCAGAGCTTTATCCATTTTGCCACCTAGCTGCCCCTGAGCTCCTTCTAAAACAAGAAGTCTATGCCCTCCAGCTTCTCTTTACCTGGGTGTCCAAAATCATCATGGTAGACATTCATAGTGCTTTGGTTGAAATTACCTAGAGTTATTTTATTGACTTTTTAGGTACGAGTGCCTAAAGCATTATGTGAAAGAGCAGACAAAATGAAGTACCCTCCAAGGAAAAGCAAGATATTCAAGGGGTTAGTAAATCAAATTACTTTTATTTACTCCAACTATTGTATGCACTCGTAGTTACTTTATTCAATTTATATCACCTAATTACTTAGCAGGGAGGGAAAAGCTCTTACTCCTATTCCCATGCCACACAGTAGAAATCGCCTAAATTCCCTGCAATGCATAATAGACAATTCCCAATCCAACTTCATATTCAAGCTACCCCAAATAGTCTTTATTCACCCCCTCTCGTGTCTAGGGTGGCAGTAAAAAAATGATAGGATAATTAAAGGTCCAAGGGTGAAGGATGCTAGGAGTTGGATCCAGGTAAACCAGGCACTATGGGTAGTGATATCTGAGGCCATACAGGCCTTATCTGGTTAGATCTCTAATGAAAGTGTGATCAGTTAATCATCTCTGGGCTCCAGGTATGGTTTCTTTTTTTTTTTTTTTTTTTTGGCTTTTTGTGGGGCAATGGGGGTTAAGTAACTTGCCCAGGGTCACACAGCTGGTAAGTGTCAAGTGTCTGAAGCCGGATCTGAACTCAGGTACTCCTGAATCCAGGGCCGGTGCCTTATCCACTGTGCCACCTAGCTGCCCCCCTATGGTTTCTTTTTTAAGACTTTGGTCTTTACCAGTGTAGATTTAATAGTTCTGGTTTGCTTAGGCTTAGAATGAATATTCACTGCCATACCAGCTTATTCTGCTATGTTCAGGATTGAACTTAATGTGACCCACTTGAAAATAGAATTTGACCAAATGGTTTTGTTTTTAGTGGAATTGGTGGTCAAGGTGGTTCATGCCAATCTTCAAATTAAATATATTTAAACTTGGATTGGGAGTGCTGTGTAAAGGATAAAGACAACCTCAAAACCCAGTAAAAATTAGGTTCAAGTACTACTTTTGACGAATTAGCTGTGACTCTAGTTAAGTTACCACATCTGTGTCCCCATCACACAAGTGATTCATGTAAACCATAGTTATCCAACCTGACCATTACAATCATTTGGTCAAAGTAATCAGACATGCTTATAAAAGGCATCCTGTTATCAGGCCTATAAAATTTAATTTTTTCCATACTTAGGAGCTTGGCATGTGTACACTCATTACAAATGTAGCGTGAAGGTCATTCTTGTCAAGAGTGCTCTTATGACAAAACGATTGATAGGGTTAATATATTGCTAATTACCTAAGGTCCAAATTTATACCCTATTTAAACCCACTGTTCTATAAAGTGGAAAATGGAAAAGTTAAGTTTGCCAATCTGAGTCATTCCATTTTTGTGGACGGGCAGATTTGCCCAACAAAGAGTCAGGTTCTTCCTACAAATATACATCTGTAACCCATGGCCCATGATTCTCCCCAAACTCTAGGATCATGTGGACCAAATTCATCCTGAGCCTAACACAGAAGGGTCATCATCTCTTTGACTCTAACTCCCCACCAGGAGTCACAAAAGAAAAAAGGAAAACTCTAAAGATAGCTAACTTTTGGCTCAGATCTAGATGTCTCCAAATGTGACTAGCAGAATCCCAGCTTCCTCACCAGCTCACAAAGTAGCTGTGAATATGGGTAAGACAACCTTGATTTTGCCCCACATAAAATGTTCAAGATGCAAAGAGCTCACAGAAATCCACAATAGGTACAGGAACACATAAAGCACTTAACCCACCCAACAACCTACCTTGAAGGGTAACCAAACTTGGAGGTGCTACTACTGTGACCCTTTGACATTCTGGTGGCTTCTTTGCCTTGCCATAGTGTTCTCCCAGATGGGTAGTTTCACTCTGTGATTTGAAGCCTTCTTTCCCTGCCCCGCCCCATCAGATCTGCCTTGTCTAAGTAAATGGCTTTGGGGAATTGTATGGGTGGTCTTTTCCCAAGGATTATGCTATATCAGGAACCACCACTCCCCTTTCACCTCTGGTCAAATTCTGAGACCCTGATACTTGGTGTTACCCAAGTATCTACCCTCAAAGCTGAAACACCTTTCTCAGGCAGAGTGGGCATGTGCCTTCCTGCTTTTCCTATGTGCTCTGCTAGAAATCTCTGTCCTGGATCCTACCATTTCTTGGGCTGGAAAAGTCTGTTTCTCATATGATGTCTATGTGCTTCTCTCTCAGCACAGCTGTTTTCAGGTCCTTGGAGAAAGCAATTGAAGGAGCACACGTATCCCTCCTCACAGAACCACACCTGGTCTGTGGAACATAGCTCTGTTGGCTTCTTCGCAGAGAAACACAAAAAAGAAATCTAAGCCTTTAAATTCATTTTTAAACACCACAGAGAGGGTTGTATCCACATTCTCAATAAGGAGATGCCCCTTAGATGATTCCAAGCAAAGCCTTATGCCCTATAACCCCAAAGACATAATTGGAGAATTAACCGAAATTATTAGCAACTTCCCTGATGAACCTCTATCTCTCTCTTCAACCCCCCAACATCCTCTTACAACCCCTTACATTTCTATGTGAACTTGTTAGATTCATTTGCTATTTAGTGATTTGCAAATGTGTTTCCTATCCCTATCTACTTCGCAGAGGATGAGATTTAGCACCCAAATGGTGGCAAAAAAGAGCAAAGCCTCTGAATACTAATATTTCAAAGTCTGTAGCCACCAAAGAAGCAGAAACTTGGAGCCCTAATAATACCCATTAATAAACCTGACCTGAGCTACATAAATTTAATAGAGCACTTCAAATGACAGCTCTCACCTTGAGGTCCAAACATACTTAATCACATTATTATAATAAGAGGCCTGTTGATCAAAGAGGTAGGTGAGCTACCCTCTACTTTTTTTTTTTTAATCTTATAAGATTGCAAGAGAATTACAAGCAGGAAAGAGATTCGGGATTTTCAGTTCTTTTTTTTAAAGCCATTCTCAATAGTTTGAATAACCTAGAGAGAAACACAAGCTGAAAAGATGAAAGATTTTAAGATTTTAAAATCTAGCTCAGGTCTATTCAAATGAGATGACACTGGGTTCTTAAAGGCCCAAGCTCTGGGAGTTTTTTATCATACTGGAAAGGATAGTCTCTGTAATAGACTTACAGTTGGTCTTCTTTAGATGATTGAGACCCTTGTCCAGTGACCAATAAGCAAACAAACTGAGAAAGGAATTAAAGGCTTTAGGTCATAATGTCACTACATACTGACAAATGAAACCAATGCCAAAAGGAAGTTTCTTATAAATGGAAGGGGTATCTCTCATGTTCTCCATAGAGAGGAAAATGTTGGAAGTGAAATTGGTTGTTGCATGTTTCTAAAAGCAACAGGAAACATCCTTTCATGGGCTATTTGGCTATGTTGGTATATTGCAACATTATTGAAAAACTTTTGCAAAAAGACCACTATGAAGATTGTTGCTGCTCATGTGCCAATATTTGCTACGGTTGAAGAAATGGATTGTACTGAGAAATCAATCAGAGCCTCCGAAAAAAAGCAACATTTTTTTTTTGATGGGAGGCAGCCTGGAGTAGCGGATAGAAAGCAAAACCTGAGTTCAAGCCCTGTCTCTGGCAACATGCTATCTCTGTGAACTTGCATAGGTCATTTAACATCGAAGTGCTGTAGAAAATCCCTTAAGACTCTATGTTGTACAACAGGTTTACTGGGAGAGGAAGTTTGCTTACCCTATAATGGTGAAATCACTGCCCCACTTCAAAAAATACTGGAACCAGGGCAGCTAGGTAGAGCAATGGATAGAGCACTGGCCCTGGATTCAGGAGGACCTGAGTTCAAATATGGCTTCAGACACTTAACATTTACTAGCTGTGTGACCCTGGGCAAGTCACTTAACCCCAATTGCCTCACCAGAAAAAAATACTGGAACCCCCAAATCCTGAACAACTTTAATACAAAATTAACTGTAGAGGAGGATGACAAAAATATTTTGGTAAACAAGAATAAAAACAAGAAAGGCTTGCAGATACTACAGACACTTATATGTTGTGACATTACAGAATCTCCGCAGGCAAAGGAAAAGAGAGTAAACAATAGTTGAGAGTGGTCAACTGTTGAAAGCAGCAGAGAAGATTAATGAGGTTGGAAACTTTAAAATAAAAAACTATTGGGCTTGGTAATTAGAATGTGAATGGTGACTTTTGTAAGACATTAAGAAGACAGTGGGGAGTTAGGAAGTGGGGGCATTGTATAAAGATTTTTTTTTTTGGAGAAGTTTAATAGGGAAAGGTAGAAGAGATGAAAAAGTAGCTACTTGACCTGAAAGATCAAGAGGAATGTTTTGTTTTGTCATTTTGGTTTTAAGGATTTCAGAGACCTGAGCATATTTTATAGACAAATGGGAAGAAGCCAATGGAAAGGAAACAATTAAACATAGACTGAAAAAAAGAGAGGTGACAATTGAAGCAAGGCCCTGGAACAGGTGGGAATTAAAGATATAGTTAGTGTGATTAACCTTACTTCTTGATGAAAGAGTTTGGGATGATACTGAGAAGTCTGGAGAACTAGATGGTGTCAAAAAGAACTTGGAACTTATGACTCATCTCAGTAAAATAGGAAGTTAAGACATCTGATGTAAAAGTGTGTTTATTTTGACTCTCAGGTACCATCTCCCAGGTATCAGATTAGATAACATGACAGAAAAGGAAATTATAAATGTTGGAAGTGTAATGATTGGAATGACGCCACCTGCTGGAGATTTACTGTAGAAGAGTTCTGCCCATGAAGCGAAGGTCTTTGAAGGCAAGACCAGGAGTCTTTTCTTTGATGTCAGGAAGTAATGTTAGCTAGTGGGAGGAAGAAGGAAGAGACTCCTGGTCTTGCCCTCAAAGACCTTCGCTTCATGGGCGGAACTCTTCTACAGTAAGTCTCCAGCAGGTGGCGTCATTCCAATTGTTACAGAAGGGATTGGGGAAATAGGTACATTAATGTGAACTGGTCCAACCATTCTGTAGAACACCTTGTAGCTATGCCCAAAAGGTTGTAATAAAACTGTGCATACCCTTTGACCTAGCAATAATACTATTGGGTCAGTACTCCTAAGAGATGAAAGAAAAATGAAAAGGACCCATATGTACAAAAATATTTATAGCCGTTTTTTGTGGTAACAAAGAATTGAGGGAATGCCCATCAATTGGGGAGTGACTGAACAAGGTGTGGTTTATGCTTCTGATGAAATACTATTGTGCTATAAGAAAGGATGAAGGAGATGGTTTCAGAAAAACCTGGGAAGATGTATACGAACTGATGTGAAGTGAGCAGAATTAGTAGAACATTGTACACAGCAAAAACATTATAATAATAATAAACTGTGACAGACTTGGCTACATTGACCCATGATACTTCAAAAGGACTCAAGATGAAAAAATGCCATCAACCTCCAGAGAGACAACTGATAAATTCTGAGTGCAGATTGAAGCGTACTTTTTCACTTTACATTCCTTGCTTTTTTGTTGTAATATAGCTAATATAGAAATATGTTTTGCAGGATTTCACATATATAATGGGTATCATATTGCTTGCCTTCTCCATGGGTGGAAAAAGAGAGAATTTGGAATTTAAATTTTTTTAAAAGAAGTTTAAAAAATTAGAATTAATTAAAAATAAATATTTTTATAAGTGTGCATATTCAAGGAAGGAGGGGTAAGTGTACAGTTGGGAAACAGTGAAAAAGATTTGGACTAGATGATATGAAGAGTCACTTACTCTCTGACATTTCTATTCAAATTCCCAAGCCATCAAATGCCAGTGGAAGAAATAAAGCCACTGTGCTTACCTAGTCAATGAAAATTTACATTCTCAAATCTCAAATAGACCCTGATTGCTACATGAACAAAATTTTCACTTCTAGCCCACAACCCACAGTGGTTGTCCCAAGTTTCCTTTCTTCAAGTTCTCCAAGTGTCTCCTCTTGTTGGAAAAAAATAGCTAATACCCAAGATAAGCTTCCTTTTTTATTTTTAACTTTTTTTACCTTTATAGTGTCTATATCTTCTTTCCTCTTCTTCTTTACCTCTGTCTGCTAGGAAAAGTTCACCTTTCTTTTTACAAAAGCCACCTCTTCCACCTTTTGACTTCCTCCACTCAACTACAACTTTGCTCTCCAAGATCACCAACGATTACTCAATCATTAAATCCAGTGATCTCTTTATCCTCCTGCACATCTTTGCAGTTGTTGATGTTGTTAAAGTACTCTTCCTTCTGAATACTCCCTTGACTCCCATGATGCTGCTTTCTCCTGGTTCTCTTCCTATCAACTTGATCATTCCCCATAGTCTCCTTTGCTGAATCATCAGTTACCTACAGCCCACAGAGCTTGGCCATTCCCTAGGGTTTTCCCTATACTGTCTTCTCTCTGTATATTAACTGTCTTGGAGATCTCATTAGCTCTCATGGTTCAATTATCTCCATACAGACAATACCCAATTTCCAAAGGGACAGTGGAGAGAAGGTAAACAAAACAACCTATAGTGATTCAGGGGAGAGACTTACTGCATCAGGGCTTAGGATAAATATGGGTTGCATGCTTTCAGCACTTGCTGAAAGCAAGTTTTTACCTATCGTTTTTACTGTGGGCGCCCATCCTTGCAAGAATGCAATAAATATTTTTTGTTGTTATACCAAAGTTGTCTCTGAAAGAACTTATTTTGAGGTGGTCTTTGCCCATTTCTCACACCAATGAAATCATAGGTCCAGTCTTCGTCCAAGTTATAACTTTACTAGATATGATCTTCTAATTGCAGAAGAGAGGTAGTATGGTAGACTAGAAAGAACACTGGACTAGGTAGGAGTAAAGAGATCTGCCTATAGACATCTGTATGTACTTATAGGGGTTCTCCACATGACTGGCCACCTGTTTCAGATTGCCTGCTGTCCTGGGGGAGTTGGAGGATCTATCCCTTCCATTAAGGGGAGGTGGCAGCAGCACAAACAGGGATATTGCTCTCTGGATTCCATTAGTATTCCAAATTCTATTTAGAATTCTGGGTGCAATTTATAACTGCTCTACTGGTAAATTTCCACTAACAGAACATGCCGCATCCATCCCTAGTTGTATTGGCTCTCCAATTCTGGTTTGATGGTGTCTCCGCTTTATGTAAGAGTGAACCCTTATGCTTATATCTCATTAGCCCTTCTCCACAGGTCCAGGCCTGAATCTAGGGCTAGTGCTATATCCAGTGTGCCACCTAGCTGCCCCCACAACTTCATATTCTTTTCTTAATTATTTAATTTACTTATTTTTTGAGGGGGCAATGAGGATTAAGTGACTTGCCCAGGGTCACACAGCTAGTAAGTGTCAAATGTCTAAGGACAGATTTGAACTCAGGTCCTCCTGAATCTAGGGCTGGTGCTATATCCAATGTGCCACCCAGCTGCCCCCACAACTTCATATTCTTTTTTTTTTTTTAATTAAGTATCTTTTTTCCGTTACATGTGAAGATAGTTCTCATCTTTTGTTTATACAAGCTTTACAATTTCAGATTTTTCTCCCTCCCTCCCCCCTCCCCTAGACAGCAGGTAATCTGATATAGGTTATAAGTATATATATATATATATATATACATACATATATATATATATATACACATATATATACATATATATACGTATATACACATAATAACATTAATCCTATTTTTGCATTAGTCATGTTATAAGAGAAAAAATCAGAGCACTGATGAAAAACCTCAAAATAGAAAAAAAACAACAGCACCCAAAACAAAAGAAATAGTATGGTTCATTCAGCATCTATACTCCGCAGTTTTGGGTTTTTTTTCTTGGATTTGGAGATCCTCTTCCATCATGAGTTCCCTGGAACTCTTCTGTACCATTACATTGGTGAGAAGAATATAGTCCATCACAGTAGATCAACACTCAGTGTTGATGATACTGTGTACAATGTTCTTCTGGTTCTGCTCATCTCACTCATCATCAGCTCATGCAAGACCCTCCAGGTTTCTCTGAACTCCTCCTGCTCATCATTTCTTACAGCACAATAGTATTCCATTGTATTCATATACCACAACTTGTCCAGCCATTCCCCAATTGATGGGCACCCCCTCAACTTCCAATTCCTTGCCACCACGTAAAGAGCAGCTATAAATATTTTTGTACATGTGGGTCCCTTTCCCCCTTCCATGATTTCTTTGGGAAAAAGACCCAAAAGTGGTATTGCTGGGTCAAAGGGTATGCACAGATTTATCACCCTTTGGGCATAATTCCAAATTGCTCTCCAGAATGGTTGGATCAGTTCACAGCTCCACCAACAATGAATTAGTGTTTCAATTTTCCCACAGCTTCTCCAACATTTATTATTTTCCTTTTTTGTCATTTTAGCCAATCTGATAGGTGTCAGGTGGTACCTCAGAACAACTTCATATTCTTAATGCCATTTATATATACAATCCATTCTACAAGAACATGTTTTGAAAACACCAATTTGTTCCAACTTAATTGATACATTAGGGAACATTTTGAGCGTAACTCAAATTTTGAGTTTACTTCTGCACAATTTCTTCTGAGAGAAACAGTGAGAATGTAGAAAACTACAGCACTTGACAAAAATTTACAAGCTGCAAACCTTCCAGTACCCACTTTCACAAGCAAACTTTGGGTCTCTGTCAAAGTAAAGTACCATATTTGCTGTCTATCTTCTGGTGCTCTAGAAATTCTGGACAGAGGAGGGATTGCTTCCACCCCCATGAAACTTTTGACGTGGCTAAGGTCCACAGCTGAGGCCTGTTCAACTTACTTATAGGAACTGAGGTTCAGGCTAAATGGAAGCCTGAGGCTGGTCTGAGTCTTCTCATACTGCCTCTATTTGTTGTAGTATTATTTATCTATTTCTTAAGAGTTTAACATGTATGAAATTGCGCTGTCATCTTTATTAGTTTCTATAATTTTTTTTGTTTCACTAATGAAATTTTTGAGGATTGTTGCCCAACTCCATTTCCCCCATAAGTTCTCATTGTGCAATTTTACATAGTGGTGATGTTTTGGGAGAACTCGTGTCTCATTAGAGCAGAACTAACTGTATAGATATTCACACTTATTATGTGTCTACCTATATGTATGTGTATGTATGCATACACACATATAATGAAGTGATGGATCTCAAATGCAGCCTGTGAGAGTTGATTGCGGCAGGATTGTTCCATTTCATATTTGTGTTATCATGCAAAGGCCCTCAATGATGTCTTAGCTGATTCTAATTCCAAGCTCTCTCCAGGTCCTTTAATTCTTCTTCTTCTCCTCCTCCTCCTCCTCCTCTTTCCTTCTCCTCCTCCTCCTTCTTCTTCCTCCTCCTTCTTCTTCCTCCTCCTTCTTCCTCCTCCTCCTTCTTCCTCCTCCTTCCTCCTTCTTTCTTTCTTCTTTCTTTCTTCTTTCTTCTTCCAATTGGGGTTAAGTGACTTGCCCAGGGTCACACAGCTAGTAAATGTTAAGCATCGGAGGCCGCATTTGAACTCAGGTACTCCTGACTCCAGGGCCGGTGCTCTATCCACTGTGCTACCTAGCTGCCCCAATTCTTTTTTTTTTTTAATTCTTTTGCAGGATCCTTTTAACCTAGATTGTTTTTTAAAATATTACTACTGATCTTCTGATATCTTATTCCAAAATTTTGCAATTCTAAACTGGTTTTGTACTCTATATTACTGTCGCATCTCCCAACATGGCAATAATATAAAGAATATTAAGTATTTGTTGGATGAAGTGATTTTATTCAGGGGCCCACTGAATTTTTCTGTCAGTGTTGAGGATGGTGGTAACATGCCTATAATCCCAACTTCCAAGGAGACTGAGGCTGGTGAATATCTTGAGTTCAAGAGTTCTGAGTTGTAGGGCTAGGCCATTCAAGGTTGCCTAAGGAAAGTGAAAATCACCCTAGTTCATAAACGAAGGAAGTCAAAGCTTCTTGACAATCAGTAATGGGATTAGACCCATGAACAGTCTCTGTACTTTTAGCCTGGGCAAGGTAGGGAGACTCAGTCTTTTGGGGAAAAAAAGAGAGATGTTACAGATGGAAAAGGAATGTGGCAAAGTGTTAAATAGAAGAGAGAAATGGGATTTCATCATCCTTGGAAAAATCGTGAAACACGTTCAATGTTTCCAACTTGTCACTGCTAAAATAGTTATCTTTTTGGACACCATTATTTTTTAGTGATGCCATGCATTCCAATCTGCTAGAGTCAGAGGATTATAAAATCACAGATTTGGAATTGGAAGACCTTTGAGTCCAATCTGCCCATTTCACAGACGAGGAAACTAAGACCCAGAGAGGTTATGTGCCTTTCCCAAGATCACACCCATATAATATTTCTTTTTTCTTTTTCTTTTTTTTTGGTGAGGCAATTGGGGTTAAGTGACTTGCCCAGGGTCACACAGTAAGTGTTAAGTGTCTGAGGCTGGATTTGAACTCAAGTCCTCCTGACTCCAGGGCCAGTGTTCTATCCACTGCGCCACGTAACTGCCCCTTATAATCTTTCTCTGACATCTCTTCTTAGTGTGGAAGTGACCCTTGGACCTTGAAGGTGCTACCAGTAAAGCATAAGCTCTGCTCAGTCCTGCAAGGGTAGAAAGGCTTTGAGTATGGGCTGAGTGATAAACTGTGTCTGTCCAAAGAACAACCGACCCACTTTTACAGAGGTTCATCAGTGATGAATTTTTCATCCCCAACAAGTCTCCAATACCATAAACTTATTTTTGTTTTTGTTTTTTTGGGGGGTTTGCGCAGGTCAATGGGAGTTAAGTGACTTGCCCAGGTTACACAACTAGTAAGTGTCAAGTGTCTAAGGCCGAATTTGAACTCAGGTCCTCCTGAACCCAGGGCCGGTGCTCTATCCACTGTGCCACCTAGCTGCCCCTAATACTATAAACTTATAATAGAGAGTTTATAATCTGTGTTGATGAATAAGATACCCATACTGATGAAATTACAAGTTCTTAAAGTAAACTACAGGGTCACAAATCACAAAACTCAAAGAGGATCAAAACTGTCATCTGACCAATAAAATGGTGGCACAAATGGTTCTTTGTATAACTCCCACCTCCCTACCCCCAGTCAAATCGAAGATGAGCCAAATCTATAGTCATTAAAAGTGAGGCAAGAAGAAGATTGGAAAAAGCTCCATAGTGGAGAGTTGAGTGAAGGACTCACTCCTCCACTCCCATCCATATTACTCCATGCAACTGGCTCAATGGGTCTCCATTTTTAGCTTTGCATCAGATAGCTTCTGTCTCTTTCTTCTTGGCAATGACCCGATCTGACCCAATCCCCACCTCTTTATGAAGAGAAAGCATTCAATTCACCTAGCCCACATGATAGAGAATGTGACTGTTAAGAGGGTAGGGAAACCCAGCAGTGAGGAATTGGTGTCTTGTACCATCATTCTCTCCCTGCTGACTTCCCATGTGGCAGAGAGCCAGGTCAAGACATGCACAGAGCTAATTCTGAAATGACTTTTAGTAATAGTTCTTGTCTGTTAAGAAATAGGTCATTTCCACATGTACAAAAATATTTATAGCTGCTCTTTACGTGGTGGCAAGGAATTGGAAGTTGAGGGGGTGCCCATCAATTGGGGAATGGCTGGACAAGTTGTGGTATATGAATACAATGGAATACTATTGTGCTGTAAGAAATGATGAGCAGGAGGAGTTCAGAGAAACCTGGAGGGTCTTGCATGAGCTGATGATGAGTGAGATGAGCAGAACCAGAAGAACATTGTACACAGTATCATCAACATTGAGTGTTGATCTACTGTGATGGACTATACTCTTCTCACCAATGCAATGGCACAAAAGAGTTCCAGGGAACTCGTGATGGAAGAGGATCTCCAAATCCAAGAAAAAAAAAAAAAAAGAACTGCGGAGTATAGATGCTGAATGAACCATACTATTTCTTTTGTTTTTGGTGCTGTTTTTTTCTATTTTGAGGTTTTTTATCATTGCTCTGATTTTTTCTCTTATAACATGACTAATGCAGAAATATGTTTAATGTTATTATGTGTATAGATATATAACCTATATCAGATTACCTGCTGTCTAGGGGAGGGGGGAGGGAGGGAGAAAAATCTGAAATTGTAAAGCTTGTATAAACAAAAGTTGAGAACTATCTTTACATGTAACGGAAAAAAATACTTTATTAATTTAAAAAAAAAAAGAAATAGGTCATTTCATTTGTGTGACGTTGTTCAGTGTTCACCATGCCTTCAGATTTCCTAGAGAAGCCTTCTGAGTACTTATGAGTAGTCTACAAACCATTAAGCACTTTGATCAATGTCCTCCTTTGTCCTCTCTTCCTACATGTAAATTACTGAGTATTAAGATAGATGTTATCTTGATGTGAACATTTTTGTTAAGTTATTCACAGAATTTCTTCATTTCATCATCTGGACCAGATGTTAACAGCAGTCATCTTCATGGTAGTCTGTTTATTTAAATTCCTAGTTATCCCTGCAAGGTGATATGACCAAGCAGCCCAGGAAGTGATGTTACTCCTTGCCTCTGATTATACACTGTCCCCTTCATCCAAAAATCTGTATTCCCTTCTCTCCTGAACTATCATCTCCTAGAAAGGTACTGGAACGTAGAGGTAACCTTTTTTGTCTCCTAAACTCCTTGGGCACTCTGGTGAAGCCCATTACCCCTTGTCAGAATAAGATTTTTAAGTGAATAAAATAATTATTAAAATAATATACAAAGGATTATGAAGGAAATCAATCATATTAGAATACAGTTATAATAATTTTTTAAAAAATAAATTCACAGGCTCTCAGGTTAAGAACCCCTGCTTTAAAGTTCTGAGTTCTGTGTTCAGGCCAAGAGAAGTGATAGTTTTAAAAAGCAGGTATCAATTTACTAAAATACATGTGTGATTGATAAAGAAGTGCATTAATTATTGTAGGGCTATGTTCCTGGGACTGATAGAGGATAAAAATCAGACTAGTCAATCAATGCTAAAAAGCTATAGATTCTTTTCATTGGCGTGAGATAAGGCAATATGTCTCAACTAAAGGGGACAGAGGGAGAACAGCAGAGGAAAGGGGGACAGGAATAACTAGGGGAAAATATTAGGGCAGTATACAAATCACAAACACACACGCTCTGGGACCAAGACTAACAACTCAAAATCAGGGCTGGAAAAATGCAGAGAAGGGACCTGGGCATGGGGCACAACCAGGGATGTTACCTTGGGATGTCATCAGGTGCCATGATCTTTAAGCCATGGCAGAAGGAGGGGGTCCTTGATGGTCCTGGCACATCATCGGGCCAGGCTTTAAAATACCTTGGTGTAGCTTTAGGTCAGGGTAGCACTAGGATGTGGAACACTCAGATGCTTTTACAGAAAGAGGAGATGTCCTTGCTCACAAGCTCAGAGATTTAGAGATGGATGAGATTTTCAAGGCCATCTGGTATGGGCAGTCTGATTAGTTTCCAAACTCTAAGGTCATGGGCAGGAAATTGGAAGTTTCTAGCTTGGAATAGAAAATTCCAGATGTGAGGAGGGAGGGGGAGAGTCTAAAAAAGGAGAACAGGGCAAGAGTATTTTCCTCAAATTTAAGGTCAATTGTCTTTTCCCTTAAAGAAGAGGGAAACATTCTTCATCTCCTGTTTCTGCCTTGGGAAAGTAGAAGACAGGCAATTTAGGACAAATGCTGGGTAAGAAGAAGGAAGCATTACTGGGATATAGATACCTTATGGGACAGAGAAAGAGTCAACCTGAAAAAACAGAAGGTTTTCCAGACTACAACAATTTTTAATCCTAAATACAATTAACCAATGACCTTTAGGGGGGGGGTTTTCCTTATGTTGCAATGACCAAATAAATCTGGTTCCCAGAAAATGGGAAATGTCTATTTTTGAAGGGCAGTTGGATTGTCCTCATTTGTTTTGCTTATACATAATTCAAAGGTGGATTTTATTTGAGAGTTTTATTTGTGCTTAGTTGTTATTTATTCTGGAAATAACTCCTACATAAATAGGGTCTGAAGCTTACCAAAGAGCTTTTTAAAAAATTATTTTTTTAAAAAAATTGTAGCAGAAAGGTAGAAAAGCCATTCTGGCTTACTAGGGTAGAGTAGCATTCAATTAGAGCCATTCAAATTCTGAAATCTCTTCTGGGCAGTGGGGTTCAGGAATGAAAAAAGGAACAGAGATAGATGAGGAATGAAATTATATCAAAATACAAGAACTTGTGTCTAGTTTCTCAGAAACATTATCATCTCTGAGCCAAAAAATTCATGGAAGAAATGGTACTCAGTCTAACAGCTCCATCTTCCTGGATTAGAAAAAAGGGGGGCTATTTTCCTTAGTGTGTGGATTAGAATGATTTAAAAAGAGATGCATCATACCATAGCACTATGATCGATGTAAAATAGTCTCTGATGTATTAAGGAAAACTGCAAATAAAAATCTCATCAGCTTTAGAGATGCCAAGAACTTTACCGTCCTTGATCCTCCCCTCAATTTCTTACCCCTCCTCCCCCTTTGCTTTTTGTGTAATTAATGGACTGTCAGAGCTGTCTAGGTCTCTGTGGGAGAAAGGATAACCCACATGGAGATTAGATAAAACTTGACTTTTTAAATAGCATTTCATTAGATACATAGGAAATCAGGGTGGTCTCACAGATGGAGTAAGGCAAGAGTTAGAAAAACTTGGGTGATTCATTGTGTGACCTTGGATGAGTTCTCTACCCTTTGGTTGCCATTTCCTCCCTTATCAGAGGGGAAATGGCAATGTAGCAGCTTCACATAGAAAGGCTGAGAGGAAGACATGCCTGAAGAATTGTCTTGAACCTCAGTACCAACTGAGGAGAAATATTAGGTTTACTACAATGCCAGATTCTTCTGGAAAGAAAGAACAGCATCATTCAGTCTAGCTCTCTGGCCTTCGGGGTCTATCCTTGGTATTGCAAAGCATGGCAGGTTCTAGTATCCTCAATATTAAGCATTATGTAGATATATTTGATGAATAAAAACCAATAAGATCTGGGAACTGTTTGCCAGTTATATAAGAAATTCAGAAATGACTGCTTTCATTGTTATACACTGGTTAGCTGCCTGCTACAGCTGACAATGTAAGCTTCCTAAAACACAAATAGAACATCATAACACACACTTCTCAAGAATCTTTAGTGACTTCCTATTACTAACTTCTGATTAAGTTGGCTACATGAAAGGCCATATTAGAAACCAGTGGACCCACAAGCACTTCTGCAAAGCTCCAAAGGTATCCTAAAAGGGAATAAAATTTATTATGCTTTAGAGAAATTTTTAAAAGTAGGAATCATGGTTTCAGATTAAAGAATAATAAAAATGGATATAAGTAAGAAATAAACAGGGAAATAATATGCTGAAAAGCACCATAAACAAGTATACTTTGTTTATATAAACGTGTATATATATAATATAAATTTATGATATATATATACATGCATGCATATATTTATATTTATATATGTATGTATCCCCAAATGATATGGTGCAAACTACTTAGAGGGAAAGTTAATTTTAAAATAATGGAAAAATTGATGCAAAACTATAATAGGGGAACCTCACTGTACCCCATTAGACTTAAATAAAAAATAGATAAGCAGATAATAAGTTAAGGATCTAAATTGAACTATAGAAAAGTTAAATATAGTAGGTCTCTGATTACTAAATGAGAATAGAAAAGAACACACATTTTTCAGTTGCATATGGCACGTTTAAATAATTGACCATATAGGGGTGGCTAGGTGGCGCAGTGGATAAAGCACTGGCCCTGGATTCAGGAGTACCTGAGTTCAAATCCGGCCTCAGACACTTGACACTTACTAGGTGTGTGACCCTGGGCAAGTCACTTAACCCCCATTGCCCTGCCCCCCACAAAAAAATTGGCCATATACTAGGGCATAAAAAACCAAATAAACAAATGCAAAAAAGCAGAATTATTAAACATGTCCTTTACTAACTTTATCAAAATCAAAAATATAATCAATGAAGGGTATTTTAGGCAATGATTCAAATTAAAAGACTTAATAATGTAATCCTAAAGATTTGGTGGATCAGGGGGCAGCTAGGTAGCAGAGTGGATAAAGCACTGGCCCTGGATTCAGGAGTACCTGAGTTCAAATCCAGCCTCAGACACTTGACACTTACTAGTTGTGTGACCCTGGGCAAGTCACTTAACCCCCATTGCCCTGCCCCCCCCCCCAAAAAAAATTGGCCATATACTAGGGCATAAAAAACCAAATAAACAAATGCAGAAAAGCAGAATTATTAAACATGTCCTTTACTAACTTTATCAAAATCAAAAATATAATCAATGAAGGGTATTTTAGGCAATGATTCAAATTAAAAGACTTAATAATGTAATCCTAAAGATTTGGTGGATCAGGGGGCAGCTAGGTAGCAGAGTGGATAATGCACTGGCCCTGGATTCAGGAAGACCTGAGTTCAAATCCAGCCTCAGACACTTGACACTTACTAGCTGTGTGATCCTGGAAAGTTACTTAACCCTCATTTCCCCACAAAATTGAATTAAATAAAAAAAAAAAGAATTGGTGGATCAAAGGGGAAAAAAATTCTAAAAAATAAATAATTTAATCAAAGAAAATTATGACAACAACATATTAAAACTTTTGAGATTCAAGGTAAAGCAGTCCTTAGAGGAAAATGTGTATACTTAAGCATTTTCATCAAGAAAAGAAAGAATTCAGTTATGCTTTTAAAAATTTAAAACTTCATAATAAGTAGTTCTTATCTTAGTAAGGTAAATCCTATTTATCTAAACTAAGACCTAGCTTTATGTGTAACAGAAAACATTAGAGGCCTTTCCAATAAGATAAGGGTAAAGCAAAGATATCCATTGTTCTGGAAATACTAGGTAGAGGATTATAAAAAGAAAAAATGAGGGGCAGCTAGATGGTGCAGTGGATAGAGCACCGGCCCTGGAGTCCGGAGTACCTGAGTTCAAATCTGGCCTCAGACACTTAACACTTACTAGCTGTGTGACCCTGGGCAAGTCACTTAACCCCAGTTGCCTCACTAAAAAAAAAAAAAAGCAATTGGAACAATTAATAACTTCAA
This sequence comes from Dromiciops gliroides, assembly GCF_019393635.1. NCBI lineage: Eukaryota > Metazoa > Chordata > Mammalia > Microbiotheria > Microbiotheriidae > Dromiciops > Dromiciops gliroides. Next base: position 150,235,564 of record NC_057865.1, on the reverse strand, counting down.
TAAAGAAGCAGGATATAAAATAAATCAACAAAAAATCATCAGTCTTTCTGATTATTACCAAGAGAACCCACAGACAGAAATTCTACTCAAAATAACTTAACTATATGCAATATCTGGGAGTCCACTTATTGAGGCAGACCCAGGAATTATATAAATATGACAACAAAGCACCCTTCACAGAAATAAAGACAAGAAATTGGAGAGGAATTAATTTCTCATAGCTGGGCCATATGAATCTAATAAAAACTTTAAATTTTCTAAATTAATTTACAGATTCAGTATGTCAACCAAACTACCAAAATCATTGTTATTAATTACTTGATAAAAGCAGATAAAATAATAACAAAATTCATCTGAAGGAAAGGAAGGTTAAGGATCTCTAGACTCAAATTCCTCCAAAGGACTAATCATCAGAAGAATTTGGTACTAGTTAAATACAAAACTTAGTCAATGAAACATGGTAGGTACACAAGATCCTAAAGGAATTGAATATATTGGCATAATGTTTGATAAACCCAAGGACACCAGCTGTTGGAAAAAAAGATTCACCATTTGCCAAAAATGGCTGGTATCATTTAAAAGCTATCTGTCTAATGCCAGGTTAAGTCCAACAATTGACACTATATACTGTACTAAGAACTAGACACATCAGTTGAAATAAAAATGTTATCAGTTTAATTTTAAATAAAAGGATTCATCCTATTTCTACTATCTATGCCTTATGAGTTTTTTAAAAATCCTGTGTCGATTGATGAAGCTTGGTCCTATGAGGTATTCCTAAGTTCTCATCCTTTTTAGCTCCAAAAGGGTATAGGACCTAGACCTAAAAGGTCATCTCATAAGCAAATAAGAGAGAAGGGAAGGAGATGTCTTTCACAACTTTAGATAAGGAAAGCATTCTTGACCAACTATGTGGTAGAGAAGATCACAAGAGATAAAATGAATAATTTTTATTATATAAAATTGAAAAGGTTTTGTACAAACAGGATCAATACAGTTAGGAAATAAAGAAAATTATCACAAACTATTTTCATTTTCTTCAACTATATAATAGTTAGCAGTTGTTTAGTTGTGTCCAATTCTGTGAACCATACTCTCCATGGAGTTTTCTTGGCAAAGATATTGGAGTACTTTGCCATTTTCTTCTCCTGTGGATTAAGACAGAAATTAAATGACTTGCTGAAGGTCACACACAGTCAGTAAGTTTCTGAGGTAATATTCAAATTTGAGTCTTCCTGATCCCAGGTCCAGAACTCTATCAATTAAACCATCTAGCTGCCTCATAGAATAGCAACTGTTGTCATGACTCTTCATGACCCCATTTGAGGTTTATTGTAAAAAATACAGGCCTGGTTTGCCATTTCCTTCTCCAGATCATTTCACAGATGAGATGAAAGAAAACTGGGTTAAGTGACTTGCCTAGGGTCACACAGCTAGTAACTATCTGAGGCCAGATTTTAAACTGGGTCCTTCTGACTCTACCCCCAGTACTCTAGCCACTACCCTAGCTGGCTGCACCCTACTCCTACACCAAATTATATGCTAACAGAATTGACAACTTAGAGGAAATAGGTAATTACTTGGAAATATGCAAAATACCAGGTTAATAAAGAAATAGATTATTTAAATAACCCAATATCAGACAATAAATTAAACAATCCATAAATGAATTCTCAAAGAAAAGAATTCCAGAAACATATCCCAAGTAATTTCTATCAAACATTCAAAGAATAATTCCAATATTACATAAACTATTTACAAAAATAGAAAATAAAGTCTTTCAATCTTTTTCTTTGAAAGAAATATGGCCTTGATACTAAAACCATGGAGAGAGATTAGATAAATAAAACTATAGATATTATTATATTATCTATATATTAATGATGAACACTAATATGTAGATATTAAATAAAATATAAGCAAGTAGACTACAATAATATATCAAAAAAGAACATACACTTTATAACCAGATTGGATTTATGCCAGGGGTGTAAGATAAGTTCAATATTAGTGATATGCAGGGAAAACACGTGGGTCCTTAGGATTCCTCTGTAAAGAATTACACTCTCTTGCAAGTCCTATTTAGGAATAAAACAACAGATTTATTGGGGTACAAGAGAAACTGGCCGGGGGGAAGGTTTAAAAACACTTTCCTCCACGACTAGCCTGGGGAGTGCCCTTTTATAGGGCTAAGATGGTGTGGGTAAAATGTCCCTTATTGGGTGATGGGTTGGAAGTAGTCTGGCAGTGGGTTGGGGTAGTTTGATGATGGGTTGTGGGCAATCTGGTGATGGGCATTAACTCCATCCTGGTGGGTCGAAAGCAGTCTCCTGGTGGGCAGTTTCTGTGTCCCCTTCTGGTGCAGCCAAGCCTAACAGGAGGTGGTGAGGAGGACTGGAATGCAGGGTGGTGGTCCTCCAGCTTACTCAGTTCGATCCATCACTGCTTATCTCTTTTGGGTGTGTCTGTCCTTTGGTTGAGTCCAAGGAGAAGCTTCCTTGATCTCAAGGGAAAACTCCTGAGGTTTTAAGGAAAAAGTCCCTTGACCTCCCCAGACAATTTCTGGGGTAACCGGGGCCCATAATATTCCCATAACATTAGGAAAGCTATCAACATAAGACCATAATAATAAGATAAATAATGAAAACGCATAATAGTTTCAATAGATGCTGAAAAGACTTTTGTCAAAATCCAACAGCCATTCCTATTAAAACACTAGAAAGAATAGGAATAAATGAACTTTTCCTTAGTACAGCAAATAATATGTATCTAAAACCAAAAACAAACAGTTTTTGTAATGGAGAAAAGTTGACATGTTTCCAATGTGATCACCCACATTTCCATATATTACAAGCAAAACCCATCTAAAAGAGAGAAATTCCATTCATAGTAACCACAGAATCTAGAAAATTATTAGGAGTCTCTATACTGACACACTCCCAGGTACTAAAAGAATCAAGCTTAAAAAAAAACATTCTAAAAATAAAGCCAGACCTGAATAATTAGAGAAATATTACTCACAGGTAAATGAAGCCAATATAATTAAAATGTCAATACTACTTAAATTAACTTGCTTATTCAGTGCCCTACCAATGCTAAAGTAATATTATCTGGAGCTAGAAAAAATAACGACATGATTCATTTGGAGGAACAAAAGGCCACGACGCTTAAGAGAAGCAATGGAAAAAAAGTGGGAAAAGAGACCCAGGAGGACCCAATTGTAAACCATACTAACAAAGTAGTAACTATGAAAACAAGTTGGGACTGGTTAAAAACCAGGTCGATCAGCAGAACAGATTAGGTATACAACATAAAGAAGCAAATGAATACCATAACACAGCATTTGATTAAACCCAACAACTCTAGTTACTAGAATGAGGATTTGGTATCTAACTGCTGGGAAAACTGAAAAGTAGAAAACAGATTCAGACCAACACCCTACAATTCAGAATGTTGAGGCAGGTAGGTGGTGCAGTGTATAGAATGCTGAACCTGGAGTCAGAAAGATATAACTTTAGTTTCAGCCTTTCTCTAGCTTTGTCACCCTGAGCAAGTCATTTGGCTTCTGAAACAGTTTCCTTGATTGGGAAAAAAAAAAAACGGGGAGGGAGGGGGAGGTTTTACAAAAGTATCTATCTCACAGCATTGTAGAAAGGTTCAAATTTGTAAAGTACTTAGCTTAGTACCTGGCATATAATAGGTGCTATACAAATGTTTATTCCGTTTATTCACAATAAACTCCAAATGGATGCATAACTTAGACATAAATTTGTTTTCAAATCATTTTTAATTGTATCCAACTCTTCATGACCCTGGCGTGGTTTTTGTTTTTTTGGCAAAAATATTGGAGTAGTTTACCATTTCCTTCTCCAGTTCATTTTACAGATGAGGAAACTGAGACAAACTGCGTTAAATGATTTGCCCAGGGTTACAGAGCACAAGCAAATCAGAGGAGCAAGGAAAAAAATTACATTTCTGATCAATGGATAGAAGGGGAAAGTAATGATCAAACCAAGGATAGAAAGGACAGATGATGAAATAAACAGTTCTTATTATTTAAAATTTATATCTTTTTTGCATAGCTCTCATTTCTTTTCTCATTTTTCTTCTATTCTTCAAATTTGTTTTTTTAAAAACATTTTTAGCTCTTTTTAAAAACTCTTGCTTTAACACCTCAAAAAATTCTGGCTGAATTTGTGTCTGTGAGAAAATACCATATTATTGATATTTGAACCTAGCTTTATGAAATTAGAAATTGTTTAACCAAAATGTGCAGTAGAGGTTAGGCTGACCTCAGAGATGCTCATAGGCAGATGGATGGCTATAAGCAATGCTTAGTTCCCACCCAGGTCTTGTTTTGGGTCCACCCAAAGGTAATGTTTTGGATTTACCAAATTAAATTGAATATTTATGCTTAGTAGATGATACGCATTTCAAATGCCTTTCTCTGGACACTGCCCTACATGTTTATTCTCATGCTTTTGTATGAATTCTATATCAAAGCTTCGTAAACTGTTGGTCACAACCCCATAAGGGGTCACATGTCAGGGAGAGGTCTCAAAAAATTTGGCAACAGTAAAAGGTTATGTATACCCATTTTATACCTATTTACCTGGGGTCATGTAAACATTTCTCTGCTGAAAAGGGGTCATAGGCGGAAAAAGTTTAAGCCCTGCTCTATATAATGTAAACCTCAGAGACTTGAGATACACCTTTCTCTAGCTCTTGCCTTTTCCAAACCAACAATAAATTCTTTCTAAAAAGAAAAACAAAAACCTTCAGGTTCGGGGGTTTGTTCTCCACCAACAATTATGATGTCAGAAGTGAGATGCCTGGTGGTCAGCTCAAGTAAACTTGAAAGGTCTCTGAGACCACAGAAACTGGGTAAGTCTCTGTGATCTCAGGATTGAGTGTGGGTAAGACAGACCAAGACAGGATCAAATCAGACAGGGTGAGAATGTGCTAAGTCTCCTGGGATTCAGGTCAGGCATAGTCAAGACCCCAGAATAAGTCTAAGGATTCTGAATGTCCAGAAAATTTAGGGGCTATGTTTGGCCTCAGCCCAGTGAAAAGAGTTGGGTAGGGTTTAGAGCCCTGATCTGCATACAAGAAATCCTCTTAGCTTGATCACCCTAGCACTTTAAGGAAGCACTGAAATCTGTTAAAATCTGTTTAAAATTTGTCTTATCCTTTGGCTGAGCTTTCTCACTCCTCTCTTTCTTTCTCTTCCTGTGTTTTTCCTCAAGCTTCCCATGCTACTTGGTCGAAGACTGACCAATACCCACACCATATCTTGGTGAACATGACTTTATGAGCCAGGACTCAAAAGCAAGGGCTGCCCATTAAACCTATCCCCTGCCAGGAAGGAACTCCTTTGTCAGATGTTTTTGTGTAGTTTATTGAGTGACTTGGATGAACTAGTTGAACTGGTCACACAACCTTAGTTCTATACTTGTTCACTGAGAATGACCCTGGGTTGATGAGGGAAACTCAAGTTTGGCAGGTAATGAGGTAATATTTGACTGGAGCTTCTACTTCCAAAAGTCTCTTGCATTGCACAAGGTCATATTTACCTTGGAGGGACAGCTATGTGGTGCAGTGGTTAGAGCACTGGCCCTGAAGTTGGAAAAGCTGAGTTCAAATTTCACCCCAGATACTTACTAGCTGTGTGACCCTGGGCAAGTCACTTAACCCCAATTGCCTTAAACATCCAGGACCATCTCCAGTCATCCTGATGTATATCTTGCCATTGGACCCAGATGGCTCTGGAGGAGAGAATGAGGATGGTGACTTTGCACAGCCCTACCTCACTTTAGTCCAATTCACTGCAAGTCATGACATTCAATCCCATGATCCTCTTTGAGAATGAAGAACAAGCAACAACAATAAAAATTTACCTTGTTGATTTTTGAAGGGGAACACCCAGTCAGCCATAATTTGTTTCTGTCCAGTCATTTCAGTCATGTCCAACTATCCATGACCGCATTTGGAGTTTTCTTGGCAAAGATACTGGAGTAGTTTGTCATTTTCTTCTCCACCTCATTTTACAGATGAGAAAACTGAGACAAGCAGGATGATTAAGTGACTGGCCAAGGGCCAAACAGCTAATAAGTGTATGAGGTTAGATTTGAACTGAGGTGTTCCAGACTCCAGGCCCAGCACTCTTATCTACTGCATCACTTAGCTGTCCCAGCCAGTCATAAAAAGAGCTGTCAAAAAAAAAGTATAGAAAGGGAGCTTAGAAGGTGGGAGAGATGAATAAAGTCTCATACCTAAAACAGCTCTCCTACTTTACAATTTTGTTGGAAACTCTTCTTCCCAGATGAGCAGGGAGTTACTTTTTTTTTTTTATCTTTTTCTTTTTGCGAAGCAACGAGGGTTAAGTGATTTGCCCAGGGTCACACAGGTAGTAAGGAGCAGGGAGTTATTCTCACTGTCCTTGTGGTTAGACTTTCAGGAGATAATGAAGAAAAACTACATGATACTTTTTCCTCCTTGCCTTGCCTTCACAACCCTGACCAAGTTGAGATGGTAGAGGTAAAAGACAGGCAAGAAAAGAAAGGAAAACTTCCTAGTTTATAGAAATTTATGGCATAAAAAACTAGTTAGATATGAACTTTCTGAAATTGCAAACAGACATTTCCCCCAAAAGTTCCTCATATCTTTATCATAGTGAGATTAAAAAAACCTTCTCAAACCTCTTCCATTTCAAACTCTTTACTTTCAAACCCTCTATTCACATCATCCCAAGTGGCATTTTTCTTGAGACTTTACCTGTAGATGTTTTTAAATCATTCCCTTCTTCTGGGTTTGTCTTGAGCTTTCCTATTGCCATGATGTTCGGGTCCTCCAGCTTGCCCCTAACTGAGAGGTTCAGTTGAGTGCTGATGGACTCAGTCACCATGAGCCCACTTGGAGGCTTTTCAACTTCGGAGAATCTGAGCTATTGGCTCCTGTTTGGACTGGGGTTCTTGCCTTGGTTGTTCCACTGTAGGCTTCCACACTGGGCTGGAGTCTAGAATTGAGTCCCTGTTCTGCTCTTGGGATCAGGGCCACAAAACTATTTGGTTCCCAGACTTGTTCCTTGTAGAGCACACAACTAGAGTCTGCCTCTCTCAATGACCTATATGTGCAAATTCTCTTCCTCAGTCATACTTAGGATTGGGTAGCATGTAACAGCTGGCAGATGCCATCTGTTCCGGGACCCTGTGTTAGTTTGAAGATCACTTGGAATCTCTTCCTGCCCAGGTACTTTCTACCATGGTGACTGGTCTTGGTTCTCTTTTAGCCCTTGGGGCTAAAGACAGACAGAGAGACTATTGTGACTTGTTCTTGGATTTCCAAATCAGAATTCAGTCCAGTGCATTTTCTAGATATTTGCAGATTAGATTTGGTATATAGAAGTATAGCTAGGCTATACTTCTTTTCTGTCCCATACTGAAGGATGTTCCCTTGGTTCCTATATTTACTGCCCCAACTTTAGATTAATCCTATCATAGACCCTCTTCCTTCCTGTACCAGTACTGCTAAGGAGAAGTGGAGAATGTCATGAGACAGTGTTGACTGCCCATTGTTGTTTTTCAGTCATTTTCAGTCATGCCCAAGTCTTCATGACCCCATTTGGGGTTTTCTTGGCAAAAATACTGAAATGGTTTGCCATTTCCTCCTCCAGTGAGTTACTTGCCCTGGAACACACAGCCAGGGTGGATTTGAACTCAGGTCTCCCTGATTCCAGGCCCACTGTGCTATCCATTGAGCCACCTAGCTGCCTCACTGTGCCTATTACATATTTAGATAACCAGGGGCAGCTAGGTGGCGCAGTGGATAAAGCACCAGCACTGGATTCAGGAGTACCTGAGTTCAAATCCGGCCTCAGACACTTAACACTTACTAGCTGTGTGACCCTGGGCAAGTCACTTAACCCCCATTGCCACGCAAAAACAAAAACAAAACACAAATAAAAACCTATTTAGATAACCTAATTTCAACTAATCCTTCACTACAGCAACTCTTTTTTTTTTTTTTTTTTTGGTGAGGCAATGGGGGTTAAGTGACTTGCCCAGGGTCACACAGCTAGTAAGTGTCAAGTGTCTGAGGCCGGATTTGAAATCAGGTCCTCCTGAATCCAGGACTGGTGCTCTATCCACTGCACCACCTAGCTGCCCCTAATCCTTCACTACAACTATATGTGTTCCAAACCTTCTTGTTTCTCCTCAAATTTCCCAATATCATTTGATCCCCATCCTCCTACCTTATAACTTCTAGATGCCCCAGGACAACTCTGCCAGTAATGGAAGAATAAGCATTTATATATAGCATGTCTACATAGTAGGCTCTGTGCTAAGCCCTTTACAAATATTATTGCATTTGATCTACTTCTTATTCGGTCATTCAGTTGTGTCCAACTCTTCATAACCCCATGTACCATAGCACACCAGGCCCTTCTACTCTCCACTATTTCTAAAAAACTGTCCAAGTTCATGTTCATTGTTTCCATGACCCTATGGACCCATCTCATCCTCTGCCATCCCCTTTTCCTTTTGCTCTCAATCTTTCCCAACACCAAGGCCTTTTCTAATGAGTCCTGTCTTCTCATTATGTGGCCAAAGTATTTGAGATTCTGCTTTGGTGTTTGATCTTCCAGAGAATAGCCTGAATTAGTTTCTTTAAGTATTAACTGATTTGATCTCCTTGCTGTCCAAGGGACTCTCAAAAGTCTTCTCCAGCACCACAGTTGAAAAGCATTCATTCTGTAGCACTCAGCTTTCTTTATAATCCAACTCTCACAGCCATACTGAAAAACCATACTTTTTATTTGTTTTTTGTTTTTTGCAGGGCAATGGGGGTTAAGTGACTTGCCCAGGGTCACACAGCTAGTAAGTGTCTAGTGTCTGAAGCCGGATTTGAACTCAGGTACTCCTGAATCCAGTGCAGGTGCTTTATCCACTGCACCACCTAGCTACCCCCAAACCATACTTTAAAAAAAAACAACACCATACTACTGGAAAAACCGTAGCTTGGACTATATGGACTTTTTGTCAGCAAGGTGATGTCTCTGCTTTTTAGTACACTGTCCAGATTTACCATAGCTTTCCTTCAAAGAGCAAGGGTCTTTTAATTTCATGGCTGCAATCACTGTCTAGAGTGATCTAAGAGCCTAAGCATATAAACCTGATAATGTTTCCCATTTTTCTTTCTCCATTTGCCAGGAAGTGATGGGACCAGTTGCCACAATCTTAGTTTTTTGATGTTAAGCTTCAAGCCAGCTTTTACACTCTCCTCTTTCATCCTCATCAAGAGGCTTCTTAATTCCTCTTCACTTTCTTCCTTCAGAGTGGTCTCGTCTGCATATCTGAGATTGTCATGCTTATAACACAATTATAACATTATTAGGCTTAGGTTGTGTTAAATGCATTGAACCATAATTTTGTTAATTCCATACAGAATAGAATCATGCAAGAATTCCTTATGCTTAGTATTGCTTTGCTGCTATAATACTGCATTCCACACCCCAGCACGAGTGCTTAACTAATTTTTTTTTTTAACATGGATCCCTTTGGCAGTCTGGTTAAGCCAATGGTTCCCTTATCAGAATAATATTTTTAAATGTATGAAAAAATACAAACTATTGCACAGGAAACTATATGGAAATACAGTTATCAAAAACAATTTTTTTTAAAGTATATGGACCCTTATCTTAGAGATTAGTTGTTTGAGAATGTTGCATACACAGTGTGCCTCAAATGTAAGCTATTTTCCTTTGAAAGTCTGGAAAAAAAGACCTGCTTCATACTCTGCTTTGTTCAATTAAAAAATCCAGTATAATTACAAATCCAATGTGTGGGCATTTTAAAATCAGAAAAAAAAGTAACAATATAGGATTTATTTTTCCTATGAAAATTGAACCCTTTCTTTCTTTCTTTCATTGCAGGGCAATGAGGATTAAGTGACTTGCCCAGGGTCACACAGCTATTAAATGTCAAGTGTCTGAGGCTGTATTTTAACTCAGGCCTTCCTGAATCCAGGGCCAGTGTACTATCCACTGTACCACCTAGCTGCCCCCTGAACCATTTCTAAGTGTATTGTTCAGGACTCTTCTTTTTTTTATTTTTATTTTTTGGCAAGGCAATGAGGGTTAAGTAACTTGCCCAGAGTCACACAGCTAGTAACTATCAAGTGTCTGAGGCTGGATTTGAACTCAGTTCCTCCTGAATCCAGGGCCAGTGCTTTATCCACTGCGCTACCTAGCTGTTCTCTCAGCACCCTTCTTTAAGAATTTTTTTTTTAAACAAAGACTCAATTTTAGAGGTAGATTAGTAGCATGAAGTTTCATGGAAGGCCTTTCCTTCCAAAATGGAGTAGGTTTTGCAAGGTAAGCATCTATAATCTGCTGAATAAATCTCTTTCAGCCAGGTATTCATTTTACTACCCACTCCCAAGTTATCCGGAAGTGATAACTCAACTAAAAATTTAATCTGATGTAGATTCCTTATCTAGAGGTTATCCACTTCAGTCATTTATTGATTCATGGTCTCTTTATGCCAACTTTCACTTTATGCCTCTGTTGCACACCAAGTGAAAAGAGAAGATCAGATAGAAAAAGTAGCTGTTTAAAAGGATCAATGAAACTGGGTAGAGATAAGAACAATCAAATTGGGAACTGATACTCTGTAAACAAACATAACACCTATATTTGGAAGAAAGAACATTGGATATCTTGAAACTGTTGAGTAAAAAGCCTTAATACAAAAAAAAAGACCCAATTCCCAGAAATTAATTACACTAAATACAAGAAAAGGCTCAACTGTTTCTAAAAGTGGTAGAACCTAGAAATTCTGAAGGAAATACTAAACCTCCAAAAAAAGAATGGCACTAACAACATTACCTTTATTTTTGTAGTCTTCAATGACAGTGAAGATTTTAATATCACTTTAGGCTTTACAAAGTGCTTTCCTCACAAGAATTCTGATTGGTGAGAAAACCGAGTTTCAGAGAGGTAATATTCTGACTTGCCAGGGTCACAGAGCTAGGCAAATGAAATGACAGGGACCTTAGAAATCATCTTTTTTCATTTCTCATTTTAGAGATTAAGAAACTAGGGCTGGGACAAAGTTATAACTAGTGATTTTAGTGCTTGACATGAAGATAAATTTAATGATGTCTCTCTCAACTATGGTAGGAGAGATTCCCACTTTATCCTCTGGGGAGAAAAACAAGCTATATAATGAGACCCAGTATATACTCATTTACTGCTGTGGAGGAACATGGCTTAAGACAGATTTCTCTTGGTATAATATTTTTTAAGTCATTTTTCAGTTGTGTCCAACTCTTAGTAACATCATTTGGGATTTTATTGACAAACACACTGGAGTGGTTTGCCATTTCCTTTTTCAACTCATTTTACAGATTAGGAAACTGAGGCAAACAGAGTTGTGACTTGCCCAGGGTCACCCATCTAGGAAGTATCTGATTTGAACTTGGGTCTTCCTGACTCTAGGCCTGGTACTTTGTCTACTGTACCACCTAACTGTTCATTATATATATTTATTTATATATATAAATATATTCATTTATATTTATATATAAATATATTCATTTATATTTATATATAAATATATTCATATATATTCATATATAAATATATTCATGTATATTTATATATATAAATATATATTTATATATAAATATATTTATATATAAATATATTCATATATATTTATATATATATATAAATTATTTTTTACCATCCTCTAAATTTCAGTGTCCTGGAAAAGTCCCTTGTCATCTAATTCTAGTTTTGGGGTTCTTTTGTTTGTTTGGTTTTGTTTTTTTGCAGGACAATGAGGGTTAAGTGACTTGCCCAGGGTCATATAGCTACTAAGTGTCAAGTGTCTGACGCTGATTTGAATTCAGGTCCTCCTGGATCCAGGGCCAGTGCTTTATCCACTACGCCACCTAGCTGCCCCCCATCTAATTCTAGTTACAACTCTAAAGGCAGGGACTAAAAATGTGTCTTCCAAAATCACAAGTTCTCATTCTCCACTATACTACAATGTCTGCCAAGTACTGGATGTATAACCTAGAATTCTAGAATTTCATGACTTGAAGAAAAGAAACCACAGAAATCCTAGTCTAATGCCTCTATTTTCTTTTTTGGGGGGGGGGGGGGTGAGGCAATTGGGGTTAAGTGACTTGCCCAGCATTACACAGCTAGTGTTAAGTGTCTGAGGCTGGATTTGAACTCGGGTCCTCCTGACTCCAGGGCTGGTGCTCTATCCAGTGCGCCACCTAGCTGCCCCCCTGCCTCCATTTTCTCAATGGGAACACCTAGGCCAAGAGAGGAAAAGCAAAAATATTGCACAAGCTAATATCAGAGCCAGGACTAGGACACAGTTTTCCTGACTCCAGGTCCTTATAGTTACTTTCACATTATTATTCCTCAGAGTCTAGAAAGCCAAAAGACATCTGATGGCCTAATAATAAATGTCCTGAGATTAAAGCCCAGCAGGTTTAGTGATTTATTGGCCAAGATTGGATAATAAGTCAAGGAAAAAGTCCAGCTCTTCTGAGCTAACCAGTGGTTCCTGAGAGGTGGGACATAACCATGCATCATGAATCCCGCAATCAAAGAATCTAAGTGAGCAGCCACCCTAAAGGTCACCTAGTCTTTCCCATCCTTGATGTGGAAATCCTCTCCATGACATCCTTGACAGCTGGTTATTTATTATCTAGCTTATACTGGAAGAACGAGTGGACCCCAACAAGTTGGACTTTTACAACAGATCTGGTTGCTTCTCTGTATGAACCACCAGTGACAGGACCAGCCACTGACACGGGCAGAGTAGGCAGCTGCTCACATGCTATGCTTTGGCAAAAAGTCAACCTGTCCCGCAGATGTTTCACCCTTTTGCCTATTGGTGCCTGAAATTTTCACTGTTATTGTCACTTCTCTGGGTTGAGGCCAAGTTTCTGAAAGGCTTCATAGGAAATGTGTTACCTTAAAGTGATATCACATTAACTGATAATATAGTTTCATAATAGTAGAGAGCAATTTTTCTGAGGGAATGGGGCAGAGTTAAAAATCAGATTTGACTGAGGCCCAGCAGATCCAAAGCATGTAACATTAATGGGGAGGGCACACTAAGGAAAAGCATGTGTGTGTATGTGTGTGTGTGTGTGTGTGTGTCCATCTGTTGTGGAGACAGTCTTTGAGACTAGGCATGAAAAAGGGAAAGGTATACCAAAAAAAAAGCTTTGGGTCACGAAAGTAATTTCAAAAAACTGCACCTAAACCTATTTCTTTGGTGCCAGGTTTTCTGATTCCAAAGTCTGCTGTCTACCATGCCCCATTGCCTCTCAAGATAAAATTTACCTGTCACAATTTTGCTTAGCCTGGCCATGAGGTCCTCTGTAGTGTCTGAACCCTGTGTGTGTCTTGCTCTTTTTTTTCCCTGGGCTGTATCACTACCTGTAATGGACTATTTCAAAGATCCTCTGAGCTTCAAACTGCTTGTATCTCTCTAAGAAAAAGCTGGGAATGCAGTAGGGCAGGTGAAAAAAAAAGCAATGACCTTACCTTGGGGATAACTTGTCTCTGTGATTCTTTTCACACCCACTTATCTAAATAGGACAAAGAAGAGGCTTGAGCTTCAAAAATCGAGGAACCCTGAACCCTACTAGGCAAATAACCATTAGCTAACCTATTTCCCTCATTTAAAGCCTAGTCTTCAGAGATTAAATACTGGCACATATATGGAATGTTCACCCTTGAACTAAGTTCTCAGTTGCTGGACCAGGAAGAGGTGGCCAAAGATTATGAACATAGGAACAAAGATTTAGAACTAAATGGTGGGGCCTTAGAGACCATAGGGTTGAATTCCCTCATTTTCCATATGAGGACACTGAGGCAGAGAGAGATTAAATGACTTGTCCAGGGTGACACAGATTATGTGTGTTTGACAAAGTATTTGAACCCAGGTTTTCCTGACTCCCAGGCCAACCCTCTATTCACTATATTTTGCTGCCTCCTTAAGTTCAAATGACTTTAAGCCTGATGGCATTAGCTAGCTTGGAAGATCCTGTTCTTTGGTTCAAAGAGTTTGAGACCTGGGATGAGAATATCCAGACAGAGGGGTATTAGAGGCCTCAGTAACAGAGATTAAGGGAGCAAAATTGGGAAGGTTTATCACTGGTTTCTAAGCAAGTATTTTCTGACTTTTCCAAGAAAGCTGGAAAAATTCTGTGGGCTTTAAGGTGGCAGAGTCTGGCAGCATCTGTTCTTGTTTTAAGAAAGAGAGAACCATGAAATTCAGCTGAATGTGAAGCTGGAGGTAGCAAACCATCTAGCAGAGCATCATTCAAAGGAGACTGTGTTGAGTTGAGATGAGCATAGCAATGCAGCCTGCAGTTGAAGTTTGGATAACAACAGAGAACAGGCCCAGTTGTGAGGACCATAATGACATCACTTGGAGACTCAGAGGCCTGAGCATCCCTCTAAGCATGTGGTTGGCATGTATATGTATCCCTTCACATGTGCAACCTGGCCACCCCCTTTTCCTTTGCGTTCTACCCTGACTTGATTTCCCTGTGTGTGCACCCCTCAATACATGTACCATAGGTACACATGTTCCCCATGCATGCGCCTTTCAAAACACATGTCTGTTTTTCCAACCAATCCAGAGAGATGATCATTGAACCCATGATGATGAGATCAACCAAGCAAGATGGTATGGAGTAGGAGTTCTTAAATGTTGGTGTTTTTCCTGTTGTGGACTCCTTTGGCAGTCTGGTTAAACTTATACTCCCTTCCCAGAATAATGTTTGTTGCCTGAAGGAAAAAAATAAATTTCATTTCCTAAAGATGCATTTTTATCTCATCCAAGTTCATAGACATGTTGGTATGGACCCCAGATTAAGATCCTCTGGTATAGTGGGAAAAAGGATCGATAGAGCCTTAGATAACACCCATGATTAGTGAGTGTGGTCTGGATGAAGATACAGCAAAGGACACTAAAGGGAAGCCAAACAGGGATGAAGAGAACCAGGAGAGAGGGGGGTCAGGAAAACCTAGAAAGGAGAGAGTACAGGTGAAGAAAATGAAGAACAGTGTCAAAGGCTGCCCCAGGTTTACTGGGCCAAGGTGTTCTGTTGCTAATCTTCTTTAAAACTATTTCATTGCACTAGCTGTGTGACCCTGGGCAAGTCACTTAACCCCATTGCCCTGCCCCCCCCAAAAAAACCCAAAAAACCTATTTCATTGCAGAGAGATCCCCACATATAAGGAAAGGAGTCCCATGTCACTAAAGGAAAGGTCTCTAGCCTCTTCTTTGCCAAGAGAGACTTGGATTTCTGCCAAGAATAGAAGCAAGAAGTTGGGGCTTGAGGCTACTCCACTCTCCTTAGAGAGAGGGGAAACTGGGTTGTAATTATACCTAAATGCTCCCCTAGATATTGTTATTCTAGGGAATGTGATGAGGTTCAAGCTAACTTCTGATTGCTGTGGCATTACTGGAGGGAAGGAGCACCCCAAGCTCTCTATATAAGGCTTGACCCCATTCCCACCAAATATCAATTCTACAATGAACACACATAGCAAATAAGAGCAAAGCCAAATAGCAAAGAAACCCATTGGTCCAAATCATGACAAAACAGAAATCAGAGAAGGTAAACATAGGAGAACATATGCCAAAAATACAGAGTGAAGGCGCTTTCTCATTGGGAGTAAAATAACTGAGCTCAAGCAAGAAAGTTTTAGATTTCACCCAAGGGGAAAACTCCCTTCGGTCCATAGTGTATCAAACTGGAGATAGGAACTTGATAGATTGTCACTTCCTCTAATCTTCCCAGAGTCTTTTCCTCCAGCAACATAAAATGAGGTTGGCTTCTTCCATCTTCCTTCTTGAAGATGGAAGCCAGGAATGCCCCAAGCGACTTGAAGCTTAAAGAGTCCTGAAGAAGACTGGAGCTCTCCCCCTCCAACTCTAGCCCATCCCTTACCCAGGGTAGATCATTCATCTCCACCAGTGAGGAAAGACCCATTCCAAAGGACTTTGGGACAAGAGTTGCGATAAAATGTATTTGCTTTGGACTAATTTTGTCCTCTGGCTAGCCATTAAAAGTAAATACACTGGGGGAAGCTAGATGGCACAGTGGTTAAAGCGCTGGCCCTGGATTCAGGAGGACCTGAGTTCAAATCCGGCCTCAGACACTTGACACTTACTAGCTGTGTGACCCTGGGCAAGTCACAACTCCCATTGCCCCGCAAAAAAAAAGTAAACACACTAATAGTTACTCTGGAGCTATCTATGGTTTTAGGGAATATGGATCCAAAGAGTATTTTGATCATGGGCACTATTTATCCTTCCCTTCATGTGATCGAGTCAGTATTCTTTTTGGAGATTGCCTCATTTGGGATCATTTGGGAGCACTTAATTTCACTGCCTAGCTATCAAGCCACCATCTTTTTTTAGCCAAATAGCTGTTGCTGCAGTTCTTTCTTCCTCTGAGAGCAAAATCACAGTCACCCTCTCACCCCATACAAATTTTCATTAGTACAGGTGAGAGGATTTTCCTTCTCCTTATACCAGGGACCTATGACAGATGTCTGTTATGCGACAATAAGAGAATTAGGAAGCAGGAACACTGGATCACATGCTCTTTTCACTTCCTTTGACTTCTTTGGTTTAGTGGGAGATGTGAGGGATGGAGGAGGAGGAGGGGGAGGAAGTGGCATGTTTTCATGTAGCTTGAACCTCTCTCCCAGATTATTTATCTCTATCTGCCTTCAAACCACTCCCTTAAAACTCATTTCTTCTTCCAATGCCTGCTATAACTGTGCTCCACTGATGAACACTCAGGGGAAGAGAAAGTGGTTAAATTTCACAGATGCCACTCAACTGACAGGTTGTATTCCCGAGAATATCATCTCCCTTTATACCCGTAGGGCAAGAACAGTGTCATTTGTGTGTACTGTCAGCTTGCAACAAAGATCAACAGGGTCTTCTGGGTATAACTATTGCCAAAAAACAAAATAAAAAACATCTTTACATTATGTAAACATGAAACAAAGGCTGTCAAAAAGAGAGACTAAATTTGTTCCAGTCACTACTGTTCCTTTCACAACTTTTAATCGTCAGACTGACAGATGTCTTTATTAACAGTACTCCCTGCGTGCGTTGTGTTGAGTTCCCCCCCAGACCCCCCTTTTCTATGATATAGCTGTCATGGACTTGAACTTCCTCCTTTAGGAAGCAAACTGAAAGGAATGCTAGAGTGGCAGGCAGAAGATCTGGCTGTGATACTATGTAACTAAACAATTCATTAAACTGCTCTGAGTCCCAATTTCCTCTTTTGTAAAATGAGAGAGTTAGACTCTGAGATACTTCTAAGTTCCTGTACAATTCTAATATTCTAAATAAGGGACCTCTTCCCTCTTTCATTCCTGTCCTCCTTATTTTCTATCCCCTTCTAGATATGATCTATCTGTGCAAAGCGATTAGTGGCAGAGTTTGGTTCTAGCAGTCAAATTCCCATCTACTTAGCTTTTTAGTAGAATTTCTAAAAGGATTAAGAATAAGAAAATGGAATCACAAAGCCAAACTAAAGAGCCCTACTTTACATTTCTGCCACTTCCTAGGTAAGATGATGATGGAGATATAGGTACTGGAGAAAAATAGAAGCTTGCCAAGAATGGAAAAGGAATTACTCATTACTGATTTCCCTTTATAAAATTTAACAATACTCAAATGGACCTGTGAGTTTTATCAGTTTGAATGCTCACTCTACCAATGCATATCATACCTACCTATACATGCCTACATATCCTGTTCAGCAATTCTCTATATTCTCCCATATTTTTGCCAGACTGGGGTCTGTCTACCCTATGTGCTGAGCATGTTTTCTGCTTTGTGCTTCCTGCCAGTGGAACAACTGGGCTGTCTACTATCTTTTCCTCTCACCATGTTACTAACCCATCTACTTTTTTGATTGTGCATTTTCCTGATGTCTCATATTTCAATTTTTTTTTAAAGAATGTCTTTGTTATATTGTGCTCATACCTTTCTCCAGTGCACTGGAAATGCCATAGGGCTACTTGACTCATAGGTATACAACACTACTGGTGTTCCAGAAGACTGGGTCATCAAAGGAGCTTTGCGATTCCCTGACAGCAATTCAGTCATCGCTCCCTCTCCTTAGTTCTGAGCCTAACCTATTTTCCATTTGTAGTGTCTCAGATGTGTAGATTAATAGATCTATCTGCTGAAAGATGAGTGCTATTGGTTGTCTTCTAACTGAATGTCATAGTATGAGTTCAACCACTTAGCTTCTTTGTTTTTTTAATATATTTTAATTTATTTTGTTAAATCATTTCCAATCACATGTAAAAAAAATTTAACAATCATTTAGAAAAATTTTCGAGTTCCAATTCTCTCCCTCCTTGCTGTCCCACACTGCTCCTTAAGAAGGCAGTTTGATATCAATTATACATTTGGTGTCATGTAGAATATATTCTGTATTAGCCATGTTGCAAAAGAAAACATGGACAAAAAATAAAACAAGAATAATATAGTAAAAAAAAAAGATATGCTTCAATTCATTGAGTTTATTAGTTCTCTCTCTGGAGATGGGTAGCATTTTTTATCACAGGTCCTTTGGAATTGTCTTGGATTATTGTCTTGATCAGAGTAGCTAAGTCTTTCACAACTGATCATCCTTATTAATATTACTTATTATTTATTATTGTATAAAATGTTTTCCTGGTTCTGCTCACTTCATTTTGCATGAGTTCATATAAGTCTTCCCAGGTTTTTTCTGAAACCATCCTGCTCATCATTTCTTACAGCACAATAGTGTTCCATTACAATCATATACTACAACTTGTTCAGCCATTCCCCAGCTGATGGGCATCCACTCAATTTCTCCCTTCTTTGCCACCAAGAAAAGAGCTACTGTAAATATTTTTGGACAAGTAGTTCCTTTTCCCTTTTCTTTTACCTCTTTGGAATACAGACCTAGTGCTGGGAGAAAGAGTATGTACAGTTTTATAACTCTTTAGGCATAGTTATCTGATAGGTGTGAGTTGGTATCTCAAAGTTGTTTTAACTGACATTTCTCTAATTAGCAGTGATTTAGAGCATTTTTCATAGGACTATAGTTTTGATTTCTTCTAAAAACAGCCTGGTCATATATTTTGACCATTTATCATCTGTAGAATGGCTCTTATTTTTATAAATTTGGCTCTTTGAGAAATGAACCCTTTATCAGAAAAACTTGCTATAAAATTCCCCACCCCACCCCCAGTTTCCTGCTTTCCTTTGAATTTTTGTTGTGTTGGTTTTGTGAAAAAAAAAATTTTAATTTTGTGCAATCAAAATTATCTGGTTTAGATATCAAATCCATATTTCTGTCATAAAAATAACTTGGTTTTGTTGTTCAGCCATTTTAAATCGTGTCCAACTCTGTGACCCAGTTTGGGGTTTTCTACTGGAGTGACTTGACATTTCATGAGGAATTGAGTCAAACAGGGTTAAGTGACTTGCCAAGGGTCACACAACTAGTAAGTGTATGAGACCAGATTTGAGCTTGGGAATATGAATCTTCCTGAATTTAGTCCTCGCATTCTATCCACTGGATTACCTACTTGCTCCTTCTCTGTTTTAAAAAATAATTTATATAGTATTGGGGTCAATTGTTCCTTAAATGTTTGGTAGTGTAAAATATTTTTTGGTGACTAGCTTAATTTTGGGGGGACTGATCTATGGATGACTAATTTGGGGACTTGTGACTATTTGGCTATCTGGCTTCGTTACTTTAACATGGGCCATTTATAAAGTTCCACCACACTGCTCCCAAACTGATAGACTAAAGATTAAGAAGCCTCTTAACCAAATAATCAAAGCAGAGTTTATTTATGAGATATTATTTAAAATTAGGAATACAGGGAAATAAAGTGTACAACCTGACTGCTTTCCTGTGGTCTCTTTCCTCTCTCTCGCACCTGCTGAGCTTTGAACTTCTTGAATACAATAAGGGCCTTAGCCGCCTCCAGCCTCAGGGCACGTTACACTTTCCCTGGTTTGTATTAAGGCCTGTAACCTTGTCAGAACCCTCTAGTCTCCAATCTTTGCCGTCTCCTCAGCTGCCTCTTGACCTCTTCTTGTCCCTCCGAACCCCTGAGTCTTGTCTATCTAGTCCGTCCTCCACCCATCTTCTAGTCTGTCCTTTATCTACTCCGTCTCTCCTAGTCAGCTTCCCTTGCTCTAGTCAGCCTTCCTCCGTTCCCCCCCCCTCTAGTCTGTCTCCGAGTCTCTCTCCTTCTTTTTCTATCTCACTCCCAGGTCTATATATCCCTTTTCTTCTCTCCACTCAAATCTCGGGGCTTCCTTCGCCCCCACTGACCAAGCTAATCCGCCAGCCAGAGCTGTGGCTGGTGGTGGGGGGATGCGCTCCAAGTTTCACGTGCCTCAGCACAGGCTAGCCGGGATCCGCTCAGGTCGGAGGGAGCTGGGGGCTTCCCCCCCCCCAGCTGTCTGACCTGGAGTCTTGTATAGCCCACGGGGCTTTTTCACTCAGCTGAAGCTGAGGAGGAGGGGGGGGGAGACCCTGAGGGCCTAAGGCTTTCTAATCTCAGCCTAAAGGTAGGGTCCCCAAATCACTTCCACAGTAGAATTCACTTGTCAATTCAACCTAGGTCCCATCCATACAGTACCTTCTGTATATTAATTAAACAGTCTTTTGTGGCTAAAGGCTAGAAGTGTACCTGACACTTATAGAGACTGCATAGCATAATAGAGAGAACCCTTGGGTTCAAATTCCATCATCTTAGGCAATTATTAGCTGAGTGACCTAGGTTAAATCACCAAACCTCAGATCCCCACTAATTTAATGAGGAGTTGGCCTTTCTGGCCTCTTAAATCCATTTCTTCTCTAGAGTTATGATCCTATGGTGAAACCTGAGCTATATACATGCATACATACATACATACATATATACACATATACATGCATGTGTGCACAAACATAAATGCATATGCATATGGTGTATGGATGTGTGTGTATGTATATGTATGTGTGTATATGTATGTATGTGTATGTGTGTGTGTATGTATATATATATATATGGCAGCATAGAATTGTAGATATTGTTAGACTTGGGAATCAGTAATACTTGAGTTGAAATTCCACCTTAACCTTGCTGTCTCTCAGTTTCCTCATCTATAAAATAAGGGGGTTGGATTTGATGTCTTCCAAAGTCCCTTTCTGGGATAAAACAAGCATTTTCATAATATAGTATAATGGGAAAAAAAGATTGCACATGAAATTGCAAATCTATTATGTACAACTTGCTATCCCTTTTAAATTTATCATGTACATTTCTTTTCCTTGATCTTTCCCCTCTCCTCCACCCAAGAGATGGCTCCTATTAGACACAAATGTGTGTGTGTAAAATCATTCCAAATATACTTCTATTTATCCTATGAACACTTTTTCTAGGGTAACAAGTCCAAATTTCCAAAACTACCAACCACAAACTTTGTAATACAAGGCTTGGTAAAGTAGACAATACATTACAATGAGTGACCTAAATTGTTTACACCTGCCCATCAATTGAGGAAATAGATGAGCAAATTGTGGCATATGACTGTAATAGTATTTACTACATCAGAAAAACAAATGAGAAATTCAGAGAAACATGAGAAGAATTTTGTGAAATGATGCTGAATGAAACCATAATATACAAAACTACTATAATGTAAATAAAAAGAATAGTCAATATACACTTATTAAGCACCTATTTGCCAATTACTGTGCCAAGCACTGTTTCTTATTAGTGAAATAAGGGGTTGTTCTAATTACCTTTAAGGTCCCTTCTAGCTCAGTCTATGGTCCTATAATATAACCAAAATTGTGTTTATAGAGCTTACAACTCAATTTTCACCCCTATTATTATGTATCAGCTATGAAGTTGGCAAAAGATAATAGTACGGAGAAGTAAAACCTGGGTAACAATACGGAAATAACATGAACTAGCTTTTCAGGGACTTAGGTAGCTCCTAAAGTAATGGTTAATGGCAGGGAAGAAAGGCAATCTTATAGTTTAAAAAATTTTTTTAATTTAAATTTTTCTCAATTGCACGTAAAGCTTTTTTTGAGTTCCAAATTTTTCTCCCACCCTTCCTTCTCTCCCTCCTCCAGAGGTCCGCAAGCAATTTTATATAGGTTATACATTACTATCATGTTGAACATATTTCCATATTAATCAGAACAAAAGGAAAAAAGTGCAAGAAAGAATAAACAAGAACAATAACAAAAAAGCAACAACCAAAGTGAAAATAGTATGCTTCAGTCTGCATTCGAGCTCCATAGTTCTTTTTCTGAATGTGGAAAGCATTGTCCACCATAACTCTTTTGGCATTGTCTTAAATTATTGTATTGCTGAGAAGAGCCAAGTCTATCACAGTTGATCATCACAAAATATTGTTGATACTGTGTACAGGGTTCTCTTGGTTCTGCTCATTTCACTCAACATCAATTCATAATTCCAGGTTTTTCTGAAAGCCATCTGCTTATCATTTCTTACAGCACAATATTTATTTACTGCTGTGTTTTATGTGCCTAACTATTTATTTAGATCTGATTTTATTTGTGTGAGAAGTGTTTTGTAATTGTGTTCATAGTTACTGGGTTTTTCTTGGCAGGTAGACTCTCAAGTATTTTATATTGTCTACAGTTATTTTAAATGGAATTTCTCTTCCATCTCTTGCTGCTGGACTTTGTTGGTCATTTATAGAAATGCTGATCATTTATGAGAGTTTATTTTATATCCTCCAACTTTGCTAAAGTTGATGATCGTTTCAAGTAGTTTTTTAGTTGATTCTTTAGCATTCTCTAAGTATACCATCATATCATCTGAAAAGAGTAAAAGCTTTGTTTCCTCCTTGCCTATTCTAATTCTTCTACTTTTATATTCTTTTGATTGTTTTAGTTCTTCCTGTTGTCTCACTGATTCATTAGCTTCTATTCGCTCATTCCATCTGATTCTTAGGGAATTATTCTCCTTTTCCAATTGTATTTTTTTAAGGCATTATTTTCTTTTTCTAAGCTATTGACTTTCTCTTACATAACTTTCATTTCTTTTCCCAATTTTTCTTCTACTTCTCTTATTTGATTTTTGAAATCTATTTTGAGCTCTTCCAGGAGGGCTTTTTAGACTCGAGACCAATTCTTCTTCCCCTTTAAGGCTTCACATGTAGGAGTTTTATCATTGTTCTCTTTCTCTGAGTTTGTTTTGATCATCCCTGTCACCATAGTAACTGCCAATGGTGAGGGCTCTTTTTTATTTCTTATTCATATTTTTATTTTATCCCCTTTTGTGCCTTTTAAGGTTGAGTTCTGCTGCTGGGGTGCAGTGTGCACTGTCTGGAGCTTCTTTTGCTGGGGGCCAGGGGCTGAGTCACCAGCTTTGTGCTCTGAGGCATCAGCAGCTTGCAGCTTCTCACTGCACTAGAGAGTGGCACAGCTTAGTTGGGCTTGTTGGGTAGCTGACACCCCAGCTGGCAGATTGCCTTCTGCATTGGGGTTGGAGGTCTCATGACTGGCCTGCTGTGCCACTAGCTTGCTGTGCTAGGACCATGGGTCCTCAGCTGCTGATTTATGCTGTGACTAAGAGTCTTTTGCTGGCTCACCTAGACACTCTCCATGCTGAGCTGTGCTCTCCTTTTCCCCAGGTGAAACAGACCTTTCCTGAAGATCTAGGTTATCTTAAGTCGGAAGATTGTTTCACTCTGCTTTTTTTGGGGGGGAGGAGGGGGGAGTTCAGGTTTTACAGCTCCAGAATCTGTTGAGAGGCTTAATTTAATGTTGTTTCTGAGGGAAATTTGGGAGAGCGCAGGCAGCTTCCTGGTTTTACTAACAAAATCCTTTGAAACTTTGTCATATGTATTTAACATTCAATTCAATAAACATTTATTAAGTACCTACTATGTGCCAACCACTATGTTGAGTGGTGATTAGCATACCTAGATTGTGATCCTGCGGGAGTGGGAGGATAATGTTGTCCTGAAGAGTAATAGGGAACTGACAGGCCTCAAAGTTATCTGAATTAGGGGGATGTCTACCCTAAACACATGAACACAATCCCCAGCAAAATGGGCAAATGAGAAAAATTTGTTCCAATAGTCATGAAGTTGGCTGAAGCAGGTGCTGTGGAGCACTTAGAACTAGGTCAGACACTGAAGATGCCAAAATCATCCACTGCATCCCATGCCATTGCCAGTCATAACGTTTATCTTGCCATTGGACTTCAGTGACTCAGAGAGAGTGAGACTGACCACTTTGTACAACACTGCCTGATTTAAATTCAATTCATGCACAAGTCAAGATCTCACCTGTGATGTCAATGGTCCTCTTTGAAAACAAAGGATGACTAACAACAACTTGTCTATTCATCTGGTCCTGGGGATTTTTAATGAGAGCTCATTGATGATTCACTCAATTTTTTTCTAAGATAGAGTTACTTAAGTATTCTATTTCCTCTTCTGTTAATCTGGGCAATTTACATCTTTGTAAATATTCATCCATTTCACTTAGATTATCAGTTTTACTAGCATATAATTGGGAAAAGTACTTCCTAATAATTGCTTTAATTTCATCTTCTTTGGTAGTATATTCACCCTTTCCATTTTTGATACTAATGATTTGGTTTTCTTTCTTTTAACAATCAAATTAACCAGTCAGTGGTCTATGTTCCCCCCCATAAAATCAGCTTTTAGTTTGACTTCTTAGTTTGAAGGGTTTTTCTTTCAATTTTATTCAGTTCTCCTTTGATTTTCAAGATTTCTTCTTTAGTATTTATTTAGATGTTTAATTTGTCCTTTTTCTAGAATTTTAATTGCATGCCTAATTGATTGAGGTATTCTTTCTCTTTTCTTGATGTTCATGTTTAGAGAGAGAAAATTTCCCCCAAGCATTTCCCTGGCTGCATTCCACAAATTTTGGAATGTCATCTTATTGTTGTCATTCTCTTCAGTGAAATTGTTTCTATTTGTTCCTTGACCCACTCATTCTTTAGAATTAGATTATTTAATTTCCAATTTATTCTTAACCTATGCTTCCACAGCTCTATATTGAATATAATTTTGTTACATTGATCTGAAAAGGTAGACTTAATATTTTGGCTTTTCTATATTTGGTTGTGAGGTTTTTAATGCCCTAATACATGGTCAATTTTTGTCAAGGTGCCATGCATAGTTGATATAAACGTATACTCTTTTCTTTTCCCATCCAGTTTTCTCCAGAGGTCTATTGTACCTAACTTGTCTAAAATTTTATTCATCTCCTTAACTTCTTTCCCCTTTTTTTTTTTTAATTTATAATTTTTTGGGGGGGGCAATGGGGGTTAAGTGACTTGCCAAGGGTCACACAGCTAGTAAGTGTCAAGTGTCTGAGGCCGGATTTGAACTCAGGTCTTCCTGAATCCAGGACCGGTGCTTTATCCACTGTGCCACCTAGCTGCCCCCTCCCCTCTGGTATAGTTTTGCTATTTCCACTTATAATTTAAATTTTCCTTGAAGAATTTGGATGTCATGCCATTTGTTGCACATACATTTAGTATTGATATTACTTTATTGTGTAATGATTGGAATGATGCCACCTGCTGGAGACTTACTGTAGCAAAGCTCCGCCATGAGAAGGCCTCTGAGGGCAAGCCATGTGGTCAAGGTCCTTACTGTCAGGAAATGACATTCGCTCGTGGGTACTGTCTATCAAGGCTACCAGACAATCAACTTGAGGAGCCTCCCATTTCTGGGAGGATGACACAAAGGAGGAAGCGGACGCGGGTGAAGGAGTTCTGTCTCTTTTTGGTTCCTGACCTCACCATGGTGGGTCAGATGATAGGGTCTCTTAGAAACAGTTAGATTTTTACCTTTCTCTCTGATCCTAAAGCTCTTTAATAAATACTTAAACACTTAAATACTCTTGCTAAAGCTTATAATTTATTGGCAACCATTCATTAGATTTTAGATAGTATAACTAGAATTTTAGCTCCTTACAATTGTTTATAGTGCCTTTTAGTAAAATATGGTTTCCCTACTTATTCCTTTTACTTAGGTCTATCTTTGCTTTCATTTTATCTGAGATCATTTCTACCCCTGCCTTCTTTACTTCAGCTAAAGAATATTGTATTATGTTCTAGCCACTTGTTTTAATTGTGTCAGTTTCAAGTGTTTTTCTTATAAATAACATATTGTAGGATTCTGGTTTCTAATCTAGTCTGCTATCCACTTCCATTTTATTGGTGAGTTCTTCACATTCAGTTATTGTTTCCCTCCCCCATCCTATTTTCTTTTGTTTATCCTCTTTTTACCCAGTCCCTCCTCTAGTCTGCCTACTTTTATAACACCCAACCACTTTCTCTTATTCCTTTCCCATCATACTTCCCTAATGGGTAAGATAGGTTTCTATTAACAATCGAATACATACAGACGCACACGTTCCCTCTTTGAACCAATTTATATGTGGGTGATATTCAAATGTTGCCCACCCCTTCACCATTTTCTCCTCCGCCGTAAAGGCTCTTTGCACAACTTGTTTATGTGAGATAATTTTCCCTATTCTTCCTCTTCCTTACCCAGGGCATCCCTCTTTCTTGTCTATCCATGTTCTTTTTATATTATCCCAATATAATCAACTCACTCCCATGCCCTTTTTCTATGTAGAATCCTTTTAATTGCCCTAATAAGAAAAACAGTTCTTACAGCTTATATGCATCCTCTTCTGGCATAGAAAGGTAAACAGTTTGACCTTATTGATTCCCTTATGATTTCACTTTCATGTTTACCTTTTTATGCTTGAGTCTCAGATTTCAAAGTTAAATTTTCCATTCAGATCTGGTCTTTTCATCAGAAATTCTTTAAATTCCTTTATTTTACTAAATATCCATTTTTTTCCCTTGAAGGCTTATACCACATTGCTGCATAGGTAGGTCTTAGTTGTAATCCCAGCTCTTTTGCCTTCTGGAATATCATTCCAAGCCCTTTGCTCCTTTAACATAGGAACTGCTAAATCTTGTGTAATACTTATTGTGGCTCCACAGTATTTGGATGGTTCTTTCTGGCTGTTTGAATTATTTTCTCTTTGGCCTCAGTGCTCTGGAATTTGGCCATGATATTCCTTGAAGTTTCATTTTGGAATCCCTTTCAGGAGGTGATACATAGAGTCTTTCAAATTTCTATCTAAAACTCTGGTTTTAGCATATCAGAACAATTTTCTTTGATGCTTTCTTGAAATATGATGTCTAAGTTCTTTGATCATAGCTTTCAGGTAATCCCCAAATTTTTAAATTATCTCTCCTTTATGAGTTTTCCAGGTCAGTTGTTTTTCTGAAGAGGCATTTCACATTTTCTTCTATTTTTTTCATTCTTTTGACCTTTTCTTGTTTCTTGATGTCTCATGAAGTCATTAGCCTTTATTTGCCCAATTTGATTTTTAAAAAATAAACATTTTTATTTAAAGTTTTGAGTTCCAAATTTATTCCCTCCCTCCCTTCCCTGAGGCAGTAAGCAATTAGATATAGATTATAAATGTGCAATTATGTAAACATTACCACATTAGTCATTTTGTATAAGAAAACTTTAATAAAAGAAAAAAATAAAAGAAAGTGAAAATAGCATGCTTCAGTCTGTGTTCAATCAGTATCAGTTCTTTCTTTAGAGGTGGATAGTATGCTTCATCCTTAGTCCTTTGGGATTGTCTTAGATAATTGTATAGCTGAGAATAAAGTCATTTACAGTTTTTCATCAAACAATATTGCTGTCACTGTGTACAACGTTCTCTTGGTTCTGATCACTTCACTATAAATCAGTTCATACAAGTTTTTCCAGGCCTGATACCATCCTGCTTGTCATTTCTTACAGCATAAAAATATTCCGTCACCATCATACACCACAGTTTGTTTAGCCATTCCCCAACTGATAGGCATTTCTTTGATTTCCAATTCTTAGCCACTACAAAGAGCTGTTACAAATATTTTTGTGCATATAGGTATTTTTCTTTTGGGGGTGATGTCTTTGGGATATAAACCTAGCAGTGGTATTGCTGGATCAAAGGGTATGCACAGTTCTATAGCCCTTTGGGCATAGTTCCAAATTTTTCTCCAGAATGGTTGGATCTTTTCAGAACTCCACCAACAGTGGATTAGCATCCCAGTTTTTCGACATCCAATATTTTCTGGTTTTGTTATATTTGCCACTCTGATAGTTGTGAGGTGATACCTCAGAGTTGTTTTAATTTGTATTTTTCTGATCACAAATTCAAATTTTTAAGGAGTCATTGTTTTCAGTAAGCATTTGTAATTCTTTTTCCATTTAGTCAATTTTGCTTTTCAAGGAGTTATTTTCTTTGGTATTTTTGTCTGCCTCTTTTACCAAGTTGCTAATTATATTTCTTAATTTTCTTCCTTTGCTCTCTCTACCACTGTTATTTTGTTTTAGCTATTAACAACCTTTTTCTTCAGGTTTTGTTTATAGCACAAATGGCAAGAATGATAGGATACAGAAATCCTATAGCAGTAAGTCAACTTGTTGGTCCACTGGACAACAATCACATTTACAGTACCAAGCACCAAGTTAAACTTTATAGAGTTGTTATGCTTATTACCCTCTGCTCTTTTTTTCTGCCACTGCAGAATTGGGTATAGGCATGAGACTAGGAGTCATTTTAATTCTTTTGTTTCATGTATTGCTGTGTGGGCAACTAGGTGTTCAGGAGGACCTGAGTTCAAATCCAGCCAGACACTTGACACTTACTGTGTGACCCTGGGCAAGTCACTTAACCCCAATTGCCTCACAAAAAAAGAAAAAAGAAAAAAAAAAAGAAACTCATGTATTGCTGTGGTGGATGACTTCATTACTAAGTAGAAAGTGTACTAGTACTGAGTCTCTATTTACCTAGGTTAGTGTTGGGAAACAGACTTGGTGTGTCACTGAAACTGGAGAATATATACATGTGTGTGTGTGTGTGTGTGTGTCTGTGTTTATGTATGTATAGGAATGGATGGAAGGACACACAGAGAGAGAACAGTAATGCAGATGTGGATAAATGTACAATATAATGCAAGAACTAAATCCTCTGTCTAATGAGGAATTACAATTAAGATTTGGTGTGACAAACTGCATTATGTCAGATGCTGGAATTGATTGAATTAAGATTAATAATTCTGTTCAAGTACATAGCAAAACCAGACATTGAAATGAGTACTCAAACACTTTCACAGTCTGGATCCTATTTGCTTTGCCAGTTATTTTTTTCTTATTACTTAAGTTCATACTTTTAAAATTCACCATACTGGCCTGATAGTTATTCATTTACATGACATCCCATCTTCTACTCCCATGATCTGTTAGAGCCCCAAGTCTGGAATTAATCCCACCCTCACTCAACTTCATAGAATTCTTAAAGAGTATTGGCATATAGCATTCTAGAAAGGAAGCATGTCCATAAACAGTATATCCAGGCTGCATATAATTTATATATCGTGTGTGTGTGTGTGTGTGTGTGTGTGCGCGTGCGTGCGTGCATGTGTGTGTGTGTATCGGTATACACACTTTTGATAAAGTGCTTAATGTTTCATTTAGGTCATCTTTTTGTGATATTAGTAAGGCTGATATGGACAATTAATATCTTTCCAAGAATGTAAGTTTTATTTTGTTTCTGTTAAGATATTTTTGTAGTTTTGTTAATATAAATCCTGAGAATGTCTTGGTAGGTTGACTTTTGCCTTTTAAATTATGCATTTTGAGAATTTATTTTTATCATCTCCTTTTTTGTTAGCACTATATGGAAATACTAATGAGTTTTGCAGATTTATTTTGTATATTGCTACTTCCCTAAATCATTTAATCACTTAATCATCTTTCCTGATTCTCTATGGTTTTCTAATGTCCATGTGTTCTATACATGAGAATTTTGCATCCTCTTTGCCTACACTTATTATTCCTTCTATTTACTTGTCTTATTTATTGCTAATGTTAGCCCACCTAGTTCTATGTCAAACAATAGTGGAGACAAGGTGGGACATCCTTACTCTACCCTTGATTTGATTGGGAAAGCTTCTACCATTCGACTGAGGGTCTTAGATTTAGACAAAATGTTATCATTAACCTGATGAGGAGATGTCAAGATCAAATAGGAAAGGATTCCAGCAAGCTAAATCTTTACTTCAAAAACCACAAATAAACTTTACCTATGTTGCGCATATATACATGTTTATATGTGTGTATATGTTAAATATTTCCCAATTACATTTTTTGTACATATAGGTTCTTTTCCTCTTTGATTTTTCAAAGCTTTAATCTTTTTTTGTGGGGGGGGGGCAATGGGGGTTAAGTGACTTGCTCAGGGTCACAAAGCTAGTAAGTGTCAAGTGTCTGAATCTGGATTTGAACTCAGGTACTCCTGAATCCAGGGCCAGCGCTTTAACCACTGCACCATCTAGCTGCCGTCCCAATTACATTTTAATCTAGTTTGGGTAGCATGCACAAATCTTCTGGCAGAATGACACCTATTTTTCAGAATTTTTAACAAATGGATGGGGGCAGCTAGGTGGCACAGTGGATAGAGCACCGGCCCTGGAGTCAGGAGTACCTGAGTTCAAATTCGGCCTCAGACACTTAACACTTACAAGCTGTGTGACCCTGGGCAAGTCATTTAACCCCAATTGCCTCCAGAAAAGAAAAGAAAAGAAAAGAACAAATGGATGCCAAATTCTATTGACATCTTTTCGCTGTCTTGATATATAATCATGTAATGTCATTTTTAAATTAATCATTTATTAAGTTCATAGTTTCCTTAATTTTGAACCATCCTTTTATTCCTGGTATAAATCCAACTTTGCCTGTTTGCTTAAATTTTAAAACATTAGTAATTGGGGAACTGGGGAATGGCAGGATATAGTTTCTACTTTATTTCCCTCTTGTTTAGGTTTCAGTATCCTAATTGTTTCACAAAAAGAGTTTGGTAAAGTACCCTCTTTCTCTGTTTTTATGAAGAACTTATGTAGTATGCAGGTTAATTGCTCTTTAAATGTTTAGTAGAAATCACTTGGTAATCTAGGACTGAGTGGGGGGCTTTCTGTACTTTTATTCCCCCTTTGGGAGTTTATGACAAACGATCTGATCTCAGGGAAACTGATTATCCATTTCTTGTAAATCTGTACTTCCTCTGCTTATAATAGGTCTGGTCAATTTTGATTTCTTAAAATAGGGTATTCAGGAGATTTTTATGTTATTGTTTCACCACTCTCTAAGAGCCTGATGATCGTCTTTCAATGTCCCATGCAGATGAGATATATTTTATTGTAGTTACATATTTTTCCATTTTTTCCTTCTCTTTGGACTTTACTGATATTTCTTCTGTATCATTCTATTTTTTAGTTCATTTACTCTATTTCTTTTTCAGGGTGTTCACTGATTTTTTTTAAGCTTTCCCAACTTCTGTTCTAGCCCTCTATTATCTCTTTCTTTACTTCTTTTATTAGAGTTTATTATGAATTTACATTTTATTTAAATTATTCCTTTCCTTTTCACAGAAAAGTTACTTCTAATGCTGGCCTCAGAAAATGTACATTTCTCTCCTCTAAATGGGCTTCCTTTGGTCCCATTAATGACAATTAACAACTTAATGTCAATACAGCCATTGAAAAGTATTTGAGAACTAGTTTTTAAAAATTACTACTGGGACAGCTAGGAGGTGCAGTGGATAGAGCACCGGTCCTGGATTCAGGAGGACCTGAGTTCAAATCCAGCCTCAGACACTTAACACTTACTAGCTGTGTGACTCTGGGCAAGTCACTTAGTCCCAATTGCCTCACCTCAAAAAAAAAATTACAACCAATTTTCCATACCATCAGCCACAAATTTCTTTATTTTAAACTTGCTGATCAAACTTTCAGTTACAATATATGTGGCAAAAAAAAAAGAAAAAGAAAAAAGAAAGATAATTAACATACAATATCTGCCACATTTCCACTTACCTCTATTTTTGACCTGGTTTTTCTATGTTATGGGATATGTAAGAATTTCTTTAGTTTTTTTTACATTAATGATATATTTAATGGCAACGAATTAAGTTTTCCTGATTCAATGACAGGCTAAAAGTACTTCAAGTGACAAATTGTTATTTTATTGCCCTTTTCCTGCCAGTGTTAGTGATATAATCCAGCAGATTAATAAAAAGTTGTTGAGAGCTGAACTGAAGTTAATAACTTCAATTCTAAAACAGGCTTTCTTAAATCAGTATATTCAACATTTAAGTTTCTCAAAAATACTTCCATTCTGAAATAAAAGGTTTTGTTTTTGAGATATGTCTCACTTTTACCCCCAACAGAACTCATGCTGTACTTTTTTTTTCTCAAAATATATTCTGTGCAAAATGTAAGTTCTGTGTAGGTTTGTACCTTATTTTTTGAAAAGTTGTTTATAAAATATAATTCCTAAAAGCAACTACAACAAGAAACAACAGAGGAAGAAGAAACATATCAGACAGCCTAATTTTTCACATGAGAAACTAAAATATGTTCTTAAAGCTCCAGTAATACATTCCTTCAAAATATCAGAATGCACTTTGGTCATTATTAAACTTGTTAGTACACAGGCAAATTTTTTTAAATGCTCACTTGTTGCTTTACGTAGAAGTAGTGTATACCACACCATTTGAGGCTAAGTTATCCTCAAACCTACTGATTTTATGGAATGATAAGAACAAAGGGATGTCTACATGGTTCTACTCTTTACACATACCTGATCTGAAGTTATGATTTTGGGTGAATACTGAACTAAATATACCAGTCTCAAATCAATGATTTATAAATTGCAATGTTAAATTTCCTAAAAATTGTAAGGGTTTGAATATATTTAACATGATGGACTCACTCAATTGATTATACAAATACAACAACTTTAAATCGAGATTCAACATAAGATACCATCAAGTTAACTCCATCTGTCTAATATGCCAATATGATAAGGTAACTCAATTTGACACTTGTGGAAAAATCAATTTTCTAAAAGAATTGTATTTCTAAATAGCCCTTACATTAATGAGAAAGGGAGGTGTATATCTAGATGAAATTTAGAGGATAGTTTGTAAACTGTATTTTTTCTGAAAATTTTCATGTTTCTAGGAACATGTATGTACACAATACACATAGGCGTCCACATATGTATGTGCATGCACACACATGTACACACACATACATGAGTGTACACATACATTTATCATCTTTTATGGGTATTTATCCTTAGATTGTTCACTTGAGTGTGGTATAAATGGCATATGCTATAGTGTACCATGGAGAAAAAAAAATCTATTTTACTTGAGTAAACATAAGGTACTTTAGTAAAATCAAGAGGCACTTCACTTGTGAGATGAGCATATATACCTCACTCAAAAGGATACCATATCATGCCCCAGTACACTATAACATATTCCATATAAAGATACACATCAAAAGTAATAATTTTAAAAGTGCACATTTTGAGCATGCACAGTTAGAGCTGTGCAAACAGCCCAGTGTTTCAAATAAATACAATTATTACTAGTTAATTTTTATCAAAATACCTTACGGTATTGTAACCATTTACAATTATTGCTCTATTAAGAGTTTTATCATCAAAGAGCACTTGTTGACCTGTTTTATATAATACCATATTAATTTATTAATACTGAAGGGTGCTTAAACTGCAGCTTAATCAGTTTAGATCCTGGCATTGTTCCAAATTTAAAATACAGAGAAAACTCTGGATCTAGAAAGTGTTCTAATACAGTAAATAAATCATTCAGCTACTTCTGTCAACCTACAGTTGGTTCTTGTTCAGAACAATTAAATCTATTCTGAATGAATCAGAATGCTAGGTGTATTCCGTTTTGTGCCTACATAAACATTATAAACAATTTAATGTAAGATTTTTTTTTCTAAAATAAGGCAAGTTCACTCTACATGTGAGAAAACAATCCTCATCAATGACTTCTATATTCTGGATCTGGATCCATTATGTTAGCAACTGACTATGAACTATTACCAGGATCTCAAGTACATGGATATCAGTTTTTATCACCCTTTCAATAACTAGGTATATCAATGTTTGAAAATAAAATATAAAGACTAAAGTGTAAAAACAGTGAAAAAGTAAAAATAAATATAACAATTGCACAAGACAGTCAGATGTAAACACTTCAATTTTCTAAGCTACATCCTTTAAGGAGACCGTAGCTTCTGAAGCACAGATTCAGTGACTGCTTTGAGACAGCTTAGTCAGTACTCTTGTTTCAGATAACAGGACGAGGCCTTCTCTTTACATTGTCATGATTTGATCTTCCAAAGCTAAAGAGAAAACAATACAGTATCAGAGACTATTCAAGTTATTAAGCCAGATTTACACACTCTTTTCTAACATTCTGCATTCTCACTTCTCTTTCAAGCTAGGCCATACAATCATTTGAGGGTGGGAAGTCTATCTGGGTTAAGTGACTTGCCCAGGGTCACATAGCTAGTAGGTGTCTGATACCAGCTTTGAACCCAAGTCTTCCTGACTCCAGGGCTGATGGCTCTATCCACTGTAATACCTAGCTGCCCCCACTTTGAGGCTATTTTTCAAAGAAAACAAAACAGTAAGCAGCTTCCTTATGTAACAGAAATTTGTA
Source organism: Dromiciops gliroides (assembly GCF_019393635.1). Lineage (NCBI taxonomy): Eukaryota > Metazoa > Chordata > Mammalia > Microbiotheria > Microbiotheriidae > Dromiciops > Dromiciops gliroides. The sequence goes on along the minus strand of NC_057865.1, from coordinate 150,200,866 downwards.
CCAAGTATATAATTGTTATGTAGTCTCTATGATGAGACAGTAAAGTGTACTGGACAAAGACCTCAGAGACATTAGACCTGGGTTGCAATTCTATCTCTGACACCTACTAGCTCAGTACCCTATATATATTTCACACTCTCAGTATGCATGAGGAACTCTAATACTATACAGACCAAGGAACAACTCTAGATCTGGATTGATAGAGTTTCCTCATTCAGGTTCCCCACACCAATGAAATCACAGGTATGGTTCAAAAAAACAAATTCTCTAAAATGGCTGCACATATTCTGAAAAATTAAAAATTGTAAAATAGTCTTAGCCAAAAACAAAGAAGCAACAACAATAACAACAGCAAAAACGCTGGGGAAGAGTGTTACAAAAGTCTTATAAAAAACTTCAAATTCTTAGTTCCTATAGGATTATAAACATAGAATGCCTATCATTCCTAGAATTTAAATGTTCAATTCTTTTCTCTACTCCTGTAAGAGTACAAAAATGCCTCCATTGCTGTATATATAAGGTTTAGAAAAAGTGCCTGAAGCAAAATAAATATCAAAATATTCATTCTAGTAATAAAGAAAGAGAATGTCTAGCAAGCTTTCACCTTTAAATTAAATCCAAGTAAGTCACTGATGACACCAGAAACAGCAGACAATATGACAACCTGGGTAATGTTGTAAAGCAGCGGATTCATTGTAAGCCCATACAACCTGAAGGGACTGTCCAATTCCTAGTAATAAAGAAACAGAAGTCATTAGAAATGAAATCATCATAACAAAGTGAAAATATCATGAGCTTATAACTCATTAGACAGTAAAGGAATAGTATTACAGGTAGTGCTAAAAGGGACTGTAAGAATCATCTTCACTTTACAGATAGAGACTAAGGAACACAGAGTTACAAAGTAGCTTGACTGAGGTCATATGGGTATTAAATACCAGGGTCTAGACTTGAACCTAGCCCTCTTTACATACTGCCTCTAAACAACTTGAAGGCAAAAGACAATGAAAGACTTTAATAAACAATGCTTAAAAGAATCAACACCTGTAATTACGTACAAATTTAGAAATTATTAAAATAGCTAAACTTAAAACAAGGAAATGGAGTCACTTTTTAAAAGAGAAAAAAATCTTAAAACAACCCAAAAAAGTGGATATAGGGAAGGAACAGCAAAAAAATTTTTGTCTTTAATTCTACTTGGGACAACTGAATGACAAATATATTTAATACATTTACTATGCTAATAAATGCAAAAAGATTTGATGGAAAATCTTTTGAATATCTTAAATTAGATGTTGCACAGGCACTGAAACTCAATGTGTCCAAAACAACTCTTATCTTTCACCAAAACCTTTTCCTCTTTCAAATTTTCTTATTACTGTTGACGGCCTCACTAGTCTCCTAGATAGATAGATAGATAGATAGAGAGATAGATAGATAGATAGATAGATAGATAGATATTTAATAGATACTTCAACAGGATATCATACACATCCTGACTCCCCACTCTTACCTCACATACCCAATCTTCAATCCAATGATTTGTAGCACTTTCACATAGAATTGTTGATAGTTTGGATTTCTTTCTTTGAAAACTTCTTATTTAATAATGGCAGCCATTGACCATTTATCTACCACAGAATGTTTCTGGTTCTTTCGGTTCTTTATATATCTTGATGATGAGGCCTTTGCCAAAAAAATCCCTTTTTTTGCAAAGTTTTTTTTCTAAATTACTTATTTCCCTATTAAATTTTACATTGGATTCATTTGTGCAAGACCTTTTTATTTATATAAAATCAAAATTGTCCATTTTATCTTATGTGATCCTCTCCATTGCTTTAACTCTTTCCTGATCTAAAGATATAACTTCTTCCTGGCTCCTCTAATTTGTTAATGATGATACTTTTTATACCTAATCCTTGTAATCCATTTGGAGAGAGAGCATCCTGGCATATGGTGTGACGTATTAGTCTAACTCCTAAAGTCTGTCCAACTTCTATACAGTTTCCACTGGATTTTTTGTTAAATAATGAATCCTTCCCCCCCCCGTTTCTAAGGTCTTTGGGTGTACCAAACATGGCATGATGTCTGTTTGCTTCTGTATGCTGGGTACCTAATCTGCTGCACTGATTTTTTTTTTTTAACAGTTCAAAGCCATTTTAATAACTACTTTGTAGCACATTTTGGGATCTGGTTCTGAGACCTTGTTTCCCATTATTTTTTTCATTATTACCTATGACATTCTTGAGGTTTTATTTCTCCACATATATTTTGTTTTTTTTTTCTCCAGCTCTATAAAACATTTTATTGGAAGTCTTTGTGCAATACTGAATAAATTATTTAATTTACAAAGCAGTGTCATTATATTGGCTCAACCTGGCCACGAGTAATTAGTTTCCCCAATTATTTAGGTCCATCTTTATTTTTACAAAGAGTCTATGAATCTTGGAAGGAAGAATATAACTTTTGTAAATTAATCTGGATGGGTTTTGTTGGCTATAAACAGAAATGCTGATGACTTAAGTGATTTATCTTGCATCCTGCAGCTTTCATAAAGGTATTATTTGCATTAGTTTTCAGTTGACTCCCTAAATTTGCCATTAAATCATCAGCAAAAGTGATAATTTTACTTCCTCTTTGCCTGTACTTAATAATAGCTAGCTAGCATTTATATAACACTTTAAAATGTCCTCTCATTTTAAAAAAGAATCCTGTGATGCAGGTGCTATTATTATCCCTATAATAGAGAGAAGGCAATTAAGGCTGAGAGAAGTTCAGTGACTTGGCCCACATCACACAGTTCCTAAGTGTCTGAGGAATTCAAACTTCTCCTCACTGCACAACCTAGCTGCCTCCAATTCTATTTTATTTTTTGTATTATGCTAAATAGTAGTATAGCTTTGTTTCTCTTCTAATTTAGTGGAAAGGCCTCTAACTTTTCTCCATTAAATATAATGTTTGGTTTTAGATTTAAACACTATTATATATGTTATGAGAAGGTCCATTTGTTTCTGTGATTCTAAGCGTTTTGTTTTTAATACAAATGGTTTCTGGATTTGGTCAAAGTTTTTTCAGCAGGTATTGCTATAATCATATGACTTGTATTATTTATATTATTAACATTGTTTATTATATTTGTGCTCTTCCTTATGTTGAGCCAACATTCCATTTCTAATATAAACCCAATTTGTTCATACTGTATAAATATTTCTGATATATTGTTTCAACCAACTCAATAATACTTTATTTAAAATTTTTGCATCAACAGTTATTAAAGATGTTGGTCTCGGGGTCAGCTAGGTGGCGCAGTGGATAAAGCACCGGCCCTGGATTCAGGAGGACCTGAGTTCAAATCTGACCTCAGACACTTACTAGCTGTGTGACCCTGGGCAAGTCACTTAACCCTCATTGCCCCACCAAAAAAAAAAAAAGAAAAGAAAAAAAAAGATGTCAGTCTCTAGTTTTCTTTGTTTTCTCCCTCCCTGGCTTAGTTGTCAACACCATTTGCAACAGAGAAATATATTACAAGGGTTCTTTCTTATTATTTCAAACAGGATATATTATACTGGAACTAATTGTTTTTTGAATGTTTGATATTATTTCTGAATCTATCTGGTACAAGTTTCCCTCCCACTTTGGTAGTTGATTTATGATTTTTGTTCAATTTCTTTTTCTGATATAGGACTATTTAAATAGCAAATTTCTTCTTTTTACAATGAGTATTTTATATTTTTGTAAAAATTCATGTATTTTCTCTAAGTTACCAGTTGTGTTAGCATATAACTGAGTAACAGTTTCTGATAATTTTATTTCCTCTTCAATGGTTTTATTGTTTTTTGTTTTGTTTTTTAGTGAGGCAATTGGGGTTAAGTGACTTGCCCAGGGTCACACAGCTAGGAAGTGTTAAGTGTCTGAGGCCGGATTTGAACTCAGGTACTCCTGACTCCAGGGCCGGTGCTCTATCCACTGCGCCATCTAGTTGCCCCCAATGGTTTTAACTTTATTATAATAATATAAAAAGAATATATTTTATTTCCACACAAATTTCTAGTTTGTCATTTAGTTGAGGATTTCTGGTTTGTCATTTTTCAAGTTTTAAAAATAGCATTCCCAATTAATTTACTTGTTCTTTCTTTTGTTGGTGTAAGCACAATATAAAAGGGGAAATCGCGGAGCAAGTTCTATAAGGCAGTGGCAGAAACTGCCTAGAAAAGAAAGGGGTACAAAAAATGAAATTCAAAAAACTAATGAATAAAACTAGTTGAAGGGAAGAAAAGAAAGGGGGAATTTACTTGAAGAATTGAGAGGGAAAAGTGGAGGGGAGAATTATTTAACCAGATAAAAGCAAGAAAGAAAAAGGAAGTAATCAGCAAAATCCTAAAGTGAGGAGAGTTTCAAAGGTGAGGAAAGAGAACTAGTGGGAATAGTCACCTTAAAAAAGATTGAGGTAAAGTAAATGAAAGAACATAACACACAATCTGTTTATAGCAGAAGGGAAAAATAATCACATGGAGAAAACAAAAAATTGAACTACTGTAACTTTAAATGTCAATGGAGTAAACAATCAAATAAAATGAAAAAGACAGAATGGATTAAGAAAAACCTGCATAAAATAAAACTATGGGATGGAAAAAATTATAAGGCATCAAGTAAATCTGAAAAAAATTATGATTAATGAACTAGGCAGATTGATCCTGAATAATTTTTTACTTGAGCCTATTTACAATTAATTGATTTTGTCCTATAACTACCTAAGTCATGATTCTTTGTTTCTGAACTTAGTTCTGAATTCAGCGGTCTGTAATGTTAAGTTTAGAAATCCAGTTATTTATTTACTGTTCTATTCTTGTGCCAAGGAAACCTGTTACCCTAGAATAATGTAAGTGGACACCCCAGGGAGTCTGGTCTAGTATCTTTATATCACCAAGCTATCTATCCTTCAAGGATGTCTGGTTTGTTATCCAAAAAAGTCTGGTCTACTGTCTCTAGCCTTGCAAGTGTACTCCAACAATGAACATTTCTTAGTTACAAGGGAATCAGGGAGTTGTTGCTAGCCTGCCCCTCTTCTCAGTTTCCAACCAATCAAATTGTCCCCCATGCCTCAGCTCTCTGTAACCAATCCTACTGATTTTGACCTCGTTTAACCAATCCTAACTTGTTTCCTGCCTATGGCATCTGTATTCCCCAAAACTATGAAAGAGAAATATTTCCCTTATTCAGGTTCTGAGCTTAGCTGGGGAAGCTGAGATCCTATTAACTGGTAAATTCATACTTTACTAATAAACTGATCATGCTTAGAACTTTGTGCCTTCATTCTACCTTAATTTTAATTGTTACAGTAATAAACTTATATGCTCCAAATGTCATAGTATCCAAATTAATAAAGGAAACATCTGAGCTACAAGAAGACATGGATAGTAACAAAACAATAACAGGAGATTTCAAAATCCCTCTCTGTTTTGGATAAGACTAACAGGTAAACAAAGGAGAAGATATAGAACTGAAGAAGAAAAATTGCTATAGAAATTAGTCAAAAGATTTATGGCATCTTCTAAGTGGGACAGCAAAAACCCCTTTATTGATTGATTGATAGGCAGTATGTGGCACTTTTACAAAAACTAACAACATGCTAGGACACAGAGATATAAAAAGCAAATGCCAAAAGGCAGAAATAGTTAATATATCCTTTATAGACCATAATGTAAAACATAAAGTAATTGGTTCAGGAATCGCAAACAAAAGCTATAGACCCAAATGGAGATTAAACAATAAAATCATAACCAATAAATAGGTCAAAGAACAAATCATGGACATGATTAATAGCTGTGTAAAATAAATGATAATGATGAAACCACATACCACAATTCCTAGGTTGTAACTAAAGTAGTTTTCAGGGGAAAAGAAATCATACCTTAGAAACATTTATTAACAAAACAGATAAGAGAATTAATGAATTAAGTTAAAAAATTGGAAACCCAAGAAATAAAACTAAAATAAGCCCAAAAGAGGAGGAATAAATAAATTAGAAACAAGAAAACCCATAAGAAATAAAAAATAAAATTAAAAGCTGGTTCTTTGTTATAACTAATAAAATACATAAACCCTATCTAATCTGATTTTTTAAAGTGAATAGAAAATCAAGTCAATAAAATAACAAATGAGCTAAGTGAAATCATAGCAAAACCAAAAGAAATAAAAAGAATAATCAGAATATATTATACAGTTATATGCTAACAAAATTAAGAATACAAAAATAATTAGAGAAACCCCTTCAAAATATGAAAATATATCCCATTAATTATTAATAAAGTGTCACATTAAAAAAATATGAAAATACCAAACAATCAGAGGACCTGATATCTTAAAATAATCCAATCTCAGAAAGGGAAATAGTAATGGAATGATCAAAGAAAAAAAAAATCTCCTAGTCCTGCTGATTAACTGGAGAATTATATCAGACTTTTAATAGAATGATTAGTACCTATACTTCACCAATTTCAAAAACTGAAAAAGAAAGAATCTTACTAGAACTGCTCTATGAGACAAATATGGTACTAATACCTAAGCCAGGGAAAGATAAAACAGAAAGAAAATTAAAGGCCATTATCATTAATTAACACTGACTTAAAAATTTTAAATAAAATTCTGTTAGACTTCAGTGATTTATCCAAGAAGTGATTTATGGCAACCAAGTGGAATTTATACTATGATGCAAATATAACTGATCATAATAAAAACCAAAACATATAAGACCCCATGGTCATCTCAATGATACAGAAAAAGCCTTTGACAAAATACAACACTTATTTTATGCTAAAAAAAAAAAACCTTATGAAGTTTAGACACAAAGGAAACCTTTTTAACATAAAAAAGCATCTATCTAAAACCAAAAATAAGCATCTGAAGAAATGGGGATACACTAGAACTTGTTCCAATAAATATGGAAATAAAGTATGGATAACCACTCTCCCCACTACTATTTGATATAATTCCAGAAATGCTACTAAGAACAGTAAGACAAGAGAAAGACGGGGCAGCTAGGTGGCACAGTGGATAAAGCGCTGGCCCTGGATTCAGGAGGACCTGAGCTCAAATCTGGCCTCAGACACTTGACACTTACTAGCTATGTGACCCTGTGCAAGTTACTTAACTTTCATTGCTCTGGCAGGAAAAAAAAAGACAATAAAAATAAATTAAAGTCATAAAGACAGGTAAAGAGGAGATCCCTATTTGCTGATGATATGATAGTTTCCTTGGAAAATCCTAGGCAATCAGAAAAGATACTAATTGAGGCAATTTATACCTTTAGCAAAATTGCAGTCTCCAAAATAAACCCTCAAAAGTCACCAACATTGGGCAGCTAGGTGGCGTAGTGGATAAAGCACTGGCCCTGGATTCAGGAGAACCTGAGTTCAAAACCGGCCTCAGACACTTGACACTTACTAGCTGTGTGACCCTGGGCAAGTCACTTAATCCTCATTGCCCAGTAAAAAAAAAAAGTCACCAACATTTTTATATAATAATAACAGAAGAAGCAATAGTAGAAAGGGAAATCCCATTCCAAATAATTCCAAAATACATAAAATATCTGAAAATCAATCTCCAAAGCATACCAAAGACTTCTATAGATTCATTTACAAAGTTCTCCTTAAAAAAAAAAAAAAGAGCAACTTAAATAGTTAGAGGAATATTCATTGCTAATGGCTAGGCCTTGACAATATAATAAAAATAACAATACTACCAAAAATAATTTATACTTTTAATGCTATATAAAAATCACCAAGACACTTTATAGAACTTTATGAAATAAGAAAATTCATTTAGAAAAAGAAAAGATCTAGAATATCGAGGGAAATGAAGAAAATGAATATGAATATGAAGAAGGAATAGCAGTTCCAGATCTCAAACTATATTATAAAGCAGCAATCATCAAAACCACCTGGTATTGATTAAGAACTGGAAATAACTCAATGGCCCAGTGTTTTGGGGGGTTTTTTTTTTTGGTGGGGCAATGGGGGTTAAGTGACTTGCCCAGGATCACACAGCTAATAAGTGTCAAGTGTCTGAGGCCAGATTTGAACTCCTGAATCAAAGGCCGGTACTTTATCCACTGCGCCACCTAGCCACCTCTGCAGTGTTTATTTTTGACAAAGTGGAAAACACAAATTACCTAGGAAAAAAACTCCTAATTAGATTATTTAAAAAAAAAAAAAAAATCTTCCGGAAAAACAGTCTGGCAAAAATTAGACTTACACCAACACTCTACACCATATTCCACAATAGATTCTAAATAGGTATGCAACCTAAATATCATATTAAAAAACTTTGCAAGAGAAACAACAAAGCTATGGGTAGGAGTTATACTCTTAACCAAACAAATGAGGCAATTTCAAAAGATAAAACTGATAACTTTGATTACTTGAAACTGAAAACCTTCTGCAGAGACAAAACTAACACCTAGAATAAGAAGTATTTACAATTACATGAAAGAATGCTCTAAGTCACTAATAACAAATGTAAATCAAGATATCCCTGAGGTTCTACCTCACATGCTGAAAATTGGTAAAAATGATAAAAAATGGCAACATTCAATACAAAAGTGTTTTGGAAGAGTAGCCACCCTAATACACGGCAATTTAGCATTGTGCAAATGAAGTTAAGTAAAATGCCCATATTCCTTGAACTACATATTCCATTACTGGGATTAAAACCCAAGGAAACAATCTTTAAAAAGAAAGTCCCCATATACACTAAAATATCTAGAGTAGCACTTTTTGTAACAGTTAAAAATTGAAAACAAAGTATATGCCCATTGAATGGGAATAGCTAAACAAATTGTGTTCCATGTATGTAATGGAATGTGCTGTAAGAAAGGAGGTATTTGAGGAATACATAGAAGCATGGAAAGATGTATGGGAACTGATACAAAGTGAATAGAGCCAAGAAAAAAAATCACTGGATACAAATTTTATTTAATTCTACAAAATAATCCATTTGCATGGCATTAAATATCAAAGTTAGTTTGGGAGGGAATTACCATTTTACCACATTTGTTTGACCTACTCATAAGTAGAAAATGTTCTTATATGATTTCTGTCAAAAATAATTTTGAAGTTGTCTCCTTGTAGGTCTCCTCTATGTTTCTATAAGTTAACACCCAAATATTTAATATACTCTATCATCACAAAGAGTATTTCTCTATCATTTTGCCAGTGATGAAACTGAGGTTCAGGAAAGTTAAGTAATCTATAAGTCTCCAAGTGGTCTTGAGCAAAGTGGCACAAATAACCTAAGTTATCTCTCTCCTACTCAACATGCTCTTTGTACTGCATTAGTATATGTCTTGTAAGAACTACATAGCCTTTTAAGCTGAAATAAAGTTGTTCTAACAAATATAGAATGAATAAAGTTTTTCAAACCAACACAGAATTTTCTTTATTTTAAACATTTAAGTTCAGATGCTAGCAATTAGATATTTCTAATAATGCTAAACTATGAGATTCTAGAAATGCTTCTAACAAGGCATACAAATCATATGGATATGCTCAAAAATAAATTACAAATATTCTGAAGAATTTAAGGCTATGAATTACGATGAAAATTGGAAGAAAACTAGATGATACAAAATGTAAAATTAGACCAACACACACAGATTTATGTTATATTCAAATTTCAATTTTATTCTTACCTTCAGTAATTTAGTAGCAAGTTTCAACACATTATTCACTAGTGTCAGTTCCTCCTTCTTATTAGGTTTCTTCTCCATTTTCAAGTACAGGTTTATCTAACAAAGGGAATTAATTAAAAAACACTTTATATAACAACTTTTTTTAACAATAAAATCATGAATCAATTTTAAAATGAGTCTACTTTAGTCATAGAACTATGTATAGTGAAAGAATAAATAAGGTTTTATTGGAATCAAAGTCAGTAAACAAGTTTGGGTTTTCTGACTTACAATTATGTTCCATAAATGCAGATACAACACTCATCTTCAGTAACCTATCAAGCACAAATAGCCATTCTTTATGGTCCAATATGGTAGAATGAGCGCTATCTATATTAGTGGTCAGAAGACCTGCTGTGCCACATAGTAGTTATGTGACTTCGAGCAAATTGTTTAATCACTCCAAGCTTTTGTTTCTTAAAGTATAAAATAAAGATAAAATGTTTATGCTACCTAATTCAGAGGGTTGTCATGGATATTAAATGAAACAATAGATTTGAAAGCATCTGATAAACTTTATAAAGTATTATTCATATATAGTAGATTAACATTTAGGTAGACATTTTAAGATAAACTATTTTCCCTCAAATTTCAGGGTTTTTAATCTATCACTCATGAAAATTTGACAGAAAAATAAGAGACTAATGGATACTAAATGTGATTATCAAAATTTATTATGCCTTAATAGAAGTTACTGTTTAATAAAAATATTTGGTAAAATGCATTTGTTCTACTCTTCTACATAACACATGTGCCCCTACAATTTCGTGAAAACATGAGTATCTCTCTCTAAACAAATGGAAGGCTAAGAAAAAAAGATTTAGTCTAAATAGAATAAGCAATTGTGTGCTTTATGAGTCAGAATGAAATAGTTCTCCTATAGCATTAAAGTTTCTCTGAAAATCAATACACAATCACCTCTATTATATGCCTTCTGAGAAACTGGAAGTGACTAGTGTATTGTAGACACTAAATTATAACATATTAAATATGAAGTCTTACCTGTTCAGTAAGTAATATTGAGGTATTGCTATATTTTTTGCTTGTTTCAGATCCTAAGGTAACAAATCTTAGGAGAAAAAGTGTTAAAGAGATGCACCAGATCACCAGTTCCCAGTTGTAGTGACAATCAAGGAAGATTTCATGAACATGAAGCAACTAAAATCCAAAGGCAAAGTAAACATAGAAGAATCATTAATATCTTTTGCTGTAAGAAAAAAAATGAATTCCAGTTCAATAAGAATGAGACACTAGTTTCTTGGACATCCATGTGAATGTTCATGCATAAACACTGGATCTCTTTGCTAGTTTTTAGTTTGCTGCAATTAAGTTTGACTGCAAACCATTTCTTAAAGAATAGATTTGGAGTGAGGGGATCTGGGTTCAAATTCTGGCTCTGCAACTTACTACCTGTATGACCTTGGATAAGTCATTTCCCCTTTCTGGGCCTCAATTTCTTCATCTGTAAAATAAAGGAGTTGGACTAGATGATCTCTATGGTCCTCTTCCAGCTCTAAATCCTATGACCCTATGAACATTACAAAATTGTGTACATTATACACACATTGTGTTGTTTTTTAAATGCTTGCTAAATTTAACACTTTATATCCATTAATTGTGGCAGTTGCATATGAAACACTTAAAGAATTTAAAATGGCTAATATAAACCAAAGTGTTTATTAATAATTTATCTTCTCTAAAAGAGAAATCTAAGTACATGAAAACCTCATTCAAACACTCTCTACTTTAGAATGAGATCCTTTTTGGACAAGGTTTAAAATAGTTTTTAGAAATTTTATTTCTCAGGCAAAATGTTAAACTGAAGTATGTTAAAACTTAAGTATATATGTTAAAGAATATTTTTAAAAAATACTAATTTGACCATATTTTCTCAATTTGTTATTTTTAAGATGTTTTATGAGTGTGCTAAATTATACCTTTGTACATTCAGAATAATTTAAATAAATGATAACTCCAGTGAATTTCACCACATCTTTCATTATATTGTGTATCTCTGAAAAAAACCACCATTATAATATAAAAAGAATATATTTCATTTCCACACTTCTTTACTGCAAAATGTGTGATGAGTGTAGAAATAATATAGAGGCATAAAAATGCACTTATAGACAATAGATAAGGGATGGCAGTTTTAATATATTAGATGCCAACTAAAATAATATTACTATCATAAAACAATATATGAACCTTAATATAGGAGATTTGGCTGACCTGTACTTAGTGTTAAACAATATAACTCGTACAGGAAAGAACAGACCCTTTCTAGAGAAAAAAAGGGTGTGGGAGAAACATATTAACTCGTTTTACATACAATACATAATGTAGACATGCTAGAATTTTTCATTTTTCCATCATATTTACTATTTCACCTACAAAGTTTTCTGAAAGGGGATATGTTGATTCTTGATTGCACATAGTTGCACAGAACAAATTAACTCACCTGGGCACAGCAGATAAATACAACCGAAATAGTCAACAAGAATGCAGATGAAACTATTACATCAACTGATCTCTGAGGACCTCGACGCTGAAAGGAAGGAAATGGTATTTTTAAAATACATATGCTCGTTAATACTAGTTTCACATTGATTGTAGTTTACAGTATTGCCCAAATGCCTAGATGAATGTCGATTACTTAATGATATTCTTGTCCAGAGATACATAATAGACACATAAAAGCACCAAAATATGGAAGTTATGCACTACAGGGTTCTTAGCATACCTTTTAAACTTTAATTGACATTGCTGAACAAAGGTTTCTTTTTGGGTTATGTTGAGGAGGGTTAGCAATCCTGAGTACTTCCACAAGTAATATATTCACCTGAATAGCAACACTATCCAAAAAATTTTCACTGATGGAAATGGTGAGTTTACTTATTTATTTATTTTTGGTGAGGCAATTGGGGTTAAGTGACTTGCCCAGGGTAACACAGCTAGTAAGTTGTCACCTGTCTGAGGCCGGATTTGAACTCAGGTCCTCCTGATTCCAGGGCCAGTGCTCTATCCACTGTGCCACCTAGCTGCCCCAGAAATGGTGAATTTATAACCTAACACTGACTTATTGTGCATTAGGAGGGGTAATGGGAAAGAAACCTCATCATTAATCATGCTTCTCTAGTGGGCACAGCACAAAGTGGAAACCACTTTGCAGATGCAGTAGGGATGATTTCAATTTGTATGCATACCCACCAACAAATTCACATGAAGTCAGTGAGGTATTAGAAACAGAAGAGAAGGTAGTAAGCTGTATTACTGTTGCTTACAACTAGTGGTAAAAGGAAGTCTTACCAGTAGTTCCCTACATCCAAAAAAAAAAAAATCACAGTTCCAGTAGAGAGAGATAGAGCAAGACTAGTTATGAGGCTTATGTTTTTATGCTATTTACTATGACCTATGTTGTTGTTTGTCCTTTGTTCCTGAAGAGCATCATGACATTGAGACATGATGTCATGACTTGCAGTGAAGTGGATTTAAGGAGGCAGGCTGTGCAAAGTCACCAGCCTCACTTTCTCCTTTGGAGCTATCTGGATCTATGACACAGAAAGCAAGAGAATTCTAGGTGTGTCCAAAGTTAGATCAGCTTTATTAAGAAAAACACTTGGGGGCAGCTAGGTGGCGCAGTGGATAGAGCACCAGCCCTGGATTCAAGAGTACCTGAGTTCAAATTCGGCCTCAGACACTTAACACTTACTAGCTGTGTGACCCTGGGCAAGTCACTTAACCCCAACTGCCTCACAAAAAAAACCCAAAAAACAAAAAAAAAAAGAAAAAGAAAAACACTGGTAGTCTTTTAACTAAAGTTTTCATGAATATTTTAAATAAATATGGAGACAGAGACTGGACCTGTGATTTCATTGGTATAGGAAACACCTAGATATGGAAACTTTCTTCTACTAATGCTAATTCTTTAAAACTTATAGCCTTAGAGAGTTGCTGAAAACAGGTGTCAAGCACACAGCCTGACAAAATACTTAACAAAATAAATATCTCTGGGGCCTCCTTGTTGACAAGTTTAAAGTGTTATTATTTTATTATATTTTAATTTATGTATGGTTTAGTGGCTGCCATTTCTATTTGAGTGACACCACAGGCCTTTAGAGGACTGAAAAGATGTGATTTCTTCAGAGTCACAAAGTCAGTAAGTGTGAGTGATTTAAGTCCCATGACTTAAATCTGAGTCTTCCTGACTTCCAGGACAACTTTCTATACACTCTGCTATTTCTATGAAGTAGAAAATATGGCTATCTTAATGCATAAATACAATACCCTGAGAATAGCTATTTTGCTAGAGGTAATTCAGATACCTCTCATTTTTTTCAAGAACTTGAATAATTTGGGAAGAAAAATTTCAAAAGGGAGAAAAAGAACATTAAAAAGGACTTAGCCATGCCAATTAACTTTCTAAATTGCCTACTTATTTAAAATAGTGAGTTACTTAAAATAGTGAAATGATTCTGTAGTCACATACTGCTTTTATTGAGCCTTTTTTAAGGAGAGGGCTCCCTCTGCTGGCCTATGACAGCTATGCTAGTAAAAAAAAAAAAAAAGATTTTTCTCTTCTTGTTGGGAACTAAGGAACTCATAGACAAAAAAAGATTAAGGTCTTTAGGATCTTATTACCTGCTGGGTAGTGAGGATAAAATAAGACAATATATGTGAAAGAATTCAAAAGATTAAAACAACATTAAAACATTATATTACAGTAATATTTAGTAGGCATGTATATAATGTTAGAATTTCAAGCCTACCTGAAAAGCTTAAGTATTACCGGCAAAAAAAAAAAAAATAATCCATGAAACAAATTTCTCTTAGCTATCTGGATACAGAATACACAGAGGATATCATAACTAGTGGCATGCTATACACCTGCATAGAGATTTATTAAGAGAATTCGAATCAGATAGCCAGGTTGCAAGTCATGTCATCACAGCCATTATACCTTAAGATAGGAACGAAGAGAGAGCCACATTTTTATATTCTGCACTTTCTTCAGTCGGAAATGGGGAACTTCTGATTTTCGAGCCCTCCTAGCAGATGTTAAATGTCCAAAGAGTTTTGCAAAAAGTAGTCTCTACAAAACATCACCATGTTATTTGTTAAGCACAATACCATAAGGAAAAATAAGAATAATCAAGATATAGGTTGTTACTATCATCTCCTATGATTAAATACTATAATTCAACAAGATAGGAAAATAACAATATATTACCAAAACCATGGGGGCATGCCTCCCCAATTATTCCACAGATTCTCCCTAGAAAACCTATCCAACAAACTGCAGTGCCTATTAAACCAGTATGATACTTTGAGCTGTCCAATCCTTTGCTGCCCCTCAGTCTTACCCCTATATTTTTTGTAATACAGTCATATATATATTCGGGATATTTTTTAACAGCTTCTTACAAACACTACATGCTTTTAGACTATCCTTTGGCTCAGTCAAAGTGGATTCTTCATAGATTGTGATATCCTAAGATTGGCAATCAGAGAATATCACAAGGAGACGTTTGTGTTTAACAAATGGGTTGTATAATTATAATTATAAAGACCTAGGTAATTTTCTTTTCTTTTTTTGCGGGGCAGTGGGGGTTAAGTGACTTGCCCAAGGTCACACAGCTAGTAAGTGTCAAGTGTCTGAGGCCAGATTTGAACTCAGGTCCTCCTGAATCCAGGGCCGGTGCTTTATCTACTGCGTCACCTAGTCGCCCCCGATAATTTTCCTAATTTAATGTAGTTCATTCTTTCTCTCCTCTTCAGTGTTGGTCCTAGCTCATCATTCTCAGTGTCTGTCCTAGATATATATGTTATAGATGTATACTGATGTCAGTGGACTACCCATCCAACGTGACACGTTTTTCTGTCCAATAGTTTTCCCTATATGGATTGTTAAGGTTTTTCCCTCTTGGGTAGTTGTAGAGCTCACTGAAAAGGCTGTGTAATATTTCTAGAAACTGAGACAAATAGCATGCTCCAACCCATACACAGGAACATGTGGAGGACCTCCTCATTCATATGGAGCCCCTCCTTCATTTGGATCCTGTACAGGATGGTGGAATTTTCTATAACACAGGTGAAGGCCTCTGGCAGGCATACATCTCCCTGGTTTTCTGTATTTCATTTTGAAGGATTGGGTACCCCTGTCTTGCCCAGGCTGGAAGTTCAAAAACTACACACAGGCTTAGTCCCACTCCGATCTACACAGAACCTCTGACCTACTCTTTCCAACCTGGGCTAGTTTATGCCTCCTTGGGCCACCTACTCCTACTTACATGGGGGTTCTCCATGTGAATGCCAAACTTAGTGTGAATACCCAATTAACTTAGTCAACTGCACTCAAAACTCCCGAGTTCTACCAATTCCCCAGGCTCAACTTCCTGGTAGCCAGAATTACGGGTGTGTGACATTATTCTTAGTTTTTATGTTTTGCTTCATGTTAGTCAGAAGAGGTCACTGGAGTTTTCCACTGGTTGCAATTATTAAGGAATTCTGTATTACCTTACCACATATTAAAAAGAAACTCCTCCTTGGAGGGGAGCTTTTGAGACAGCATTTTAACTCTACAGGGCCAAATGGTTTCTGTAATCAAACAATAACTATAGTGGGCTCTTGTATTCTTTGCACCATTCACTGAATGGTGTGTCTGATAGGTAAGTCTGATAGAGAAATTTTTTTGTGTGTGAAATGCTGCATGTTCTTCACTTATAAATCATTTTCACTGAGATTTTATAAAGAATGTAAATGTATGGCTCAATAGTTACTAATGTTTTCTTGACTGCCTTAGGGCAGTAATATAATCCATGATTTTTTTCCATTATTTTGTTATTTTCTGTCCCTCAGATCTGATCCAACTGTTGTTTTTTTTAACTATGTCTTCTTTAAGGGGCTTAGTTCCTTGCATAGCACATTGGGGACAGAGGTATTAAGAGTCCAGACGTGCTGCTTCCACTGCTATTAATGCTAAAAAATATATATTCTGTCTTTTGTCTATAATCAGTTTTATCTATGAATGGTCTGAAAGTGACATGGCTTATTTGGGTCTCACTCCAAGCATTCAGGCACTTTTAAAAAATCTTCATGGCCTTTTTGCTATTTTTATAAGGCCATATTGATAATATCCCTCTCCATAGTGTTTTTAAATGAGTTTATGTTCTTAGTATTCTAATTGTAACAAAATAAACTAAAATATTTTATAAGAAACATGCCATAACAGGGTGGAAGCCTGGCCTTTCCTAAAGTCAGGTCTTCATTCCAATAGCTGCTAGTTGACACTATGAGCAAGTTATTTAATCCTGTAATTTAGATATGCACAGAAAAGAACTAGAGAGCCAATCTCCCTGCTTTCTCCTTCAACTATGTATTCTGTTCTTTCAAGTCCTTAGACTCTTATAAGCTACATATAAATTGCCTGTCTGTATCAATGGAGGAAATTTCCATACTGAAGAAAGTCAACATCACAGATCCAGCCCCCAAAAATTTTTATAAGCATATTCATCTATCAAATGCTTTTAAAAGTCCTTCTTTATTCCTTAAATGAGAAGCCTATATCAGACTTACCTGTTTGTAAGTTCTTTCTGCTACACAGAGTAAAAAGAAGAAAATCCACACAAGAGATACACGAACCACAAAACTTATTAAAACCATAGAAAGAACCAAGATGTCTTCATTAGAACCAAATGCAATGATATAAAGTTCTGAAGCAGAATATGCTGTGAGCTGTTCCAAGTCTGTAGCTTGAGAAAGTCGGAAAACAAATGGAGTGAAACCCAGGACAAGAGAAATTACATTTGCAAAAATCTGGTATCCTATGCCTGGTATGTAACTGTTGACCTACAGGAGAAAAATGAAATATTACTTATACCAAAATGTCAGCTATGTTAAGATTGTTTTATATTAGGAATTACTTTATTTGTAGCAGTATGAAATTATTTTAGATGTTGTCAGACTGTGGCACACATTAAAATACAATATTAAAATTGTAATTCTGTAAGTTTTTGGGGGTTCATTATGAGAAATGGAGTTGACTAAAACCAAAAACAGTAGCTTCTATTTCTATAGCACTTTAAGGTTGCAAATCATTTTATGAATATCTCATTTTAAATTTCATTTTAATAATATTCAAAGTCTTTCTCTCACACCCTTTCCGTTATATGGTACTCAAGGAAATATGACTCTCCAAAGGCCCCACAAACCTAGCCACGCTACTGAGTACAGATGGTTACATCTCTTGTGTACACTGATGCACTGGCCTCCCTGCTTCTTTCTCAGTGTTAACTACTCCCCTTCTAAGGCTCATTCCATCCATCTGTATCATAGTCTAGATCTTTAACATAAATCTGCTGGGGGCAGCTAGGTGGTGCAGTAGATAGGATGGCAGGCTT
Organism: Dromiciops gliroides; assembly: GCF_019393635.1. NCBI lineage: Eukaryota > Metazoa > Chordata > Mammalia > Microbiotheria > Microbiotheriidae > Dromiciops > Dromiciops gliroides. The sequence continues at coordinate 150,182,740 of NC_057865.1, read as the reverse complement.
GGAGTCAGGAAGACTATTACTGAGTTCAAATCTGACCTCAGACATTTACTAGCTCTGTGACCCTGGGCAAGTCACGTAATCCTGTTTGCCTCTCAGTTTCCTCACCTGTAAAATGAGCTGGAGAAGGAAATAGCAAACCACTCCAGTATCTTTGCCAAGAAAACCCCGAATGCGGTCAGACATGACTGAAAAAAATCAACAACAACAAAAACTGGCCTCCCAGTCACTCTTTCTCCTTTCAGTACCTGGCTCAAAATCTTCCCTTCCTGCCTTCACATTTCAGGACTTCAAAATACAAACTTATACAAATTATACAAACCTTCACCTACTACCTTGCCATTTATATCATATTCCTCTGCTACTCATAGAGTTAGTTACACCTTGGATCTTATCATTACCCATAACTATGCCACCTTCATGATCATAAATTCTGAAATTCCTGTTGTAATTTTCTCAGTTCATCACTCCTGCCTCATTTTTTTAACCTGATAGTCAACAGTTGACCAGTTGAACTAAAAATCGCCCCCTTATTCGTATTCATGTACTGCAAATCCTAAACCTTGTATCACCAATCACCACTGGCTTTCTCTGTTGTGATATTCATGGGAGAGAGCATGGCGCAGTGTGAAAAAAACACTGACTTTAGAGTCACAGGACCTGAGTTCAAACTCCAGATCTGCTACTTATTACTTTTGTGGTCATTCTCCTTCTCTAGAAACCCCCTACTGCCTTCAGGATATTATACAAACCCATGTTTGGTGGAAGAAGAATGGTAGGAAGTGTCCAAACTGTTCATACTTTTGGTTATCTTTAGAATCTGAGTTGAAAGGGAGGCAATATAGTGCACCCCACAAAGCTTAGTTCAAGAACAATCTCCTTTGTGAAGCCTCCTTTGATTCCCTTCTCTACCTTTTAATATTCTTTCTATTCATGTTACCATGTATTTACTTATGTCTGACTGTTATGTCTGTTGTATCTTCTCCTTCCCCAGAAAAACATAAGCTTTTGGAAGATGAAGACTATCTTTTCTTGTGTTTGTACTCCAAGCAGAGTGCCTTGCACATACATAGCAGGCATTTTATAAATCGTTATTGAATTGAATCAGATTGAATCCAAGAAATTCTTTTGAGGTCCCCTCATCTCCACTGCAGTTAAATTCAATTTAAAAATTTGAAATTTAAAAATTTTTACTGAGTACTTACTGTATACAAGACAATATAAGGTGCTGTGAGGGACAAGGAACTAAAACATGGTAGATTTTTCTCAAAGAACTAACATCAATTTGATGATTAGTTCATTACTTGTATAAATTATCATTAAAGTTCTTATCCTTAAATTATCCAATGCCCTATTTAGGAAACTTTCAAATGTATGTCTCCTTACATAGTAAGACTCCTTAAATATTAAAATCCACGTTTGAGGTGGTAAAATATGTCAAATGGAAGAATAAAAGTAGTGATAAAGTAGACTGAAAGGAGGTGAAAAAGAAGGGGTTAAACACCAGTCAATTTTGCAATGCCAGAGTAGAAGAGGCAAAGTTTCAAAGCAAACAATTCTAATCTGTTTCACAAAAGTGATGCACAACTATAGACAATAAGTTACAATGTTCCATAAATATTTCAGTTTTCTTGACATTAACTATCTGTGAGACCCATGGCAAGTCACTTAATACTAATTGAGGGAGGGAAGGAAGGAGATACTTCAGCTTTACAAATTACAATATGTTCAATCCCAACAAAATTAGGTCAAAACTAAAAGAAATCATGATCTGGTCATGGAAACATGAATAAAAATTTAAGAACCATAGTATAAGTATCATATTTCCTCAAAGTATTTAAGGTATCTAGTATCGGCTGCTCTACTACTACGATATTAGTACCTGGTACTCTATACACTGTACTATATCACTTTACTTAGTAATAACCTCTAAGTATTTCAGGGATAAAAATTTCAAAACCTAGCAGGTAATCATTGAATAAAAGCCCTCTGCATGCAAAATCTTAGATTTTTGTAACTTTCAGCAAGTCAGGTGAATTAAAACACTAATAAAAAAAGCTGCGGCTTTGTTAGAAATCACTCTTAAAATTACATACCAATGTAAAACAGTTTTTAAAAAACCATCAAAAGCATTTGTGGCTTGAAGAAATGGGGCAAGTTTCTAAAGAATATATTCAATATATTATTTAAAGAAATTCATAATTATTATATTTTATACCTAAAATTATATCTACATATAATTTATTTATAGTTAATTAATTTATCAATATTATAGTTATTAATTTATAAATTAGAATAAATATCACAATGTTAGCATAATGCCTGGCACACAGTGAGTATTTTCCTTCAAATAAGAATAGATGAAAAATACTTACTCTGTTCATAATCATCCCACTGATTTCAAGCACAGACATTTCAGCTTTCTTGCAGTCATTACCTTCCCATACAATTGCACTGACTTTTTCTAATCCTGGGTTGGAGCTGTGGAGCCAGGGCAAATGACTCTGAGAAATAAAAATATCCAACAGTTGAATCCAGAACAAAAATAATGACTAAGATTTGTTAACATATATCTATAATAGATGAAATGAAAAAATATTAAAAACAAGAATAAAGTTACAAAAAATTGTCAGATATATGTATATGGCTATATATATAAAGAAATTTTTCTAAATTAAATCATGAAATTTGCTCTCAAATGTATAGTGAAACTTCCCATTAATAAGTGCTTAACTGTAAATCTAGCCATATGTCTACATCTTCATATGGAAGTTCAAACAAGTCTGTAGGAGTGAAATGAACATTATAGAACTCATCTGGATCTTCAACAATATATCATTTTAATAATGAGGATAATAATAAATAGTTAACATTTATGTAGCACTTAATATGTGCCAGGCACTGTGCTATGTGCTTTACAATCATTATCTTACTTATTCTCACAACAACCCTGGGAGGTAGATCCCCATTTTTCAGATGAGGAAAATGAGGAAAACATATGCCAAGCAACTTGCCCAAAGTCACACAGCTAGTAAATGTCTAAAATGACATTTCAATTCAGATCTTCCTGATTCCAAGCCTAGTACTCTATCCAGTGTTCCACGTAACTGGGGAAATAGATAAAATCTAAAGGAATCTTGCCAGAAAGAGGTATTTATCAGTTATTACAGTAAGAGAAAAGGGTATTAAATGAAAATTTTAGTACTACTAAAAGCAAAACAGTTTATCAGTCATTTCAGTTCTATACCACTCTGGTGACCCAATTTGGGGTTTTCGTGGCAAAGATACTGGAATGGTTTGTTATTTCCTTCTCCAGTTCACTTTACAGATGAGTAAACTGATTCAAACAGGATTAAGTGACTTGCACAGAATCAAACAGCTAGTGAGTATTCCACTGCACCACCTAGCTGCCCCTAAAAGCAAGATGCCTTGTTGATATTTATAAGCCATAATCTGAAAAAAGAAAAGTTCTGATCTCTGCAGAGAGCACAATAAAGAAGTGAGGTCACAAAACATAGATAAATAAGAACTCTTGATTTATCCTAGAGAAGGGACAAGGATAAAAAGGCTGTTTATTGGGACAGAATTATCATACTGATATTATGAATCTATACAAATCATATATGTGTGTGTGTGTGTATACACACACACACACAGGATATCTCATATCTTTAATACTTATATTGTCTGATGTTATATAAATAAATGATAGACATCCTTAAGATGTAAAGAATCATAGAAACTTAGAAATATGAAGAAGCTCAAAGGTCATCTAGTTCAAACTATCTAAATAGAAATTGCCTTTACAATATCTAAATAGCATAGTTTTCACATTTTAGCATATTATATTTGGTTACATAATTAAGTTCTAACCATAAATCGCAGTCGTTCAGTATTATTATGATGACTATAATGTGCTATTTAAAATATAATTCAGGATGTGTGCATGGCCTGAAGGGATCATAACAAAAGATTTCAAAGACTTAAGGAATCTACTATTTGCCTGTAGGGAAAATAAAGTTACAGTGACTTTTTTCAATAAAAATGTAAAATGATAATGAAGCTATAAAAAACAGTTACAGAAAATTAACATGCTATCCCTTATCTACATTATGAAATCTACCAAATATATTTTCCTTCTGGAAAGCAAAATACTAAGCCAACTATAGTTAGAAAAAAAAGTTAATGAATAACAAAAACATAGGACAAAATATGAAACTTATACACATAAAATCATTTTCCATTATAATAATAGTCATGTCATAGTTATTGCTAAAGTTCTTATGTTTTATCATTTGGTTGACAAGTAACACAGCAAAGTCCCATTCCAGAAACAATTTCAGAATTTTCAAAAAGTCATTGAAGTATTTTTTATAAAAATGAAAAAAAGGCAGAGTTAAAAAGTGCGCATAAATGGCAGGACCAATATTTCACAGTGAATCCATAGGGGGTAGGGGGAGGGAAGGGGGAAGAAAAGGAAGTAGACAACTAGGGAAGACCTATGATAACACCTTGTACTCATCTAGTACTTTAAAAGATCCAGTAGGGAATCACAGCAATAAGGGGAAGCTGCTTCTGAAGTTCAAAGCAACAACTTGACCAGTTTTCTGGATGCCAAGGTTGTTTACAATGTACTTCTACCTGCTTTTACACACATCACTTCAGGGACCTTCCTCCAAATACTCTAAGCAATATGCTGCCCCATTCTTTTATTCTCTCTTTGAAAAATAATACTTTAGAAGTCAAATGTTTGTACACAGTATCATCAACATTGAGTGTTGATTTACTGTGATGGACTATATTCTTCTCACCAATGCAATGGCACAGAAGAGTTCCAGGGAACTCATGATGGAAGAGGATCTCCAAATCCAAGGAAAAAAAAAAAGAAAAAAAGAACTGTGGAGTATAGATGCTGATTGAACCATATTATTTCTTTTGTTTTGGGTGCTGTTGGTTTTTTTTTTCTATTTTGAGGTTTTGCATCACTGCTCTGATTTTTTCTCTTGTAACAGGATTAATGCAGAAATAGGATTAATGTTATTATGTGTATATATATATGTGTGTGTATATATCTATATCTATATGTATATGTATAGAGATATATAGACATAACCTATATCAGATTACCTGCTGTCTAGGGGAGGGGGAAGGGAGGGGAGGGAGGGGAGGGAGGGAGAAAAATCTGAAATTGTAAAGCTTGTATAAACAAAAGTTGAGAACTATCTTTACATGTAACGGAAAAAATAAAATACCTTATACATTAAAAAAAAAAAGAAGTCAAATGTTGTCCTAGTGTGAAATAACATTAGGGATCATATACTCCAAGTCTTTCATTTTGTAGATAAAGAAACTGAGGCCCAGAGAGGTTAAGTAGCTTGGTAAAGTCAAATAAGCTAATCAATAACAGAACAGAGACTAGAACACAGATCTCTTGACTCCTAGAGTTGAATGCTATTTTTACAACCCCATGCTATCTTCCTTTGCTCCTGAAAGATCTGACTCTCATTTCTAAGAAAATGGGGGCAGAAGTGAGGCATGAAAAAAGTGAGCCAGAAAAGGGTTGAAAGAAATAATAATTAATTTAAAAAAACATCCTTGTTGAACCATATATATGCCAGTTTGTAGAAAGGAGTATTAAATTAAATACTATTTCCCCCCAAAGTCAATGTCAGTAGATCCCCAAATGAGTTTCTTTTATAATTGTCTTACAGTTCCTCCCTAATACATTTTTCAAAATAAAGTTTGGAATTGTTTTAATGACTTCTCTCATAGAAAAATTCCCAACAACTGGGGCTTTTCATTCATGTTAAAATGCTTAAAACCTTTGAAATCTAAGTAACAGTAAAACTGCAAACAAACCCAAAGTGAACAATAACTTTTATTAAAATTGCAAAAGGAATGATAGTCATTAAAATCAGACTCCACACACAGAAAAATTAAAACCATTGCAACAGTATTATATTCAACTACAGTTCTATTAATGAGGAAAAGAGAAAATACAAAGTTTATTTGTGGATTAATGCTATATTCTTGGACTTTTAAAGAAATATGAAGAATGTACTGCAACCTAGAAATTTTATATAAGAGAAGTCCGATCACATTATTTTAAATATTTCCTTCCCTCTTAGGCACAGTGTCTTTCTCTGCCTTCTATGGTAAGAGGAAAAAATTCCACCCCCACCGCCCCAAAAGAGCCATTGAAGCATTTTTTAAATGCACACAGTGGAACAGAAGGGAATTCAGAAAGAAGTAAATACAGGAAGGATACTTTTTTCTTTTCTTTTCTTCTTTTTTTTTTTTTTTTTTGCCCAGGGTCACACAGCTAATAAGTGCCATGTGTTTGAGGCTGGATTTGAACTCAGGTCCAACTGAATTCAGGGTCAGTGCTTTATCCACTTCACTACCTAGCTGCCCATGAGTACACTTTTTAAACAATCGAATTTATTTTATTCTTTTTTTTTTTTTAAGTAAGTGGTAGGGGCAGCTAGGTGGCGCAGTAGATAGAGCACCGGCCCTGGATTCAGGAGGACCTGAGTTCAAATCCGGATTCAGACACATTACACACTTACTAGCTGTGTGACCCTGGGCAAGTCACTTAACCCCAATTGCCTTACCAAAAAAAAAAAGAAAAAGAAAAAGATAAAGAAAAAGTAAGTGGTAGGAAATGGAGATTCATGTCTTATATCATCCTCTCTTTGTATGAAAATGCTAGGGAGGTTTTGGAGTTTAAATTCAGAATAATTTTTTTAAGTATTAGTCATATTTAGGGAATTAAGTTATTTGTAACATAAATACACGTTAACTATAATATTCCAGGTTAGTTTCACAACAATGTTCAGAGCCCCATCAGCTTTTACCCCAAGACTAAATGGGAAGAAAGAGAATATAGTGTTTTGTTTTTCATTTTAACCAAATTACCACATGAATAATTTTAAGGAATAAGAAATCAAAAGCAGATTGGTAGTCAAACTCAGAGCTAGAAGGAACATTAGTATTCCTCTCAGGTTCTCATGTGACAGATGAAGACCCTGCAGCTCAGATGTGAAGTGACCCACATGGGTCACACAAGTTAGTGACAGAAATGGCATCAGAACTCAGTTCTTCTGATTTCCTGCTCAGAGCTCTTTCCACTACATGAAGCACCCTACTGTGACCTCTACAGATCTGAAATTTGTCATTTTCTACCATATAAGGGGCAAGCAAGACTATCCACAAGTTTGAAATAGAATAACCCCAACTTATTGTAGTGTAGACATTTAATTATATAATAAATTGACATAAGGAAGTTCTCTAATTTAATTAGCTCACATTTGGTATTTTCTGTTGACCTGATTATTCTATGACAACCTGCAAAGGAGTTGCTTGAACAAATTTTAAATATTATAATATACCTTAATTTTGTTTACGAGTCACCTTGAAACATGAGAGCAAATACATTTTTGAATGGGTATAATGATTTCAAGGAAAGTGAGTACATTTATAGATTATAGGGATTTATAATTTAGAAAAAATGCCTCATTTCACCTTCTGAAAACAATATAGGCTTATGATGAAAGTGATTCCACAAAATGATTCCCTCATCCTCCTCTAAAGTTAGTGTATCACTTTATATGACTCCATTTAGGACTATATGCTGACAGAATATCTAGAAGCTTAAGAAAGTAGTCATGTGTCAAAGCTGCTACTAAGTTAGACTACTAAATCTAAGCAGGTTGCAGCATATTACCAATGATGGCTAGCTTACAATAAGTTATATAAAAGAGATAATCCAGAGGTGGGCCAGTTAGGAAATAAGAGCAAGGAGGAGCAGTTAGGTGGCACAGTGGATAGAGCACCGGCCCTGGAGTCAGGAGTACCTGAGTTCAAATCCAGCCTCAGACACTTAACACTTACTAGATGTGTGACAATCCCAATTGCCTCACTTTAAAAAAAAAATAAAAAAGGAAATAAGAGCAAGGGAAGAAGAGCCCAAGTATTATACTAATATCCATGAAATATTAAGAGATTCACAAAGAAGGTCTCTAGCACATTAGACAGCATCTCTATGAAGGATTTATGGAAGAATACTGTCAAGAATCCAACAGATGAGAAAGCATAAATGGGTTGAAATCTACAATGTTTACATCATTAATCCACTGAAATTTATTGAACCTATGAATGTTAGGGAGTTTGCAAAAGTAATGATTCTTTTTAGCATTCTGAGAACTTAAACCATCTTTTAAAAACCTCTTATTTTAAATGAGAGAGAGAATTATTTCTCTCATATTAAATAATCAATTTTTGTTTTGTTTTGGTTTGGTTTTAGGGCAATGAGGGTTAAGTGACTTGCCCAGGGTCACACACTAGTAAGTGTTAAGTGTCTGAGGCTGGATTTGAACTCCTCCTGAATCCAAGTCCGGTGCTTTATCCACTTCGTCACCTAACTGCCCCCATCAATTGTTAATATTGGAGAGACCCAGGTTTTTTTTACCTTCCTATTTTGTCATTCATAAATCAGCCCCTTATAGGTTATTCAGCCAGTATCTGGTGGACATTGCTGATAATCAGATTAGATTTAATATTCTTCTCAATCTTGTTCAAACCCCACACAACCTGGGAAGCCCAAACTGTTCTACTCAGGCTTAGGTGGGACTGATCTGAATAAGAGTAACATAATCAAAGGCATGTCCTCCAACCAAATAGAATAGGTCTACCTCTCATTAAAATATGCATTATCTTGTTGTTAACCAACTGGAGTTGATTACTACTACCCTTTAGGCATACCCACTCTCCCAAATCTCAAGAGGCCTCTACAATCCATCTTTGGTTTATGAGAGAAGGCCAAATGACCATTCTTTTATTAATTATTTGCTAGCCATAATAAATAATTACCCAGAAATTAAGTCTCTCAAACCTTTCATTCAACGGAAATGATAAAAACAATTATATTTAGTTTCATGGGATCATGGATGTGGAAGGGATCTCATACATCAACAGGTCCAATCCTATTATGTCATAGATGAGGCAACTGAGACCCAGAGAGGTTAAAGTGACTACGCCAAATTCATAGACAGATTAAGAAGCAGAATTGGAATTTCAAGTCAAATCTAGTGTTCTTTCCACTGCTCAACACTGCCATCAATATAATAACCATGTAACCTGTAATCTAAATTCTGGATTTCCTTGTCTTAGTATAATTAGGCTACATAAATACAAATAGGAAAAGTGTGTAAATGGAATACTGTTTTGGTTCAAGGCAAGTTTTCTTTCTTTACTCTAAAGTCTTTCAGAGCTCACAAATTCAAAGGAGCATGCAGCTCCATATAATCCAATTGCTGTAAACTAACCTGATGAAAAGGGTCGTCTCTATATTCCTTTTTCATACATGGATTAACTTGAGGATTTTCCACATCTGTCTCACTGGTACAAGATGAACGGCATTCTGCACAATGTAACAAGTCTTCCCATAATACATCTTCTGTTTCTGATTCTGGCCTTGTACTCTCAGAATCTTGTCTGGAACTTGAACAGCGAGAGCTGCAACTAGTACCCGATTTAGGGGCATCCTGAAAGCAAGATATTCTTTGACATTAATGCAGTTTATATATTCTAACTGAAAGGTCTTCTAGAAACCATTCAATTAAGTTGATGCCAGTGTTTTTTAATTGTAAAAAAAAATTATCAAAAGAATAAGACAGCCAAACTATGAAAAGTAAACCTCTTTTTTCCTGTATTTATTACATATTTACATATTGTTTGGTAGTAGATATAAAAAGCATACCCACCACAATGTTTATGTGATTTCACAGCTCCATCCTAATACTACCATACACATTTCAATATTTAACTCAAGTATTATTGTACCTGCTTTCTATCTCCCAACTTCATATGAACTTCACAATCAGGCTTGGCACAAACTAGGTATAAACTTTTATACTTTGTACATTCAGCATCAAACTCACTGGGTTATGCAACTCATATTAAGCATAATATGTTCTCTGTTCTGTAGTTTTACTTTATCATTTATCAGAAACAAAAAGTAGGAAGGCCCTAATAAACTACAATATAGTTAGTATACAACATAGCTCAGTATTTTTAATTTATACTTTTCAAATGAAAACGCTACATTTTTTTAAATTACAGTAAAAAACTTCAACTAGGAAAACAACTTAAAATACTAATACATATTACTTTGAAAAAAATAAAAGTTTAAAACACCAACACTGTTTTTGAATATAATAAGGTAAAATAAAATCGTATCTAACACAAATTTTGTCTCAATTGTCTCAATTTTCTATTAAACAGCTATTAACAACAATCTTAAATTATTAAGCAGTTTGCTTTTTAAAATGAGAAAAATTTGGAAAGGAAAGACCAAGCAAGGATGTGGCCTGAAATACAGAAGCTAATTGTTTAACATTATCATATTGATGGACCAGTATCCTTGCAGTTATTTAGTCTTAAAACCTCCAATGTCATCTTTGCTTTTCCCCTCCTTCCTTTATATATCCATAACCACTTAGTAAAAACATTCAAATGATTTTTTCTTTGAGATGTTTCCTTCATTCATATCTTGATTTCTGTTCCCCACTGTTACAAGGCTCATTTAGACCCTCATTCACTCCATACCTTAACTAGTGTAAAAGCCTTTACTTTAGCTGCTTCTCTAATAAAAAACCAATCCTATATACACTTCGACCAGATTAATATTCCTAAACCATCAATTTAATTGTCGAATTCCCTTGCTTCAAAGATGTCAATGAACAGCTCTCAACCACCTATCCTAGAAGATAATGTTTCAATTCCTTAGGCTAAAATTTAAGGTCATCTTTAAGTTTAGGTCATCCTTTAGTCAAGGTCAACCTACCTCTTTGCCTCATTTCTCCTTATCCCCAAAATGAATCTTCTGATCCAACCAAACCTGAGGCAATGAATATAGTGGAAAATAGAATGGTTGGAGAATTAAGACTGCCTACGTTTAAATTCTACCTTACACTTACTACCCAAGTGACCGGGGCAAGTGACTTAATCTTTGTGGGCCTCAGTTTTCTCATCTGTAAAATAAATGAGCCAGACAAGATGGCCTCTGAGGTCACTTTCAGCTCTACATCTATTAAGGTCTTAATCCCTATCCTACGAGTCTGTCTTTTACTTTTCCATCTTTAAGCCTTAATTCATGCTTTAGTTGACCTTTTTCCTCTTTGCCTATCTGAATCTTCAAGTCTCAAAACAAGTCTCACATTTTCTAAGAAGTTTTTGTGTCTAAGGAGTGACCTCTTACTGCTTCCTTGATGACCTCTACCACCCATTTGGAAATTAATATTACATCACTTATCAACATATCTTATGTTCTGAATTATTTAACTCTTATATTATAACTTTTGATATGTTTCTGTATTCTCTCTTCAAATAGACAAGTTAAATGAGGATAAAGAATAAATCTTATCCTTTGCTTTTTCTTAAAATGCTTTGTATACATTGTTATTTTACATGTCTAGAAAGTACTTAAGTGATAGAGGTTTGGGCAGCTAGGTGGTGCAGTGCCCTGGATTCAGGAGGACCTGAGTTAAAATCCGGCCTTAGACCCTTGACACTAGCTGTGTGACCTTGGGCTAGTCACTTAACCCTAATTGTCTCACCAAAAAAAAAAAAGTCGAATAAGTGATAGAGGTTTTAGAATCTCTATCAGTCTGCTATGACAAAATAATACACATCAATCTGTCTCAGAAAAGTAAAGGTGGAAAGGATAAGGAACAAAAAGAAATGAAAGCAGAATAAAGTGAAGATTACCAGGAAAACAATTTATACTATAACAACTCTAAAAAAGGACAATTTTAAAAGACTTGAACTCTATTCAAGTCAATGTCTAACTATGATCCTGGAGAACTAATGATGAAGAATGCTACTCATTCTCCTAAAGAGAGGTGACAAACTAAATATGCAGAATAAGACATACATTTTGGTCATAGCAAAAGCTGGGGTTTTGTTTAAATATGAATATTTGCTACAGTACCCCCTCACTATCCTGTAGTAAAGATGTGAGAGGGGAAAAATTAACTTAAATTAAAAAAAAATTTTTGAAGAAAGAGAATGACAGTCAGAAACTCTAAAGAGACTAAGCTGTTTTGTGCTTTAAAAAAGCAAGGTTATACAAGGTGTCTCAAAAGTCTTGGTGCAATTTTAAACTCTGACAATTTAGATTTACACTAAGACTTTTGGGGCACCATGTGTTACAATCTTTCAGACTCAAATTTCTGAAATAGGGGGTAATATCAGAAAAGAAAAAGCAGCACAGTTAGCCACACTGACTTAAAATTTAAAACATTTTAAGTAGCTTGTATTTTATAGCAACCTCTTTGGGATAGCAAGGTGCCTTAGTTATTTTGTGGTCAGGAATTTCATCTGCTTGAGAATTTTCACTTCTAAAAACTTTTAAGTTTATCATTTTAGAAAAAGAATCAAATTAATAAAATAAACAACTCTGGAAGTATCAAACATATTGTTATTGTTGTTTTGTTCCAGACCTGTGAGAATTCCATTAGCTTTCCTCAATATAGATCAGCAACTCAAGTGCAACCTGAAGTCTTAAAAAATTTGCCAGGAACAGATAAGTAACTTGCCCATGCTCATGCAATTGGTCTGTCAGAGTCAAGACTTGAAAGAAGGAAGTTCTTTCTAAAGCCGGTCCCTATTTCCATGATGCTTCTTGTGAGAATCAGGGTGCCACCCTCTGCTGAGAAAGACATTGTGAGAACCAGGGCTACGCCCCCCACCCCCCTTCCCCCCAAAAGAAAGCATGTGACTAGCTTCCGGAAGCTGCCTGGCATCGGGAAGTTACATCTATTCATAGACCGCCTGTAAGTCATGTCAATCAATGCTACCAGCCAATTAGGTTGGAGCTGTGTGTAGGGACTGCCCTGCTTCCTGTTTCACAGGAGGCTTCTGGGAGAAGTTGCTGTGGATTGCTCTTTTTGTTCTGGGACTTCGGGTTGGTGGCAGAGAGAGAGGAAAGGCGATAGGCTTTTCTTGCTTTACTGTACTCCATGTGTTATTTTTACTCTTTAATAAATGCTTAAAAGCCTAAACTCTTCTTGAATTTATCAGTAAATCTTAGTTAGTCCCCACCCCCCAAAACTGGGGGGGGGGCAGGTAAGGACACACATTAGATTTTAAACATCACATTCTCCTTTTTATAACATAGTCCAGTACATAAATTTACCTGAAATTAATGGTGCGTATAGACTAAAAATCTTATAGAATACTTGATAATTTCAGAAAATACTTTCACACAAATTCTTTGAGCCTCACAACTGTTGCTATTTGTCCTTCATTCTGGAAGAGGTCCATGACATGGGGAGGTGATGTCACAACTTGCAATAAATTGGATTTAAATGAGACAGGGCTGTGCAAAGTCACCAGCCTTTCTCTCTCCTCTGGCCCCATCTGGGTCCAGTGGCAAGATACAGATCAGAAAGACTGGAGATGACCCAGATGCAGTGATGACCTTGGCCTTTTTAGGGTAAAGTTAGTTGGAGAAGTAGGACTGTCTATGTTTAAATTCTACCTCCTACACTTACTACCCAAGTGACCGGGGCAAGTGACTTAATCTTTGTGGGCCTCAGTTTTCTCATCTGTAAAATAAATGAACCAGACAAGATGGCCTCTGAGGTCACTTTCAGCTCTTCATCTATTATGATCTTAATCCCTATCCTATAAGTCTGTCTTTTACTTTTCCATCTTTAAGCCTTAATTCATGCTTTAGTTGACCTTTTTCTCAGTTTGTCTGAGGCAACACCCATAGAGAAATCAAGGCTAGGTAAGAAATGAAGTAATAAAGAGCCTCCCTTACCTAATAAAAGAAAAAAATCGATCTGGGAGGGGAAGACCCTCAGTGTTTCTGGCCAACACAAGGAAGAATTGCTATTTACTCTGAGCCATCAGAACCCAAACAATGATCCAGGAAGGTTAGGGTTATGATCTATCACAATAATCTTGAGAAGAAGGTATATAGAAGAGGAAACAGGAAAGTAAATAGGATTAAGTGAATTGCTCAAGGTCATAGTAAGCACTAAACTTAACTTGTACCTAACTCAGAACTTAATCTTCCACTCTTTCTACCATACCAAGTTACCTTTTAAAGATAAAGCAACCTCTTTAAAGGTCTTAACAAAGATACTTTCACCAAAGCACAATAATAGTAATAACTTACATTTATATAGTGCCTTTGCAGTTATAATGTACCTTAACAAATATTATCTCATTTGATCTTCAAAATTATCAAATTTACTTGCAAGTATTGAAAACTCTACACCTGTGGAAAATGAAACTGGTACAAAGTCAGCCAATAATCAATAAACATTTATTAAGCACCTACTATGTGCCAGGCACTGTGCTAAAACTAGAACCAAAATGATTTGATTCCAACTCCAAGGTTCTTTCTATTACACTATGAAACATCTTACAAATGGAATTAATGAATGTGCTTTTGTATAAATAAATCTAACAATGGTTTAAGTGGGAAAAAACCAGTTCTACCTGCACATTCTTTAACTCATACATGGCAGAAATACTGAAATTCAAATTCAAATCCTTATACAGGCTGATTGTTAAAACCTAAATTAAACTAAATTGGAAAGTTCTGAATGAAAAGAGAACAAATAAATCAAAGACTGTTGGCTTAACTCTGACACAAGATATGAATACCAATATTCAAACAAAGCACTCAAAAATAAACCTAAAATTAGCAAGAAGAGCCTAAAGTTATTATATGAGAACCAATATACCTCTTTCAAAAATCAGAGCAGATTGAATTTTTTTTTAAGGGCAATGAGGGTTAAGTGACTTGCCCAGGGTCACACAGCTAGTGAGTGTTAAGTGTCTGAGGCCGTATTTGAACTCAGGTCCTCCTGAATCCAGGGCCGGTGCTCTATCCACTGTGCCACCTAGTTGCCCTGAGCAGATCAATTGTTAAAACAGAAAAATGGGCCCTTCACAGGAAAGAATATATCATAAATGTACACATGTGTATATATGTATTGTACACATATATTCATCAACAATTTAAGAAGATACTAGACTAAAATAACATTGGGACAAAGCTGATGATGTTATAGCTCAACAACAAACTGGTGGGAATTACTGAATGGCATTCCACAGAAGGCAAACCTAGTAAAACAAGATTATTTACTAGTTTTATTGATATGGATATAACTGCTAATTAAGTTTACAGATAAAACCAAATTAGCTGGATTTGTTTACACCCAGAGAAAATAAAATACTTATAAAGAACCTGGATAATTGAAGTTCATCAAAATATTAAAATGAATAGTAGCAAAGAACTAAAATCACTTGACTAAAACAGAAGTGAGGAAAGACTGGTTAAGGAAGCTGTAGAGTAAAAAAACAAAACAAAAACCAAACAATGAATTGTAATACACAACAAGATGAATCAGTAAACCAGAGGCATTACTACAAAATCAGAGATGATTGTGAGATTAATGGCATGTGCTACTAAAATGATAGTGCTGAAACTTAAATCCTTTCTCTAGAATCAGCAGTTGGTGGTGTCCTTAATTCACAATGTTTTTTCTGTTTCAACCCTTCTGACTTTCAAGTCCTTCAGAGATTTCCCCTGAAGTTTAGCTATGCTGCCACCAGGTGATGGTAGTAAACCATAGTAAGTCCTGATTCATGGTGCAAATAATTTCCATGAGATTCCCTAACTCAAGCTTACTCAAATTTATACTTATGGATTTCTAAGTTTTTCTATATAAAATAAATCTCTCGGTTAAAATAGGACAAAGTAAAATTTTTAATAAGTATTTCATGTGGTTATTCTAAATGAAAAAAGTGATTTAAGATAACCTTTCAAACAGAACTCCAACAGCACATTCTAGTATGTTCTTTACATAATAAAGTGGCTACATGAATTCCTCTTGTCTCCAATTCTCCCCTCTCTTTCCACTATTACTTGACTCCAATTCCTTTTCTAGCAATTCTTTCCCACCCCCTCTATTAGTTAACTCCCCATTACACCCAGGTTATACTTCAAGGTAGGGCTGGTTAAGGGCAGAGGCCTGATGATTGGATATAGTGGGGAACAAGGGAAGAGACAAAGATTCAACAGCTTACGTTGTTTCTCTCTTCTTCCAACCCCAGATCCTGGACACAACAGAATTTGTGTTTATTTCTTTAATATCTTGACAACTGTGTTTCAATATAACTGGTTTCCTCTATAACCTTATGTATTTTATTTTTTGCATTTAAAACCACTATTCTGAGACTAGAAATTTCATTAAACTGCCAAAGAGCTCTATGATACCAAAAAAGTTAAGAATGCTTGCTCTATAGAACCAGGAGAACACTGTACACAGTATCAATACCAGTGTGTGATCAACTGTGATAGACTTGATTCTTCTCAGCAATACAATGGGTCCAAGATAGTTCCAGGGGACTTGTGATGGAAAATGCTCTCCAAATCCAGAAAAAAGAACTGTGGAATCTAGATGCAGATTGAACCATACTATTTCTACTTTTTTTTTCTTTTTTGAGGTTTTTCCCTTTTGCTCTGATTCTTCTTTCACAGAATGACTAATGCAGAAATATGTTTATTGTGATTATATATATATATATATATATATATAAAACCTATATTAGATTGCTTGCTGTCTCGGAGAGGGAGGGAGAAAAATTTGTACCTAGAAATCTTATAAAAATAAATGTTGAAAACTATCTCTACATGTAACTAGAAAATAATAAAATGCTTTTATGATAAAAAAGAATGGTTGCTCTAGTGCATAGTCACATAACTGAATGGGGGGGGTAATGAAAAATGTGGCAACAGTAAAATAAAAGGATTTTATACCTATATACCCAGGGTCCCAAGTGAAAAAAGTTTAAGAAGCCCTGCTCTAGTGTATGATTTTCTTGGAAGCATGCTGAGTTTGGTTAAGGAGAGGCTTCTTTTTTGGTAGTGGTTCCCGGGTCAGTTCTGCATTTCCCTACCACTGTTCTCTCAAATATATTCTCTAGAATTCTGTTAAGTTACCTTCCTGGTTCCTAAGGCTGTAAAGGCTCCTCAAATAAAGCAAAACACACGGCACCTGAAGCAACTTCTGAGAATATCAAACCCCTAAGTGTCAATTCTTCCAAACCACAGGCTTTTTCTTACATTGCTACTCTTTTCTTCCCTCTGAGCAGATAATCCCTCTTACCTAATGTTTTATTTTATTAGGATCAGAAGATATCAGAGAGCCAGCAGGGACCCTGGAAATTAGCCAAGATGAGTCTCTCACTGTATACTTGAGAAAACGAGGGCCAGGGACGTTTATCTTGTACAATGCCTGTTGCTTAATTACCAGCCCTATTTAGCTGCAGAAAAGTCTTAGGTTATAAGCTTAAGATTTTTATGGAGACAAAATTAACACAGTAATTTCCCACTTCTTTAGTGGTCACATTCTAGTAGCACTTGAAAGTTAAAAAGTCTTCAGAGGCATAAAAAAAAAAAATAGCTGCCACAAAATCTAAACACTATACTCTTTAATGGAGACATGGAATCATCCTAAGGGCCTTTCCAATATCCTGCTGATTTAGGATTATATGAAAATGAAGGTCGCTGATTTAGCACACTGGGTTATAGAAGATAATATATCAGATATGGTGAAGGGAAAGGTTCCTACAGGCAGACATATTGACAACAGTGAATCTGAAAGCTGACAGGAAAGGAAAAATATAAAAAATACAGTTATCTAGGCCAACTTAATGTAGGGGCAAACAGTCCTATTGACCTTAAGAACACATGAGAAAAAGACTATTGTGTTATATTGTTTTTTGGTTTTTTGGGGGTTTTTTGTTTGGTTTTTTTTGCAGGGCAATGGGGGTTAAGTGACTTGCCCAGGGTCACACAGCTAGTAAGTGTCAAGTATCTGAGGCCGCATTTGAACTCAGGTACTCCTGAATCCAGGGCCAGGGCCAGGGCTTTATCCACTGTGCCACCTAACCGCCCCCTGTGTTATATTGTTAAATGGTAACTGATATTCAGAAAGATGATATTTCTTCAGTATATAGTATGTTTCATAAGGCATGGAATCATTACATAGTAGAAAGATTTCCATTAGAAATATTCTAATATTTTAAAAGTTTTTGTACTGTTATTCTCTTCATTATGTGGAATTGTGGATTCCCAAAGGTTATAATTAACAGCAAGTTCTGGAACACCCTAATAAGATAGAAAGGTTTTGAGCATGACCCATAAAAAACTGTACGTGTTGTTAACACCCTTGATGGAGTTTGTGCAGAGGGTGACAAATTTCTTTCTGTCATTGCAACTCATAAAGACAGGTTAGTTCACTATAACATGTAAAAGGGTTGTAATCTGTATCAGTAGAGAAAGTAGCCATACCAAATGAAATGATGGATCCTTGAAGTATGTTTTGTACTCAAGGAGAAGGTCCAGATGTCTAGAAAATTCACTCATATGGATTATCTTATTTTCCACAATCCTAGATAAGTTCAAGTGTTACTATGCTTAGAAAAGAATGAGAATAGAACATAAAACTGAACAAGATTCTAACTAGTTTCTTTACAATAACTTTGAATTTTGGGTTTCTGAATTCGATATGTAAAAACTGTAGAAAACTAAATGAGAAAACAATTAGCTAATTAATAATAAAATAGCAATTACTAGAAGAGAAAATGTGAAGTAAAGGTAAATTATAAAGTAAAGTAAATTTGTAAAAGAGTGAGTTTTATATAATGAACTCAATTATAAAGTTTAAGTGCTGGAAAAAAGCTAACAAGAGTAGTTATAAAAATTTAACTCTTCTGTCTAAAGATATTTAAAAATAAGGATATTCATGTATGATTCCAAAAATTGCACATTTCCTCATATATAATTCAAAATGTGCTGATATTTCATTAATACGTAAGCATTATATAAGCCAGGACTGGCACTATAAAAATCCAGATCTTTGTGATCTTAATACAATGTAACAATATAAGTATTATTCGTCAGGTATATTGTTGCACAGAAATCTTCTGGCTAAATTGCAATTATCTAGAAATATTAACTACCAAATGATATAATACTTTGAATACATCTATGAATGTGACCTCATTGATTTGGGCACTCCCTACAATAGTGCAGAAAATAGCACATTCACACTTTTTCATTCTAAGCAGCTCTTGTTCATATTGCCCCATAAATATTCCACAATATTCCTCAACTTGCTGGAAGTTTTCTAGTTCTCTCTCTCTCTCTCTCTCTCTCTCTCTCTCTCTATCTCTCTCTCTCTCTCTCTCTCTCTTTGGTGGGGGATTGAGGGTTAAGTGACTTGCCCAGAGTCACACAGCTAGTGTCAAGTGTCTGAGGCCGGATTTGAACTCAGGTCCTCCTGAATCCAGCGCCACCTAGCTGCCCCCTTCTTCTAGTTCTCTTAATGAGATTCAAGTACCAAACAGCCTGGGAACTGCCCCTGATTGATTAGTTGGGGAGGACACCTCATTTTCTAGTTATAATCTCCTTGATGATGCTTTTTGTGGAAATGTGAATTTCTGAAAATTTTGGCATTCTATGACTTAAACCATATGGCATCATTGAAAAAAATGCTTGTGTGAAAAAGATGGGTTCTTACTTGAAAGAAAAATACGGGGTTTGAAAGTGGTAAACAATTTTCTAAATGCTTACTGTTTTTGTCCCATTTGATTTTAGGCCTAGATCACTGTTCATCTGCACATCTTTCCAAGATACATTATTGATGGATAATCTTTATGGGCTTTCCACCCAACTACATATGTGTATGAAAAAAATATTTTCACCAACTTGATTTTTCCTATTGCTAATTAGGCAAAAAACTTTTGAGACTCTGGATATCATTTAGGGAGGCTCTGAAATGTTCTGGGATTTGGTAAAATTAACATAATATCATCTGAAACTAAAGCATCTCTTCTATTTAGATAATACTGGATGTCATCCATGACAATGGAAAACCATCCATGACAAGGACAAACAACTTTTGTGAAAGTATATTTCCCTACTATATGCTTTATAATCACAAGATCAAAAAAATTATTTCTACAGTATATCTATCACAGAAATCTTGTAATAGGAGAACATACACATATTAAGATATGTTATATAATACTTAGATGATAAATCCCAAAGTCCTTCAAGGCAACCAACTGGAATGAAATTAAAAACACAGCAGTAATAAAAATAAAAGATTATACTCTGATGTCTCAGAATTTCAAGATCTGTTCTTCTTGTCAAAGATGTATTTATTTCCTTTGATTCTTAAGGTCTTTCTGATTTTGAATAATCATCACATCCTACATAAATCCTAGTTAAATTATGTAAGAAGAATAACTAAATGAATGAATTTCATGTCAAGTCATTCTCACAAATTAGAGAAAATGTATACCTTTGGTCTCTTTTCTCATACTTGATACTTTAGCTTTAAAATTTAAAGGCTAATAACAGAAGGCGGGGGAGGGGGGGAGGGAACTGAGACTTTACATGGT
This sequence comes from Dromiciops gliroides, assembly GCF_019393635.1. Lineage (NCBI taxonomy): Eukaryota > Metazoa > Chordata > Mammalia > Microbiotheria > Microbiotheriidae > Dromiciops > Dromiciops gliroides. Next base: position 150,162,247 of record NC_057865.1, on the reverse strand, counting down.
GTTTTAAGTTTTGTAAACTTTATAAACATGATTTTGGTTCTCTTCATCTGTTACTGAGTTAATACTAACATTGTTTTTATATGTCCAACATTTACTACTCATGGTATTTTTGCTTAAAATATTACCACCTGTATTGTAAAAAGGACTGTCAATTTTCATCTTTGAATCTCTATCAAGCACAATGTACTAAATAAATATGTAACTGAACATCTGTTGTAATATGTTTCAATTCTTAAATACCATTTCTGTTCTTTTGAAGTTAACATAATTGTACACAATCTATTTTTTTCTATAACTCACATTGTATTGCAAAATGCTGCATTTACACTTTGGAACTTGTGGTAGCCTGGAATAAAAGAAACACATCTGTTTTGGAGGGTCTCTGAAATCCATAAGGATTTCACTTGTGCCAAAAGTTATCTCTGTTCTAGACATTTTCCTGATTCAACCCTTGTCTGAAATCTATGTATGCAACTTCAATAGCTTAGAAACCAGTGAGTAAGAGCCTCAGTGGCCAATCTTTGGTTCTTCTGTGCCCATGACATCAGAGGTGATTAACCAGTCCAAAGCACCTGAGCAAAAAATTCATCCTCCTATAAAACTCATGGATGTTGCCAGCTTTGCTGAGTTCCCTTTATTGAATTCCATATAGATTCTATTTAGAATCAGTAGGAATAACAAGACACAAAGTCATCAAAAACTAGAAATCAAACTAATTATCTGGGGTAGGGGGAGGGGAGAGAGAAAAAGAAAAGAAAAGCCAACACAAACGTCCAAGGAGATTGCTATTGGCATATTTGCATTTGACAGGGACAAGAGACATTCATGATGATAAACTAATGGGAGGAAATTGTTACTAATTCAAAATAACAAAATGTTATGAATTATAATCATTAAGAAAAAATGTCCAAAATGATTCTATATAATTGAAACAGATCACTGAGATGGAAAGTTATTTCTTTTGCTTTCCTATTTAAGCAAACTTTAAAAAAAAAAAAAGAAAAAAGAAAAGGACAACAATTTTTTAAAGGCCAAAACATACCTCTGTAGAATAATGCTTCTTATAATGATGTGACTTCCTATTTCGAATGATGTTTTCAGAGGCTCTGTCTACATGGCGACGCAATGGGTATCCTGTTTCCAGGCCTTCCTCACTGGATACTTCATCTGAGACATTTGTGATTATCCTTTGGTTGTCCTAAGTTGACCAATACACAAGCACTGTTAAAAGTACATAACTATTCTGACTGATTTTTTTAGATGTTGGGAATAATTTTTTGAGGACAGGTAACATAAAGACACTTCACAAAATAATCTTTCTCCCCAGAATGAGTGACTGACTAATATATATGAAAATGTTCTTTAAAAATCAGATTACATAATAAAAGATGTTTTTATAAACTTCTTCAGGCACTTGAGTGAAGTACAAGCCCTTCATCAAGATATATATTAAGACAATCTATTTAGCATTTGTACCTTGCCTACTTCCAAAAAGGACTTAAGGTTGCTTATAAAATTAAGTTATATAAAAATAAGACAATTAAGAATAAAAATAGAACTCTATAAAAAGGGCAAAAAGTGTGGGTGTTACCAGACACCTGAGCTAGGCTAATTACCAAAGTTGGGAATCAAATTTTGCTCTAAGTTTCCTGGGAAGGAGGGAGAGAAGGAGGGAGGGAGGGAGGGAGGGAGGAAGGAAGGAAGGAAGGAAGGAAGGAAGGAAGGAAGGAAGGAAGGAAGGAAGGAAGGAAGGAAGGAAGGAAGGAAGGAAGGAAGGAAGGAAGGAAGGAAGGAAGGAAGGAAGGAAGGAACCCATTGGGTTTCACAGAGAATAACAATTACTCATGCTTAGTGCTTCACAGTTTACCTTTGCTTACAACAGCCTAATGATAGTCATCTCTTCTTTCCATTTATCTTACCAGAAAAAAAAAATCTGTTTTGGTTTGTGTATTTCTTTTTAAAGATTCTTACTACTGCTTCTTCATTCAAGAAAGTAATATTTAAAGCATGATATTTGGTTTATGTTAGAGTAGTTTCTCATCTTATTCTATGGAGTTTCATTAACAATTAAGCATTTATATTCAAATGAAATAAGAATTATACAAGGCAGAATGTGACAAGGGCAAATGAAAGGAAAAAAGTGTTGCAAGAAAACTTGAAAAGAAAAGTGGGGGAGGGGAAAGACAGACAATGAGAAAAGGTTTCCCCAAGGAGGTGTCACAAGTGATGAGTGCTAAAAAGAAGTATTTCAACAAGTAGTGCTAAAGAAGAAATGAATTAAAAGTATGAAAAATGAGCAGGACTACATTTTGTAATGTGAAATAAAAACACAAAGTAGGTTGTAATAGGATCATAGAGGCAATTAAGCCAGGCTACAGAATTTGAATTTCAGCCTTTAAGTAACAGATAGCTGAGACTTGTAGGTGGGAAGAGTTATACATTCTAGGAATGTTACTTTGGCAATGGTGGGAAGGACATATTGGAAAGAGGAAGAGACTGAGTGAAGGCAGACAAGTTGGAAGGCTATTACGATGGTCCAGAACACTGTCTAAGGTGGTAGTAGTTTGGAACAGAGAAGGACACAGATGGGAGATGTATTTCAGGGGAAATGAACAATCCATCAGGAAGCACTACTTCCACGTGCTTACCATGTGCTAGGCACTATGCTAAGTGCTAAGGACATAAACACAAAAGTGATATAATCCCTGCTCTGAAGGAGCCTACATTCTATCAGGAGAGAAAACCAAAGGGCCTTGGCCACTGATTGGCTTTGACAAGTGACAGAGTGGGAAGACTCCAAGAAACACCTGTGGTGTTAAGCCTAGATGACTACAGGAAAGCTGTTTCATGAAGGAACAACAGAGAAATGACGACCAGTTCAGTTTGGTGAAAGTGCTTGTGAGTACAGTCTGCTCCACGACTGAGGCCACTTATAGATTAGGAGGTTGTTTGCATAGACATGACAACTGGAGCCTTGGAAATAAGGATGCTATCTCCAAGGGAAAGCACTGGGATCACAGGATCAGGGAACTGAAGGCTTCAGAGGCCGTCTGGCCTGAGCCCCTCACTTTACATATAAGGAAAACTGAGGCCCACAGACATTAAATGGCCCCAGGCTCTTTCAATGGCTATTCCTTACACTTTACCAGTCATTTCCTCTCTCTGAATCTGTTTCCTTATCTATGAAACAAGAATTACTTCAGCTAAATACATTTTAGTGCTTTTCTGAGAAAAGAACCTAGTAAAGCTGAAGGCACTATGAAAATGAGATTTTGTATAATGGAGATAACCCGTAATCATCATGCTTTGCCTGAGCTCTCCAGTTTTAGGTCAGTCCCTAAAAGGAGTTTGTGAAGGACTAATTAAATAATCAAATGCACAGTAAATAAACAAATAATTGAATAGTTAAAAGGAGCCCATTTGTGTTCACAATCCTTACTAGTAGCCTTAAATCATAGAATGTTAATTGAAATAATATTTCTCAATAAATCATACTTACTCTGTGCTGACTACTGGGTGTATTCCTGACTGTTCCTGTGTTCCAGCCTGTCTCTTCTGACTTAATGACTTCACACTGAGGTTCATAATTTTGTATTCCATCCTCATTGCTTTTAAATGTCTTTTTCCCTTCAAGGGATACATAACCATTATCAGTTTCTGTTGATTTATCAATTGAATTTTTTGTTTTCTTCGACCTAAAGTGGAAAATACAGATTAAGCATTATTCATCATGTCTTAAAACCCTTACATTTTTTTTAACTTTCCATCAATCATATGCCATTTATCACCAAAAATTTCAATGCCTGTTCTTATTTGTGAATTGACAGTTTAAATACCAAAGATAACAGTTTCATATACTATAGTCCTAAATAATGTGAAACCTGATGTGGAAAATTCTAAGAAAAAAAAGGAGGAAGTAATATTACTGTTTCACCCACTAAATATAAAAATATCGGTTGTTCTATGAGAGAATATTATAGGCTTTATTATTTTCCCAAAAAAGCAATTCACAGCAAAAAAAATCTAACACTAGAATATGAGAATTAGTTGGTATATACCAACAGATTGACAGATAAACTGGCAGTGCTTCAGAAGTTCAACCAATTTTATCCTCAAAAACTGCAGTGTATGAAAGATAAAAATCTACTTCAATACCAGTTAGTAGGGCTTTAGTGTAACTACAAGACCAAACTGAAATGAGCTCAATTCTGACCAAGTTAGTGATTAAAGCACTTCATAAAAACGTAATTTAATTATAATATAAAAACACTAAGTTCCAACAAATTTTACCCAAAGTATCAGTTTTACAAGAAAAGAAAATTAAAGCAAATGAAATATCTTCAAGAAGTTCAAGAAACAACTCTCATAAAATAGTGTGTAAAAGCCTTTAGAAGACTTACTGAATTTCTATAGAGAACTCTAGATAAAAAAAATAGTGAAACATGATTCTTAGCAACTTTTTTCACTTGTTAAAATTGCCCAAAATGGTGAGCTATTTCTGAATTATCTGGTCTTTTTTCTTTGACCCAAAGGTCCTTGAAACACCAAGCCTGAAAGTCCTTACCAGTTATAAATCCTATTGCCCTATTAAACTTTAAAAATAATACTACATGTAAGTATTTCAGTGCATCTCTGCTTTCAATAATGTGGATATTCTCTCCAACTATGTGAATCACAAAGTATTCAAACTTCATCACTTTATCTGACTCCTGTATATGTCATCTCATGATTTCTCTTGACATTATATTGGTTAGCACACAGGTCATCTATTATCCCTCACTCTGGGATGTGCTTACTTCCTTTTCCAGTCAAAAATCTCTTTGATCAGACTTTTTACATTGCTTCTTGTAATTTATTTACATCCACCAATTATCACATCATTGCCCTTTGGGTGTCCCACTATTTTGATTATGGTTTTCCATGATTTGCAGTGATACAGTATCGTTAAAGAACACTAGTGAATTTTTAAAATTTTCTTTTTCTAGGAAAAAACTTGGGTTGAACACTCAAAGCAGAGACCAACTTTCCAAATTAATAAAGGGTTCTCTTCCTCTAATTCTGAGCCCAGTTTATTGAGCATCTATTTGGTTGTTAAAGATATATGTGCACATGTGTATGTGTTGACAGACCAACTCTATAGATTGTCCTTCCAACTATGTATCACAGTCTAAGCACTTGCATTTTTCATCCACTTGGCTTTTTGTGGGAGGATAATAAGATCAAACTGCTGCATGGATTATGCATCTAATTTAAAAGGATTATGGATCTAATTTAAAAGGTTCTGCAAGGTTCTATGACTTGATGTGACCAGAACATTTTGTAGAAATTAGGTTATAAATAAACAGGTTAGAAGCAGCTACTTTCTTTTCTTTAAAAAGTTTTAATAAAAACAGTAAACAATTAACCCAATTAAGCTTGCTTTGCAACTATCTGTTTAAACCAATGAAGTTCAACCAATAAACTATAACAAATATCCAGTTACTCCAAGTTACTCTTTGCCTATTTGTTCTCATGCACTTGTCTGTTCATGTCTATAATTAGTGCATACTCTGTTCTAGTTCTAATTTTTTTCTTTTACTTTACATAACTTCATAAAGGTCTTTCCATATTTCTTTCTACTCCTTATACTTGTTGATATAAACTGCATGCAGCATTCCAGTAGACTAATATATTTATTAAACCATTTCCTAAGGCCAGACATTCAGGTTGCTTCAGCTTTTTGCAATTACATGTAATGGTGCTACAAAATCTTTGAGCAGCAAGCTTTTTGAATTGTTTTCTCTTATTACACTTTCAGGTTATTTTGATTTTAAAAAGAACCACCTTAGAAGCAGCAAGTTCATGTTTCTTTTTCTTTTTTTAAAAATTTTTTGCAGGGCAATGAGGGTTAAGTGACTTGCCCAGGATCACACAGCTAGTAAGTGCCAAGTGTCTGAGGCCACATTTGAACTCAGGTCCTCCTGAATCCAGGGCCAGTGCTTTATCCACTGTACCACCTAGCTGCCCCCAAGGTCATGTTTCTAATCCACAATAAAACAAAACTATATAAAAGTTTTTCAAAGCTGTCTCCTTTTGATAGTAACACACACACACACACACACACACACAGAAGATATAAGGTTAAACCAGAGTTAATAGTATTGACAGATCAACCCTGATACTGAGCCACAGTTATTTGGGTAATGATGTTAGAAATACCTCTGAGATAGGAAGAACACAATAAATTGAATTTGGTTCATCTTGCTCCAACCAAAAGCTACGCTAGAAGCATTATTTTCTGCATTGGCTTACATATATCACAGGATTTTCAAAGCAATAAAATACAAGTGCAGTATCACAGCCCAGGCCTACAGTTTTCTACCTAGTATGACAAACAAGTCTTACACTGACACGAACTGGCACATTTAAGGTGGAATGCCCTTAAAATACTGAATTTTCTATTCATAGCCAATAGCTTTTATTTCACATAGTTACTCTTGAGAAGAAATGACCTTTGGAAAAAGGTACAATATAGTCACATAAATTTCTTTTTAAATTGATTAATGTTTTTTGGTCTTTCCACCCAACCAACAGATATAAATTAATGCACAAATTATGATAGTGGGCATATTTTTCCTGTTCAAAGTTTTAATCCAGTCAGGAAAAAAGTTTCATCAACTTCTAAAGGATATGCTGGTTCATGTAGTTCTAAACCTACTATAAGAAAATAAACAACATTAGTAAAACATTAAGTCAGCCAATTTAAAATCAAGTAATGCTCTGTACTACCATGCAGAAAATACAAGCTGAATACATTTATTCAATAGCTTGTAAATGTGACAGGAGTATAAAGAGCACAGGAAGCAGGAAAACCAATCTCTCAAGAATAAAGGATATATTAGAAAATTCTAAGGGGGCTCTTACATATACCTCTTGTTTCTGGTTATAGCACCAAGTTGCTGGCCCTAGCTCCATTGCTACAAACTTAGAATTATAATGGCTGTGGAAGAAGGAAGGGAAATGGGGCAGGAGGAGTGGAGACTAAGGAGGTGACAATACATGAAAATCAAAAACAACAACAAACTAGATACTGAAGTCAACAGATATGAACATCAAATGCAGTATCTGTCCCTTTCGAAAATACACAATGCTGATTGAGTTCCTTTTTGGAACTCTCTGTTGAGGTTTCCTCCATGGGATGCAGGCCCTTGATACTTATATACTGTATTGTATGTACCTATAAGTTCTTTTAGATCCTGCTTAGTTATAGAATTCTATTAGTTTCAACCAAAAAATTCTGTAAAGACAGGTTTTTGCTCTCCATCTGAAAACTATGGTGTTTTATCTATCCTCAAAAAAAAAAAATCTGTCTATGTTTGTTGCCTTCACTTCATCCCTTCTCACTCATTAATTTCTAAATTCTCAATGGTCTGACTTCTGACCATCCCTCACTTGAAATTCTGCCCAAGTCACCAATGATTTCTTCAGTGACAGATTTGATGGCCTTTTCTAAATCTCATCCTTTTGAACCTCTTAGCTGCATCGGACACTACTCATCCCCTCCAGAGCTGCATGCATACTCTGATCTCTGTGTTTTCCTGATACTGTGCTCTCCTGGTTCTCTTCTTACAAGTCTGATTTCTCATCAGTCTTCTTTACTCAATCATCATTTACAACACAACTGGTCACTGTGAATATTTATACCAAGGTTCTGTCCTAGACCCTCTTTTCTTTTTTCTCTAATTTAGTAATCTCATCAGTTCACATGGATTTAATTATCTATCAATGCTAATGACTCCCAAATCTATATATCCAGCCCTAGATACTCTCCTTAGTTCCAGACCCACATTATCAACTGTTTACTGGATATTTTAAACTGAATTTCCTTTAAATACCTCAAATAGAGAATTCAAAATTATTTTCCCTAAACCCACCCCCTTTTTTGAATTTCCCTATTTCTTTTAAGGGTACCAGACTCCTTTAAGTCTCACAGGCAAGTAACCTTGGGGACATCTTCAATTCCTTCCTCATTCTCACAAATCTACTCGGTTTTTGTGCCTTCTCCCTCTCTATCTCTCCCACCTGCCCCCTTTTTTCCACTCACACTGCCATGACTCTAATTTGGGACCCCATCACCTATTCTCTGGACTTTTACAATTGCCTCCTAAAAAGTCTCCCTTCCAAAATGATTTTTCCTAACTATGAATCTGACCATCTTACAACCTTACGTAACCTCTCTATTACTTTCAGAATCAAATATGATCTGTGTATTTAGTATTTAAATACTGTCACAATCGGGTCCCAATAGAACCCTCCAGCTTTGCTGCACATTACCCTCCTCCATGCACAATGTAATAGCCAAACTGGTCTTTGCTGTTTTTCACACATGCCTTTGCACTGGCTGTCCCCAGTGCCACCTAGTTTCCCTCAAGACTGAGCTCCTTGCTGTAACTGCCCCCTAGCTGCCAGCGCTTTCCTGACAAAAATCACCTTTTATCTTTGTTTTGTTTTTGTTGTTGTTGTTGTTGTTTGATTTTTTTGCAGGGCAATGAGGGTTAAGTGACTTGCCCATGGTCACTCACACAGCTAGTAAGTGTCAAGTGTCTGAGGTCAAATTTGAACTCAGGTCCTCCTGAATCCAGGGCTGGTGCTTTATCCACTGCACCACCTAGTTGTCCCTTACCTTTTATCTTTGTGTGTGCATTCCCCCAGTTAGAGTGTAAGCTCCTTAAGAGTGGGGATTGTTTTCACTTTTGTTTGTATCTTAGCATCTAGCACAGTGCCTGGCACACAGCAGGTGAATATCATATGCTTATTGATTGATAACTGACCTGTGATTTTGCTGGTATAGAACATAGCCAATGAAGAAATCTCCTGTACCAATGCATACATACAACTTCTCTCCACTTCATCAGCTGCCTGGTGAACCAAGACAGTCAGTAACATGTCCAGTATAGCATGGGTGTCAGAAGTAGGACTGAAACCCAATGTCTTCCTCACTGAGGCCTCACTCTCTATCTACCATATTGCATTTCCTCATTTTACAGCATTGTTTTGTTTTGTTTTGTTTAGAGGGATGGGAGGGATGTAGCTCAGAACTTTGATTTCATTTGTCAGTGTGAACTTACAGGATAGAAACTCTATGTTGATGCTGGTCAAACTGTCACAGCTGAGAGGTTAATTAAGTTACCCAGGGTCACATGGTCAGAGGTAGAACTTGACCTTAGGTCTTCCTGAATACACATCTGGCCTTCTATCCACTATGACACATGGCTTCTCATGTAAGGTTAAAGATAATTCCTGGCCAGGTGTGCTGGCACATACCTTTAATCCTAGATACCGGAGCTTAGGAATTCTGAGCTGAAGTGGGATGTGCCTTCTGAGATCTAATCCATTGGATTTTAAACTCCTAGAAAGGACTGTCTTTCTTTTTATTAATTTTATCCTCAGCATTTTGCCCAATGCCTGGCACGCAGGAGTCACTTAATAAATGTCTACTAGATTGCATTGGTCTGTAGTACGATCAGCATAAATATGATGAGTGTTTAAGAGTAGGAGGGCGCCAAGCAGCCTAAGCACCAATAAACCAGTCTAGGCTGGTAATGGAATTGATCAAAATTACCATGCCCAGCAAGACTAGGACTGAGTTAATGATTAGCCCCTGAACTTCCATCCTGGACTGAAGACAGGTGAGCCCAGTCTAAAAATATAAATTCTTCAAAGTTGTATTAATTTATTATGCTGAGAACATCAGTAGTTGAGCCTTCCCATCACATCTCTAGCAAACTGTTAAACACCAGCTAATGGACCAAGTTAAGGGAAGGGTAAAGGAAAAGAGGATCAAGTATATGTCAATATATGTCAAAATATTAATTCCAACACAGAAAACTCCTAAGGCTCATACATAAGTTTAAATAGTGTGTTAAATTCAATTGACTTATTATTGATAGTACCATGCAATGTAAGGAGAATAATAAATTCTATATATCTTCCTAAATTAGAACACTTTTAGGAACAAAGATATTTCAGACTAGTGATAAAGTGGTAAGAAATCCTATGGATGGGGGCAGCTAGGTGGTGCAGTGAATAAAGTACTGGCCCTGGATTCAGGAGGACCTGAGTTCAAATCTGGCCTCAGACACTTGACACTTACTAGCTGTGTGACCCTGGGCAAGTCACTTAACCCTCACTGCCCCGCCAAAAAAAAAAAATCCTATGGATGTGGCATAATAGTCTAAAGGCTATGATATTTGGTGGTATGACATAAAACTTAGTTTTACACAGGCTCTGCCACTAACCTTCTGCTCACCAAATAAATGTAAATGAGAATATATTATATTGACATAGCATTCTACAGACTACAAAGTGCTTTTTTACCATATCTTTTGATCTTTATAAAAACCTTGAAACAAGTATTATTTTCCTGATTTTCCATATTATAGGAAACTACGGGTGAATAAGATTAAGAGATTTATCTATAGGTTATATGGCAATGGCTATGGTGATAGAAGTGGGACCAGAACCCAGGTTTTATGATTCCTACCTCTATTTCACTTAGAATTGAGAGGGGAAAAAAGAATTCTTGCCCATGCTTACCATGAATGTTGTCAAAGGTAACTAAATTTTTAACAGTCGCTTTATTACTATATCCCCAGATAGTGATACATAAATACTGTATCTGACATTATGAAAATTCAATATGTTATGATAAAAATAGTAAAGATCCAAAGTTTCCTATTATCTTATTGAAAATAATAAGGCAAGGAATAGAAGTTGTCAGAAAATGGTCTATGTGAAAAATATACTTCTTAGTTTTCAAAGGAGTTCATCGACCTGGCAACAAATACAGTCATATTATTACACTTATACACAGCAACACATTTTAAAAGAATATCAATAAAATCATGATCAAAGAAGATTGGCATAAGAGCACAATTAGGAAAATATAAAAAGACAATGTTAGTAAAGGAGTTAACAGGAAAAATGCACATATTCATTTGCATTATCCCTTTTCTCGATTTATGTTAATTTAATTACATAAGCTATAATGAATGTTTTCACCACTTTCCCTCTAATTTTTCAGACCTATTTCAAGTGTACATTCAAAAGAGTTGGAATGTTACCAACTAAGGGTTTAAAAGAATAACTTGGGGCAGCTAGGTGTCAGTGGATAGAGCACCGGTCCTGGATTCAGGAGGACCTGAGTTTAAATCCAGCCTCAGACACTTAACACTTACTAGCTGTGTGATCCTGGGGAAGTCACTTAACCCCAGCTGCCTCACAAAAAAAAAAAAAAAAAAAAAAAAAGAATAACTTTATGTTGGTCAAATGGACTTAGTTAAATGTATTCCTAAAATTTCACTGCAATTATACTCTTCCCTATTCTAACATATTTATTAAGAATGAACACTCTCTAACTGTGATAGATTTAGTTCTTTACAGCAATACAATGATAGAAGACAATTCCAAAAGACTCATGATGGAAAATGCTCTCCACATTCAGAGAAAGAATTATGGAGTCTGAATGCAGATCAAAGAATACTATTTCCACTTTCCATCTATTTATTTATTTGGTTGGTTGGTTTCTTCTTTCCTGTATTTTTTTCCTTTTGTTCTGAGTCTTTTCTCACTACATGACCAATGTGGAAATATGTTTAACATGATTGTAATGTATAATGTACATCAAATCGCTTGCTGCTTTTAGGAGGGGAGAGGGAAGAGGAGGAAAAAAATTTGAAACTCAAAATCTTGCAAAAATGAATGCTGAGGGGGAAGCTAGGTGGCGCAGTGGATAAAGCACCAGCCCTGGATTCAGGAGGACCTGAGTTCAAATCTGACCTCAGACACTTGACACTTACTAGCTGTGTGACCCTGGGCAAGTCACTTAACCCTCATTGCCCTGCAAAAAAACAAACAAACAAAATGAATGCTGAAAACTATCTTTATGTGTAATTGCAAATAAATAAATACTATTAAAAAGGGAAAAACGAATGAAAGCTCTCAGAAAGGGATGAGGGGAGGGAAAGATAGAATCTGGAACTCAAAACTTTAAATAAAAATGTTTATTAAAAAAAGAATGGGGCAGCTAGGTGGCACAGTGGATAGAGCATGGGCCCTGGAGTCAGGAGGATCTGAGTTCAAATCCAGCCTCAGACACTTGATACTTACTAGCTGTTGTGACCCTGGGCAAGTCACTTAACCCCAATTGCCTCACCAAAAAAAAAAAAAAAAAAGAATGAAAAATAAAAAATTAATCTTATAAAGTAATATCTCATCATAAATTACAATTTTTTTTTACTTCAACAAACTCCTGTGTGTTTTAATTTAAATGGTTTAGGATCACAAAAGCAAAGATTTGAGGGAAATTATTTTCATACAAATCAACCATATACCACAAAACTGAATCAATATCCAGAATTATAGGAAAGCACAATTTTACCAGTGAATTGAATTATGAGATTAATGCTAAGGAAATTAACAAAAAATCCTATTTTTAAAAATTTATTGGGCTTTTATGTTATTTCTTAAATATCTATATTTATGTCTCTAAATCTCTGATTATCATTTTTACTGCCTACAGTAAAACTTGTCAAAATAAAGATCAAATAACTATGTAAGAATTTAGGGATTTAAAGCTACACAAACATATATGAACAAACATATGTTTATATATGTATTATATACATATAAAATATAAACATACATATATATGTATATATAACTTTGCCAGAAAAGGGATAATGAATCTCTAAGACAAACATAGCTTTGAATAAATACAAACCCTGATAAAAAGAAAGCAGCATGCCAGAGTTCTCTGAAGACAGCGCCAATACTGTAAGAAGTGCTGGTACCATGGTTCTGCACTGTTCCTTCCTGTGTGTTATCTGTAGTACTAGAGCCATCTCCTTCCCTATGTACTTCCAAATGTGCTGCTTTTCTTAATTTCCTTCATCAGAAGAGATTAAAAGTGGAAGGTAGCTTTGTGTTAATAACCACTTGCTCTATAATGTGTTCAGCAATTTATATAAACATAAAAGAAAGGAACCTTAACATTTAGTAAGATTTAGATTAACTGGTTAAAATTTAATCCAAACAGCATGAAATACATTCAAAAACCAATTTCTATGGGTGCCAATAGATTTGCTCATATTGACATGTCAGTGGGCATTTAGTTGTAAGGATCACAATGAACAAATGTTTACAAGAACATCTTTCCTATTTGTGTGCCACCTATCAGCAAATGAAAAAAGACCAAGATTAGAACTAATTATGATCTAATTTTTAATGTCATTAAAATACTATTAATACTGTTATCCTTAAAAATAGAAATGAAGGATTGGTTTCAAATTCAAAATCTTAATGCTTGAAATTTGTGGGGGGGAAAAAGCAATTGTTTAGCAACAATGATCAAAAGAGAAATCACTTCAATTGCCCTTTAAAATAGAAGTCCACTAAAAAAAAAAATTTAAAAAAAAAGGGGGCAGCTAGGTGGCGCAGTGGATAGAGCACCGGCCCTGGAGTCAGGAGTACCTGAGTTCAAATCCGACCTCAGACACTTAACACTTACTAGCTGTGTGACCCTGGGCAAGTCACTTAACCCCAATTGCCTCACTTAAAAAAAAAAATTGAAGTCCACTGCTGTTGTCTGGCCAATGAGATTTAACAGGCTTATTTAAGGCAAGGGGAAATATTCAATTGCCTCAAAATCCCATTAGCATTCAATAAATGGGATTTAAAAGAACTTTATTAACCCATGTTTATGCTATATCTTAACTCCAAATTGATCTTAAATAGTACATCCTGGTAATGTTAAATATAATACAAGGCTAGTAACTATCAGCAATTCTAAGTAACTATAAATTCTCTTTGGGAAAAAATTAGTATACCTATTTCAAGAACTTACAAGGCATGATATAAGGAATGTAATTTTGGAGTTCTGTCTAGAAGATGAGGGCCTTACATATAAAAAGTTTACCATGAAAACACATTTTATTTTTTGCAGATTAAAATAATAATCAAGAAATCTATAAAACACTGCACTGTTCCTTCCTGTGTATTATCTATAGTACTAGAGCCAAAATCATTTTGTGCATGTGTACATGCACGCGCGCGCACACACACACATAAAACCTTTGTTTGATGAACAAAATTGTCATTTTAAACACTGTACCTTCTTCTTTTGCCCCCACTGCTAAGAGTAGGCTTAGGGGTTCTGGTTGAAACAATCTGGCAATGTACAGTTCCCAGTAGCAACATTAGCCATACTGGCCCAATTACTTCAGTCAGAGGTATACTATGCGGGCCTGGAGCTGAATAGAATAATACTATTGCGGCAACTGCAAAACAGAAAAGGAAAAGTTTAATTGTATCCACTGCTGTTTCCAAAATTTTATTTTCTGAAAAAGTACTCATATTGCATGCTGTCAGTTAATTTTTAGATTTTGAATTAGAAGTTAAAAATAATACTTTAGCAAAGCTCTGTCAAACACTTTTATTGCTAGCAGCTGGCTGAACTTGCTACTCGAAGAAATTGAAATCATGCCATACTCAACTTAATAAATATTTCAAAAGTACACAGAAATTTAGATGCATTGTTCTTATATTTACAAAATTAAAAGAATATGACTAATGTTAAATATGTCCTTTTATGTTTCAAATCTAGGTGCACTGTGATAGCCTGACTTTGAAAATTATACTTATGTTAGAAAAAGACAAAAATCTGTGCGGCTCCAACATTCTAAAATTATTAATTAAAACTTTGCTGAATACATTTTTCCCCAGTAAAACTTCTACATATACATCAAGGCTTGAAATGATCAAGGATTAAGGTGGCTGGTCTCTGTCAACGCATTTTCATATTAAGCATTTCAAGTTAGGTATCAAGTTAGATATTATTTTCCTTATGAATTTCAAGTGCCTCATATTTATTCAATTTCATTGAAGAGAATAATCCAAAAGTCTGTTGCCTCCTTAAGTATTTAAGATACCTTCAAACCAGATAAATTTTCACGTATAAAACGTGACAATATAGCATCAGAAGATCACTGTGTGACTGTTTAGTCTTAATTTTCCTTTCTGCAGGAAAGACTATTTTTAAGCCAACCCAAATGATGATAGATGATGAATGAATGGATGCAAGTAAGAAAATGCATTTATTACTTACTAGATCCTTTCTGAGCTAACATGTAAGGCACTCTGCAAATTTTAAAATGCTATGTAAATTATTATTGGGGTTAGACACTTAAAAAATACTATTCCTATCCCCTAAAGAGCTTACATTCTAATAGGGAAGGCAGCTCATCAAATGGTGACCAGGGAGGGATCTTTGGTTCTGAGGCAAGTAGACTGTGAGACCTATAAGGACAGCTAGGTTAGCTCAGTGGAGAGAGCATCAAGCATGGTGTCAAGAAGACATGAGTTCAAATCGAACTTAAGACACTTACTAGCTGTGTGACCCTCAGCAAGTAACTTAACCCGTTTGCCTCAGTTTCCTCATCTGAAAAATGAGGATAATAAAAATAATGATTTAAAAAGGGGTTGTTTGTAAAGATCGAATTAAATAATTGTAGACTACACAGTGCCTAGCACATAATAAGCACTATATAAATTTTGGTTGTTGTTGTTCTAATCCTGTAACTCACTTCAATAATTCACTTTATTTTCCCATCAGAAAAATTATACTTATTGGTAATTTCAATCTTTCATTCTACAATTCAAAACTATTTTGTGATATTTTAGCATTCTAATAGTATCTTTATTAATGTAATAAAGATAATATAATAGAAAAATGTTATAAATACAAACGTGTCCTCTCAGGAGTAATTGCTATGTTGAATGTTTTTGCTTAACTCAGTTATTGTTTGTTGGGAGAGAACTTCTGGGTTGGATCAACCAGTCAAGTATTTTTAAAGCACCTAATATGTACCAGAACACAGTGTCAAGCACTGGAATACAAAGAAAAAAAAAGGGAATTCTTGCCTTCAAGAAGCATAGATTTTACTAAGGCGACTCGTGTGTATATAAAATATATACAAGGTGTTAAGTTGGAGGGGTACAAAGACATGAATACAAGAAATGGAGCACAGCAAATAAGGAATGTCTAGATTGACAGGATCAAAGAGTGGAATAATATGTAATGAAGTTGAAAAGGCATGTTGGGGCCCAGCAGTAAAGAACTTTAAATGTTTAATAGAGATAGTTCTATTTGCTTCTACAAGCAACAATTATGAAGGAAAGTATTTGTTATGTCAAATTATTATTATATCAAAACCAACTATATCTCATATATACACAAGTCAACCCTCAGTAGTCTTTTTTCCAGACTAAATATTAAAAATCTCTTTTGAGATCTGGAAAGATGAATTATCTATATCATATAATACTTCAATGCCCATGTTCTCCAAGAGACTTCATCATCTGGAAATATTATTGTATGTACTATAAGTTATAATAGTCATGTAATAATAGGACAAGAAATCCTCAATAGGTCATGCTCTTGCCTCCCAATGACTCCCATCATCACAACTGCTCTAACAACCAGATACAGAACTTTATGTCTTATAAGGGGCTTTCCCTCTTTACAAAGGCAGGTAATATAAATATTACCCACCTGTTATAGAGGAGGAGGCTCCACAGAGATAAGAAAATTTAGGCTCAAAACAGCATGATGAAAGACATAAAACTAAGAAAAGTAGAGTTTGGATTTGAACCCAACTCTTCTGAATTCTGGTCCAGTGCTCTTTCTAATGGATACTTGTACTATAGCCAAACATATACATTGAAATATCATATCAAAGAAACCCTCTCCCCAAATTAAAGCCAAGTATTCTTGCCCTAGGAAGTATATAAGGTTTTGAAAAGTGAAGTAATGATGATGCTTCTCAGGGTGGGAACTAATTGATACTTTCTAAATTAAGTACTTTCCCCCCTCACATTTCATAATATGTTAAAAATCAATTTTATTTTCACTATCCATAACAAGAAACATCAAAATGTCATAAAATCTAAGCATTATAAACACATAAATTTACCTAGATGTAGCAAGGAATGGGACATAAAACAAAGCTGCCTAGTACAAGAAGGTATATATAGATATATATATATAGATACACACACACACACACACACACACACACCCAGCAGAATGAAAGGTACTTGAAGATAGGGACTGTTTTATTTGTCTCTATATCACCATTGTGTCTAAGAGGGACTGGACTATCACAGGGATTTAATAATTGTCTGTTTAATTAAATTATAAAGACTCAAGAATATTGGAAAAAACTATAGCAGTAAGAGAGGAAGGTTAAAACAATAGGGGAAAATTAACATCCTATATTATTCACAAAATAGTTATATTGTTATTTTTTATTACAGGAAAACTTGTTTTTAAAAGACATTTGTATCACAAAAAGTTGTCTCACAAAATGACTCAAATATCAATATTTTTAAAACTATTTACAAATCCTTCCCTAAAAAGCCATTTTTTAGTAGATGTTTTTCTAGTACAACCATTCTATATACAAATTAAATTTTACCTTGCAAATACTTTGTGTTAAGTTTATTTAAATGAAAATTAGACATCAAAAACTGTTTCTGAGGGGAGACATCTGCAAAATGCTGGAAAAAGAGTTTCCCAGAAAGTCACCCTTAATGGTTTTCTTCCTGGGATACTTAATTTTCCTCATAAAACAGGTTTTGATGTGTATAAATTCAATTGGACTTGTAAATTTTAAAAAACTCTCCTTGACTTTGAGGTTTCCATGAACTAGTAGTATTCAAAGTTTTATTAGTTGTTCCTCAAACTGTTAACCTTTTACACATTGCAATTACATGTGGGAATTTGCCATCTCTTCAGTTACTATGCCATAATTCCTTGTGGCAAACAGTAATATTGTGTCACTAGCAAAAATAAGAGACTATAAATTCATTTTTTCCCAAGTGAAAACTTTTATTTTACTTTTCTCCAATTATATGAAAGAACACTTTTTAACATAAGGGATTTTAAATTTTGAGTTCCCAATAAAAAGTCTGTAATTTCATATTAAAGTGGCACAGGATAAAGTGCCATCCCTGGATCAGGAAGACTCATCTTGGTGAGTTCAAATCCAGCCTCAGACACTTACTAGCTGTGTGATCCTGGGCAAGTCACTTAACCCTGTTTGCCTCAGTTTCCTCATCTGCAAAATAAGCTGGGGAAGGAAATGACAAATCATTCTAATATCTGTGGCCCCCTGCCCGCTAAAAATCTCCAATGGGATCACAAAGATTTGGACATGACTGAAATGACTGAAAAACAATTTCTTATCTTCCCAGAAGGCATTTTACACAAATTCTACCCTTTAAAATTTTTTTGTTTTGTTTTTACAAATTCAACCCTTTAAAGAGTCAGAGGAAATATCAGTTATGTGAAGCCCATATAATAAATATTTTGCAGAAGGGGATTTAATCATTTTTAAGCTTACAAATTATACCTCTGAATGACTTTGACTTTGGAAATGATATCCAGATATCCAGAAATCCCTGAGACATATGTTAAATAACATAGTACATAACTTCTAAGCCAAAGGTTATTTCAAGGGTAGACTTCCCTACTGTTCAGGTAAAATCTTAATCTATAGCAGCCCTTAGGATTAAACATACCAAACATTAATTTGGGAGGATTTCTATATCCAAAATGTTTAAGTTTGTCTACCATGATCTTCCATCCTTTCTATTTCACACCTTAAAAACAAATAAAGGGGCTGCTAGGTGGCGCAGTGGATAAAGCACCAGCCCTTGATTCAGGAGGACCTGAGTTCAAATGTGACTTCAGACACTTGACTAGCTATGTGACCCTCAGCAAGTCACTTAACCCTCATTGCCTTGAAAAACAAATGAACAAAAAAACCCACTGTCATTTGAGAAGATTAAGTCATTTTCTTATTGATCCTTTTTACAAATTAACAGATTTTGTCCTGTAACTGCTTAAGTCATAGTTCTTTGTCTCTAAATCTAGTTTGGAGTTCAACTGTCCCATGATACTTAAGTTTAAAAATCCAGCTCTTCTTGCCTCAAGGAATTTAACTGAACTTGGGGAATGTGTGCGAAAACAAGGGAGTTGGACCTGTTATCTTTACATCACAGAACTATCCTTCAAGGATGTCTGATTTGCTTTCAAAAAAGAGCTCATCTTATCTCAAATAACGGGTACTTCTTAGTTTCATGAGAGAAGTGGGACCATTGCTAACACCTCCAACCAATCCTGTTGTTCGCTAAGCCTCAGCTCTATAACCAGTCATGATGCCCTTGATCCCATGGGGTCACCTACCCTGTTCTGTTTTTGTTCTTTGCTCCCCAATACCCACATGAGGGGGCTGTGCTTTTCCTTGGAGTCTTTGGCATAAAATGAGGCAATCCACCGACCCATTTATGGACAGGTAGCACAACCCTGCTTTTATTAAATTCCAACTGAGGCATGGTACAATGTCTAGAGAATTTCTTTGGAGCTTTGATGGTAGTGAACTCTATAAGCAAACACCTAAGAGGCTTTTTAGATAACTACCGCCTTGTTTAAGACTAATTTTAGCTACAATTTGAAATAGCTGTGATATACTAAAAAGAATACAGTAAGGATACTGTTTTAAACTAGGCTCTTCTACTAACAAGGTTATACAGCTGGAAAGTTTCTGTATCTTTCTGGTCCCATTATTTCATCTTTTTTAAAAAAATGATAGGGGGCAGCTAGGTGGCACTATGGATAAAGCACTGGCCCTGGATTCAGGAGGACCTGAGTTCAAATCCAGTCTCAGACACTTGACACTTACTAGCTGTGTGACCCTGGGCAAGTCACTTAACACTGCCCCACAAAAAAAAATTTTTTCAAGTTTAAAAAAAATGATTGTGGCTAGATAATCTTTGACATTCCTTGAGATTCTAAAATTCCACAATTCTTTGAGGAAAATAAAATGCATTGCACTTTGGTATTCAAAGGTCATAATAATAGTAATCAAGCATAATATTTTTGTTCTACATGCCCATGTTAGAATAAATGTTCCTTATAACACAAAGTGTTTGCCATATATATATATATATGTATATACATATATGTGTGTGTATATATACACACATATATATGTATATATATGCATGCGTGTGTGTATATATATATGTATATACTCAAGAAATATTTCCTGACAATAATGAGGAAGAATTAAGAATGCTGTAAAGCTATTACATACCTACCAAAGGGCTACTACCCTTGAGAGCTGGAAATCCTAGTATGAACAAAAATATGGCTTTTCTTTTTTAAAAAGTATGTTTTCCTTCAAGTTGCACTGCCACATCATTTAAATTAGGGTTCAAACAATTAACTTTGGCTCTAGAAACCAGCCAATAAACATAAAACATATCGCTTTTTCAGCCTTTCAGAAAAAATGTATGTGTGTGTGTATGTGTATATACACACATATATGTACATATATCAATATATTTATTTATATAGTATATTATGTGTGTGATATATTTTATAAAATATGCATTATACATTATATAATATAAAGTATATATAAAGTTGGGGGGGAGTGAAAAGGCAACATGTGGCTATGGCAAAGTTCAGGCTGATCTAAAAATTAACATAATAAAAGGCACCTTGAAGCTTCAAAGAAACAAAATACATATGGTCAGAGATTGAGGAACAGATCCCAACTGAAAGAGGAACAGTGATGGTTCAGAAGTCCTAAGTCAATTCCTACTTCTTGCAATTCATTTTATTATAGTAATAAAACCAAAGTATATGAACCAGAAGAACAGAGAAAATAAATATTCTATTGGTGAGATTATAATAAAAAATACTAGGTGCCAGGATGAAACTAAATAGCATGGCAAGTTTATAGTCAAATCTGCTGAGTGATAATTTAATAATCACTCAATCTTCAAAATTTTATTACAACATGTTTATGGACAAACTCAGAAGTAGAAATAAAATTTATTTACTCATAAAATTTGAGTAAAATATGTTAAATACTAGTAAGGATAAGTAAAACAGTCAAATATTCCTAACATAAACATGTTTCATAATTGAAGAAGTTCTGAAGGCCTCTACAGTTACCCTCTAGTTCCAGAAGTTTAAATTGAGGAACCAAATGATCATAGGACCAACAGCTCAAGACAATGCTCTATGTGTGGAATAATATACAATGTACAGAGAAGACAATAAATAATCTCTAAGGTAACAAGAATTTACTTCAATGAGATAAATATGTTCTAAATTCTATCAAAGTAGATTATTGTTATGGAGCACTACCCTAAAGAGGCCTTCTTTCCACTTTACTCCCAATTTCTTCTAATTTCTATTTTCTCTCATCTATTCATCTATTCAATATTTCATTAAATTGTAACTTTAAAACAATTGTCTTGCTTTTCAAAACAGCATTAAGTTGGTTTTGTAGCTGGACTAAATAAAAAATGTTTTAATATTAATATGCATAAAACAAAGATTTAATCATTTAAAACATCCTGAAAAACATGTTTAAAATTAAAAGATTCTTATCATTTGTTCATACCTTGAAGGAGGTAAAGAACAAGTAACCAGAAAAAGATGACCTTTGAAGTTACTTGTAACCACCACCTGAAGAAAAAGGGGAAAAACACAACTCGAACAATTCCCTTTCTTGTTAGGGAAGTCCAAGGACTCTCAGGTTTTGCCTTAGCAAATGCAGATCCTAGAGAGATAAAAAGTCAAAGTAAACATATCTATTCATTTCATCTATAAAATGCAATTCAAGTTTTAGAGGATTTTTCCCCTTCCAAACATTTCCCCTTACTAAAATACTATTCAGATGTCTTTTCATGGTTTAGACCAAAGCTTCTTAAACTGTGGGTCACGACCCCATATGGGGTCATATAACTGAATGTAGGGGTCACAAAAAATTTGGCAAGAATAAAAGGTTATGTAGACCTATTCTATATACCTGTATACCCCGGGTCGTGTAAATACTTTTGTTATATCAATGGCTGAAGCATTCTTATACTTGGAGAGAGTGTGATTAAAATCAATGACAAAAATATCCACACCAATGAAGCATGGATCTCCACATGTATTTTAACTACTACACATTTAATCAAATGACCATATGAATTTTAATGTGAGTAATCTTTAAATGAAATAAGTACAGAAATTTCCCCCTACACTTTAAAATATGAAAGTCTACAAATTTCCCAGCCTTCTGAGATAATACCACTTGAATTCTTTATATAAACAAATAAATACTATTGTGTTCTGTTCAGCAAAATTGGATTTGGAATTTATGCATTGTACTTACTATCTCTTGGAACAATCTTTTTTTTTTTTTTTTTTTTTTAGTGAGGCAATTGGGGTTAAGTGACTTGCCCAGGGTCACACAGCTAGTAAGTGTTAAGTGTCTGAGGCCGGATCCGAACTCAGGTACTCCTGACTCCAGGGCCAGTGCTCTATCCACTGTGCCACCTAGCTGCCCCCATCTTGGAACAATCTTAACATGCATTTAAATGCTTTTATTTATTCTCCTTTTCTATCCTTTATGTGTGTGTAAGCATGTGTATTTTAATCCCTTTACTTTCTATACCTGTGTTACTCTACTTCTAAATTCTCTTCTTTCCTAAATTTGTCATACTTTCTATAACTGCTCTCTGAATTTCTTCCTTTAAATTTATTATCTACACCTAATAAACCATATGTAGAAAGCCATGAAGCAGCAAGATTAAGGGAAAATATACAAAATAAAACTGAGTATTCTCAGAGGGTTTACTGTCCTAGTAAATAATACAAGTTTTAAAACAAGATGACATCGGGGATTAAGAGGAAGAGACAATAAACCAAAAGAGAAAATAATGGAGGAAAAGTACAATTTTTAGTCAAACTAAGTATAAAAACAAGAGAAAAATCAGCTAAGGTGGTAGAAGCCTGTCAGTAGAACAGCAATGTGACTTCGTCTTTGTGGCAAATCCCTCCACCAACAAATGCTTAGTGGATGGTCTTTGAGAATCCTCATGGCTGAAAAATTCATCACTCTAAAGCCACCCTAGTGATGGTCCTCTCTGCATTTATCTAGGATCAGATCACAGAGATAACAGTCCATCCCTGAGCCTTTCCAATTTGGTTAAATCTATCAGAGCTTAATCCCTGAACCTAGAATTCAATTTACTTTAAGAGGCAGGGAAAGACTTAAAAACTTGCAAGAATCTTGGCATGTTACATATGAATTTATTTCAGGGTAATATACTCACTTTCCTTTCAATCATATTTTGTTGATTCCCATTTTCAAATCTTTGTCATTTCCTGTCACTTAGAATGCCATTCTCCCTCTCTTTGTAAAATCCTACTTGTCAAAGTCTACCTCATATCCCAATTCCTCTTTGAAGTCTTCTCTGACCACTCTAGCCCAAAAGTATCTTTCTCTTCCTCAAATTCCTAAAACATTCACATTCTATATGTCAGGTGTTGCTCTACATTGTTAACATTTCACATGTTTTTGTTTCATTTTCCTAACCAGATTATAAGATTCTTATGAGCAGAGATGCATCTACCTTATTTTTATTGCTCACAAGGCCTTTCTAAAAAGGACCTTGAATGTAGTGACAAATATTTAGAGATTGATTGTTCTGGACCACAAATCACTTTCTTTTCTTTTCTTTTTTTAGGGGCTGGGCAATGAGGGTTAAGTGACTTACCCAAAGTCACACAGCTGGTAACTATCAAGTGTCTGAGGCCGAATTTGAACTCAGGTCCTCCTGAATCCAAGGCCAGTACTTTATCCACGGTACCACCCAGCTGGTCCTCAAATCATTTTCTTGATACATTCATAAGGACATTTCACTATCAGGAAATCTAGTCTTCACTTACACTATAGCTGTAAAAGTAATCCTCTTTAAATCAGGGGCAGAAAAAACTGGTCCCATTCTTAGATTCTAATTTTATATTTAAAGTTATTCTATATGAATCAAATGCTATAATCAATCTAGAGTTCATATGCAATACTCACCTCTTACAAGGTCAACATCTATGAGGTCAGGCTTCACATGTGCTGTTTTCTTTGGTTTATTCCTTAACCCCTACAACATATATTATAAGAAACATAAAAACATGAAAAATATAAGAAATATGAAAAAGTTAAAATCCAACATAATTTTTCCCTTAAACTTTAATGACCTAATCTACAGAAACCCAATACAGAGCATACCTGGCATTTCTGCTTAAAATGGAATGAAAGAGATTTTAAAGAATTTTACTACTCAATTCTATGTGCAAGACACCATACACTTGGGATACAAAACACAAATTGAAAAAAAGGCCTCAAGAAGTCTGTCTATTGTGGGAGGTACATGTAATCAGATAAATAAATACAAGACAATTTCAGAGAGAAGAGCCTTAATAACAAGGAGTATCAAGAAATGTTTCCTATAGGAGATGACATGTCACATGAGCCTTGAAGGAAGCTACGAATGCTAAGAAGTGGAGGTGAGGAATACATTCTAGAAATGGGAAGACAGACTATGAACAGGTGTGGAGATGGATTATAAATTCAGGGAACAGCATGAAGGATAATTTGGCTGGAGCCAAATCAGTGAAATAAATCTATGAATGTGGCTGAAAGAAGCCCTTATCACTTCCTTTCTAAACTCTTCCAATTTTGGACTTCAAACTTCCTTTCCAATGTCTAATGTCACTTTCCAAATACCTGCCAAAGTAATCTTCCTCATGTACAAGTCAGGCCATGTCACTCCCTTCCCTCAGGAACTTCCAGTGACTGATGCTATTACTTCTAAGATACAATACAAACTTATTGACTTGGTAATAATTATAATAATAGCTAACATTTATACAGCACTTATGTATATTATATGTAATTGTATGTAATAAGTGTTTTACAAAGAGTGTCTCATTTGACCCTCCAACAACCCCGAAGAGGTAAGCCTTATTATCCTCATTTTAAAATTGAAGAAATTGAGTTAGGCAGCTTAAGTGATTTACCCAAGGTCATACAGCTAGAAAGTATCTATGGCTGGATTTGAACTCAAGTATCCCTGATTCCAGGTCCACTGTGCCACTTGGCTGCTTTTACAATCTAGCTTCCATCTGGCTTTCCAGATTTGTTGTGGATATCCCAGCTCAGCTGACCTACTTGTGGTTTCCCAAAATTTGCATTCCATCTCCTTGTCTGGTTGTCTATAAACAGACTGTCCCCTCCGTGCCCGAAATACGTTCTTTCTTCACTGTCATCTTTTAGAACCCTTAGCTTCCTTCAAGGTTCTGTTAATGTGGCATCTACAAGAAGCCCATCCTTGTCCTCTTTAATTCTTAGTGTTCTCTCCTTCCTGCTCAAATTATTATGCACACACTTCCCTGTTTGTATATTGTATATCCCCAATACAATCTAACATCTTTTATGGGAGGGGCTGATTTCCTTTTTGTTCGTCTATTTATTCTCAGGATCCACTGCACGGAGTGTTTATTAATTGTTTGTTGGATTAGACTCAATTTCATCCTAAAGTCAACAAGGAACTTGTTGGGGTCTTAACTTTTTATGTGTATGTCATGCATGCCTTTGGCGGCATGGCTGATCCTACTGACTTGCTTCTCAGAATGTTTTTAAATGCATGAAATAAAATGTATAGTATTATTAAGGAACCAATTACATCGAAATACAGATGCCAAAGTATTTTTTAAAACAAATTCATGGACACCAGGTAAAGAACCCCTGCACTAAAGGTTCCTGAAGAGAGGGGTGTCTTGATGTCAAGAAGATTACTTTGGCAGACCTTCTGCAAAAACATTTTCCAGTCCTCCTTTAATCATATTGCCTTCCCTCTGAGGCTGTCCCTAATTTATCACATATATGTATATGATATATTATATACATATATATGTATATCTTATATATTTATATGTGTGTGTGTGTATATATATATATATATATATATACATATCTTATTGAGCAGGAATTGTTTTTTGCCTTTTTTTTTTTTGCCAGTGCTTAGTATAGTGTGCATAGTAAGCACTTAATAAAAGCTAGTTATTAATTGACTGACCTGTGAGGTGAGAAAGACTATTATAGGAGATCCCCTTTGGATGTTAAAGGCCATAGGCAGAACAGCCCTCACTCTTTTTTGTTTGTTTTTAATTAAATTTTATTTTTTCTAATTACATGTAGAGATAATTTTAATACTCGTTTTTTAAAATTTTAAGTTCCAGATTTTTGCCATCTCTCCCTCCCCACCCTCCATTAAAAAGATAAGTAATTCGATATAGGTTATATATGTGCAGTCATGCAAAAAATACTTCCACATTAGTCATGTTGTAAAAGAAAAACACAGACCAAAAAAAAAAAAACAGAAGAAATTTTTTAAAGTATGCTTCAATCTGCATTCTGACTTCAGTTCTTTCTCTGAAGGTGGATAGCATTTTCCATTATGAGTCCTTCTGAATTATCTTGGATCACTGTATTGCTGAGAATAGCTAAGTCATTCACAATTGATCACTGTACAATATAACCATATACAATGTTATCTTGGGTTCTGCTCACTTCACTTTGCATTAGCTCATGTATGTCTTTCCAGGTTTTTCTGAAATCCACCTGCTCATCGTTTCTTTTTTTTCTTTTTTCTTTTTTTTGCAGGGCAGTGGGGGTTAAGTGACTTGCCCAGGGTCACACAGCTAGTAAGTGTCAAGTGTCTGAGGTCGGATTTGAACTCAGGTACTCCTGAATCCAGGGCCAGTGCTTTATCCACTGCGCCACCTAGCTGCCCCCCTGCTCATCGTTTCTTAAAGCAAAAAAGTATTCCATCACAATCTTACACCACAAGTTGTTTAGCTATTTCTCAACTGATGGGTATCCCCTCAATTTGCAATTCTTTGACACCAGAAAAAGAGGTGCTATAATATTTTTGTACATATAGATCCTCCCCTGTCCTCCCCCTGCTTTAAAAAATATCTTTGGAATACAGACCTAGTATTGGTATTGCTGGGTCAAAGGGTGTGCATGGTTTTATAGTCCTTTGGGCCTAGCTTCAAATTCCAGCCCTGACTCTTGACATAACTATGACTAACAGATGAACAACTTGCTGAAGGCAATGATGCTGAAGGAGCAAGGAAAGGAGTCAGATTACTTCAGTAAATGGGTGGAGCCATTTTTATTCTGCCCTGTAATCCACTCTACAAAGTATATTTCAAGATAGAAATATCTTTCTCAGTTGAAAAATGTGTGTGTATATAGGTATATCACACACACATACACATACACACACACACACACACACACACAAGACAGTATGGTATAGCAAAAATAGCACTGAATTTGGAGGTGTCAGACCTCCATTAAAACTAAATTCTATGGGGCAGCTAGGTGGTGCAGTGGATAGAGCACCAGCCCTGGATTCAGGAGGACCTGAGTTCAAATCCGACCTCAGAAACTTAACACTTCCTAGCTGTGTGCAAGTCACTTAACCCCAACTGCCTCACCGAAAACAAAAACTAAATTCTGATGCTTGCTACCTTTGAGAATTTAGGCAAGTTACTTAACCTTTGTAAGTCTCGGGTTCCTCATTAATAAAATGAGGAAGTTGGATTAGGTGATCTTGGGTTCCTCTCCAGCTCTACATTCTGTGATCAAAAATATGCTGTTTCTTTAAGTGGAAATGTTTTTTTTTAAGGGCTGTAATCATTGCTAAATAGAATGTAAACAACGTAAAGGTAGGGACTTTTTCATTTTTCATTTTATATCCCCAGCATTAGCACAGTAACCTTGCACAAAGTAGGTGCTTGAACAATTCTTGCTGAATTTAACTTGTACATTCTAGAAATGTGATTTCTAAAGCTGTAGTTATTTTAACAAAATTAAAATTATTTCAATGATGAGTGGATTTTTTAAATTTTGAAGTCTTTCCAAAATGTGATTTAGAGAAGTATGACATAAATGTTGATGCCAATTCCCCTCTAAATTATATGACATGATGTTCACCTTTAATTTATATGACATGAAGTTATGTCTATATATAAAATGTTAGGCAGCTAAATGGATAAAGCATTCAGCCTGGAGTCAGGAAGACCTGGGTTCAATTTTGACTTTGGATACTCACTAGCTGTGTGACTGAGCAAGGCACTTAAACTTCTGTTTGTCTTAATCCATTGGATAAGGAAATAGCAAACCATACCATTATCTTTGCCAAGAAAACCCCACAAAGGTTACAAAGAGTCAGGAATGATTGAAAACAATATAAAAAGCTTACTATGTGTGGCAATATTTTAGTATGAAAATTGGCGTTAATGTCCTCTGTTCTACTCCAAAATTCCCTTTGCCTTCCCACTTTGATCCTAAAATTACTTCACACATCCAGGTACCTTTTTTCTTGAAGGGCAAGAGGTAGTGAACAGGAAGGAAAGAAGTATTTATTAAGCATCTACTCTGTACCAGGCACCGTGATAAGCACTTTACAAATAATATCTCATTTGATTTTCCCAACAACTGTGGCAAATAGGTACTATTGTCATCCCCATTTTATAGTTAAGGAAACTGAAGCAGTGATTAAATGATTTGCCCAGAGTCACAGAAGCAATAAAATCCTATGAGGCTGGATAGCAGGTCTTCTTGATTCCATGTCCAGTGCTCTTCCATCACTTCCAAGTCAGTCTAATAGAACATTATAAGAGGTTTTAAGAGATTTTTTTAAAAAATTAATTTATGGGTCATCCATATTCTGAATAACTGGTAAACTTTATAAAATGAGAACATAAAATCTACTTTCAATTGAAATAGATAGAGTCAATCAGTACACATGACTACTCTAATGGACTGATGGTATATCTGACTGCCTTAAGTTTCTCCCTCCTCCAATCCATGATTTTCCTCAAATACAGGTCTGACCACAATGCTCTCTGCCCCCTGCCCCATTCAATAAGCTCCAGTGGCTCCCTATGTATGGCCTGCAGGATCAAATACAAGATCCTGTGTTTAGCATTCTAATTACTTCATAACCTAGTCTCCCTTCCTCCTCTCTACTTTCTACTCTTTCTACACCTTACTCCCTAATCCAGCAATTCTGCCCATCTTGCTGCTTCACACAAAAAAGACAGTCCATCTCTTTTCTTGTTTAGTCATTTTTCAATTGTGTCCAACTCTTCATGACCCCATTTGGGTTTTCTTGGCAGAGATATTGGAGTGGTGTGCCATTTCCTTCTCCAGCCCATTTTACAGATGAGGAAACTGAGGTACACAGTTAAGTGTACTTGCCCAGGATCCCACAGCTAGATGAATCTTCCTGACTTTGGACTTGGCACCATGGCATCTTGATGGCCTCTATCTCTTGGCTCTGGGCATTTTCATAGGTTTTCCCCCACCATAAGTGTTTGATGAATTGACTAATTTAAGTTGGAAAAAATCTAGTTCATATGGATGGCCAATATTAGATAAATCAACAATGTTTGAGTAATATCTACTAATGAGAGCTCAGAAACTCTTCATGATAAATAAATGAAAATGAAAGTAAAGTCAGTTATAACAGGAATGGAGAAGGAAATATTCAGGAACTATTAATTTATATAGAAAATAAAACATAAATTATCAATTTACAATAAAGGAGTTTAGTCTTCCTTGAATATCCATAACTTTAATACTGCTATTTTTTACAGAAGATACTATAACTTTAATTAATAATACATAGTACATATGCATGTAGATAGACATAGAAAGACCCCAGTACATGCTAAACATAAAAGCACCAAATTAAAAGAGTTAAGTTAAAATAGCTTTTAAATTTAGAAAGTATGTTTTGGTTCACTGATCTGGATTTCCTATGCATTAAATTTGTTTAGGTTTTCCTTTAAAATCATAACTAGTAGTTTAAGATACAGGAAATCCTGTTCAATCTTTTTTCATGATTATTCAAGACAACTTTTTTAAAATATTGCAATTTTGGTGGGTGTCCAAAAAATAAAAAAATCCCTGAAGAGCTTGTTTAAAAGTAGGTCAACTAGTTTCTACAAATCAACACTTTTTTTTAAAAAAAAGATTACAAAAATCTAAAAAAATATTAATTATATAACTTAAGTTAAACTACCAAATATTTATATTTGGTCTATTTTTCACCTTTCTACATACATTTCTCACTCCTTTAAAACTATCACCATTTACATATCAATTTATTAATGGACTTACTTGCCTTGGAACTCCCAAATTTAAAAAAAAATCCTTAACTATACATAAAATTTTTCCTCCAAATAATTTCTTTGTAGCAGGTTTCAAGCTGTTCTAAATTATAATTAAGTGACTTTGCTGATCATAAAAGAAGTGGTCTTAAGTCTTACATGCCTCTTGACTTACTGTTCTCAGAGCTTTAAAGAGAAAACTTTGAGTCAGTCAATAATTAGTTTTCCAGACCCATTGTTCAATTTGCTTTGGTTTGGTTTAGCCTATAAGCTCCCATAAAAGCAATTTACAGACATAATCCCATTTTACCCTCCCCTCTATTTTAGCAATAAAATGTTTCCTAATTCTAAGAAATTATAAAATAGCGTAATATGGACTAATTTTACCCTCCCCTCTATTTCAGTAATAAAGTGTTTCCTAATTCTGAGAAATTATAAAGTAGAGTAGTTTGAGCTGGGTCCCTCCAAAAACACTTGTTAGGTTTATGAAATGTTATTTCTTTACAAATTTGTCATTTTTTATACCCCCACAAATTAAAATCAACACTTCTAAAAATGAAGAATTTAGTGCTATTTTGTGCAACCATGCAGTTTTTATTAAATAAATTCTGCCAGATGTTTAAATGACTATAAGTTTGCTTTTAATCTAATGTCAAAATTTCTAATATGCAACCTTTTATCTAGTTTCAAGCCAAACTGATAAGCTCAATCAACTCATATGAAGTTTTCGGTTTTTTTTAACAATGGCTTGGCTCATGCATATCACCAAATTCATTAGTAATATCCAAGAAAATAAATTTTTTACTATTCAGAATCAGTGCATATTGTTAATAAAATATTTTCTATTTTATCAAAGATTTGCAAACAGCAATCTATGAATGTAAGTATTTACTAAAGTTGACAATTATGCGAAGAGAAGCAAGCTGTAACAGAAGAGGTTTTTAGCTAATTTCTAAAAACTCAACTTTAAAATGATTGGTCAGCTTTTCCAAAACTGTTTTAGAATCAATAACATTCTGTTAGTAGTATCAAAATGCAAGATTTCAATTATGGAAAACATACTTTGCACAAGATCACTTAGAGGGAAAAAACCCTGAAATACTTACCAGTCTAATCAACTGTACAGAGCAATGACAGCATCAAAGGGGAGAAAAAAATAAACTAGAAGTATAAGGCGACAAGTCAAAGGGGGGAAAAAGCTGATAAAAGATAACCATTAAAATTCATAAAGGGAAATAAAAGAACAGAAATATGCTAGAAAGCAAAATTCAAAAGATCAAAGGTAGAGACATGTGAGAATGCTACCAAAGATGATCTTACCTTTAAATTTATACTAGAATGTTAAATATTCATTTATTTATCCTCCATAGGATTTTTTAAAAAGAAACTGAAATTGTAACATCATTAAATTTATAGAAATTGTACTTCAAAATATAAAAAACAACTTTGTTACCTTGATTTCTCTTTGTTCTACAGATTTTTCCCATATTTGTTGATCATATGCTCCAATCTAGAAAGAGAATACAACATATTAAGTCATTAATATGACTTGATGCTGAAAAAATTAAAGTGAATTAATGAATCCTTTAGATACTAAGCACCAGTTCAGTTTATTAGAAGCCCAGCCCCCACTCCATAATTTTCTTATTAACAAAAGCCTGTGTTGCATTTATCCATGCCTATTCAAACTGTTCTTCTAACCCCAAATATGATAACTGATCTAAAAGTTCTGAAAGACTTATTTAGATTCATTAGCTGTAAGTTTATAAGCCCTTCTAGAAAATCTCTTATAAAAATATAACTATGAGATCAATTCTAGAGTAATGGGGGGGAAACTTCCATGATGATAAAAAATAGCATTCATACAAAGCACAGCAACCACAAGAGGTATAAAAACAAGATAATGATGTACATTTTAATAACTTAGAATTTACTAGTGCTTTAGATGTTATCTCATTTGATCTTCATATTAGTCCTGTGAAGTTAAGTACTATTATTCTCCCCACTTTAAAGAAAACTGTGGCTGAGTGAGATTAAGTGACGTGCCAAGGAGACATGATTCTAACTCTTAAAATTGAAACTTCTTGACTTTTAAATTCAATACTCAATCCCCTGGGCCAGCCAGCTGACTCTATAAACATGAATGCATTGTGTTTGATTTGTCATTAGTGATAGGAGTAAAAACAGAATTTGAAAGGATCCTACAGCTGGAAAAGGCCTTTGAATTCCTCTAGTCTGTTCCTCCTGAGAAGGAAGTATCTGCACATCCCTGAAAAGTGGTCCTCTAGTCTGCAGCTGAAGAGCTCTAGCGCTAAGTAATTCCACAACACCCTCAGCAACGGGGGGGGGGGGGGGGGGGGGGGGGTGGGGGGGGTGGGGGGGGGGGGGGGGAAGATAGATCGAGATCCTGCTATCTAGGAGGTTACAAGCCAGTAGGGGAAGACAAATCCACAAAAGGCAGAAAAGGGGTGTGGGGGAAGGTTCCTAAACTGGGGGCATGGTAGAGAACTCAGAGAAATCCTGGAGTACTGCAGCCAGGTGAGCACAAAACCTAAAGGCTGGAAGGGACATCTGAAGACTTTTTACATGAAGCCAGATGTGAACAAGAAAAAATATTCTCTCTATCCTTAACACTCCCTATGCAGCCTTTGTTTAAATGACTACCTTTTGAGGCAGCCCGTTCTATTTTTGGACAGCTCTAATTGTTAAGAAATCTTCACTGTTATCAAGTCTAAAAAAGACTGAAAATTCCAGCTACTGTTCCTACTTCTGCCCTTGTGGGACCAAACAGAATAAGTCTAATACTTCCTTCACGTGACAACCCTTGTAAGATTTTAGTCAATCAATTAAAAAGAAATCATTAAGCACCAATATGTTCAGCACAGTACAGGGCATAGGAGAGATAAGTACAAAGAATGAAACAATTCTTCCTTACAAGAAGCTTTCATTCTAATGGGGGAGACAATTATAATCGTACATAAATATATACAAAGTAGTTAATACAAGGTAATTTGGGAGGGAGGGCATTAACAATTGGGAGGATCAGGAAAGGCTTCATGAAGAAGCTGGTCCTTGACTTAAGGAAGAGAAGGATTTTTTGAAGTAGGGGTGAGAAGAAAATGCATTCTAGGCATATGAGCCAACCAGTGAAAAGGTTACAAATCTGAGATATTTGAGTAATAGTACGGATGTTGGAAGAGAAAATCATTTTGGGGGAAAGTTAATAAATTCAGTTTTGGAAATGCTGAACTTAAGATGTCCCTGGGATAGCAGGCTGAAATGTCCAATAGTCAAATGGTGATTCAGGGAGGCAGCTAGGTGGCAAAGTGGATAAGGCACCGGTGCTGGATTCAGGAGGACCTGAGTTAAAATCTGGCTTCAGACACTTGACACTTTACTAGCTGTGTGACCCTGGGCAAGTTATTTAACCCTCATTGCCCCCTGCCAAAAAAAAAAAAACAAAATTAATTTTTTAAAATGGTGATTCAGAAATGAAGTTCAGGATAGTTATTGGGGTTGGAATAATATTTTTACTTATTTATGTAAGTGTATGCATATGTATATTACACACATAAAATCTGCAGAAATCATATACACTTAAATCCATGAGAGCTGATGAGGTTAATGAGCAAAGGGTAGAAGAAAAGAAGAAAAGAGGACCTAGAACAGAACCTTGGTGAACAAAAGACCCATTATGTTGCCATCAAAAGTCTTCTCTTCTTCAGACTCACCATCCCCAATTCCTTAAAGAACCAATCTTAGTGAATAACCTCAAGGTCCTTTATTGTCCTCCTCTGAACAATCTGTCCTTCCTAAAACGTGGCACCTAACACTGAAAACAATAATCTAGGGCAAAGTACCACAAAACTAGTGCTTCACATAATGAAAAGTAAATAGCTTCTGATTTAATCACTGAACTGAAAGTCTTCTTTCCAACATAACCAATGATCCGTTCTTACACCAGTCCTTCTGAACCTCTCTTTGATGGTAATCAACATCTTTTGTATGCTTTATCCTCTCTAGGTTTTTGTGACCACTGAACCTTTCTGGCTCTCCTCCTACCTATCTGACCACTCCTCAGTTTCCTTTGTTGGATCTTCAGCCAGGTCTTAACAGTGAGTGTTTCTCAAGGCTCTGGCCTGGGCTCTCTTTTCTTCTTCATATTACCTCACTTGATGATTTCATTAATTCTCATAGGTTTTTCATCTCTATGCAAAAGATTCTCACATCCATCATTATCCAGACTTAATCTCTCCTGACCTCCAGTCACCAATCAGAATTGTCTACTGTAAATCTCAAATTCAATATCTCATAAACCATTTAAAAGTCCAAAACATAACTTATTATCATACCCTTGCAACGTTTCCCTCTTTCCAATTTCTCTATTATAGTTTGTGGTAAAAAAAAACAAAACAAAACGGAAGTTTTAGCTTAATCATTTGAGAGTTGAGTGCATGCTACTGAAGCAGCTTTTGAAGGACTGCCCCTTCTGGGGAGGAGACCGTGACAAACGGCTGGCCATGCGCCTGCTGCTGCCCAGAGAGCGTGGCCAAGCATGCCATACTTCCGGGACACCAATTTAAAACTGAGAGTGGGAACAGAAGTTCGCTCTCTGTCTCGCATAATCTGGCTTCTCAGTTCAGCGGTGACGGTGCACGCTTTTGGTGATCAGCTCTGGTTCTCGGCCTGGCAGGCAGTTTGGGGATTCAGTTTGTTTTATAAAAGAATATAGACTAAGCTTAGATGTAAGATTATTCATTTGTATTTCTACTTTCCTATTTCCCTAATCGGTATCACCTGTTTGTTATCTAATTAAGTCTAAACAATAAAAACTAATCCCTCACTGATTAAAGCTCAGAGGCTTCTTTTGCTTAGTGGTCTGGGAGATATATAAGGGAAAAGTTAAAGGGGGAATTTAATGCTCTTGTATCCAATTTTAAATCTCACAAGTTAAAGGCACTGCCATCCTCCTAGTAAACCAGGCTCATAACCTTGCCATTATGCATTACTTCTCACTCTCCTTCACTGAACCTATCCAATCTGTCATCAAACCTTGTCTGTTTTACCTTTATGACATCTCTCATATATATTGTCTTCTCTTTAGTCAAAAAATCACCACTCTAGTTCAGTTCCTCATCATCTCACTTGAATTTCTGCAATAGTTTTCTGATTGTATCCTTGTCTCAAGTTTCTCACTACTTTAATCCATCCTGCACTTAGCTGGCAAAGTGATTTTCCTAATCATGTCATCAACTCTTCTGTGCCACCCCCCAACTCAATAAACTTCAATGACTTCCTATTACTTCCAGGACCAAATATAAAATCTTCTGTTTGACATTTAAAGCCCTACACAACCTGGTAATCTACAGCTCAGCTATACTGACCCACTTCCTATTCCTACACACAACCTTCTATCTCCCATAGAGTGCATTTGCCCTGGTTGCTTTTCCCTCCCCTTCTTCCCCTATCACCAACACCAAGCCTGGAATGCTCTTCCTCACTTGCAATTGCTAGCTCCTTGGGCTTCCTTCAAAATTCCACTCAAATTTCACCTTCTGCAGGTCTTTCCCAGGCCCATTTCCTCTCTAAGATTACCTTCCATTTACCCTGCATATACCTACCCGGTGTATACATTGTTATCTGCATGTTGGTTGAGTTCCATGACAGCAAAGAAGGTTTTTGCCTTTCTTTGTATCTTCAGTGCTTGGCAAAATGCATGGCATAGAGTAAGGCTTTTAAAAGATGCTTGATGAATGACTCAAGTTGAGCTTACAGTTCACTAGAACCCCCAAATTATTTTAAGATGAAGTATATATTTTTTCCAACCCTCTCCTATTTTATACTAGGGATAATGATTTTTTATTGCCTTAACACTTATCCCCATTGAATGTGATCCTATTAGATTTGGCCTAAGCTATTAATAAGTTTTTCTATGTGTCTCTGTCATGTAACATATTATCCTGACTATCCCTTATAGCTGTGTACTTTCCAATTTGATACACATGCTGCACAAGTCCAAACACAAAACCTTGGGGAACTCCATTAGAGATTTCCTTCCCAAGTTACATAGAGCTCAATGATTATTCTTTGGATCTGGTCACTCAAATCAGTCCTAAATCCACTGAATTTTAATGAAATTCCATCACTAGTAAATGCCCACTATCTATGCAATGCACCTACAAAAACAAAAATAAAAGCCATTGCCTTCAAAGAATTTATATTCTACTATGAAAGGAATCTTTTCCATAAGAACTGAACAAAAAAACCTCTGTCAAATCCTTTGATAAAATTTCTCAAACTAAAAGGGGTTTTTCAAGTGCAAAAAGTTTAAGGAGCCCTGGCCTAGAGCATTCAGAGTGCTAAGCACCTTTCCCATAGTCCATACAGCCGTTATGTGTCAGAGGTGAGAAAGATAAATAAATACAATGTAAGTCAAGCAGGGAGAACGCACCAAACATTAGGGCAATGTAAAGATTTCCAACCAAGTAGTCTTGAATGAAGTTAAGGATTCTAAGACAAAAGAAGGAAGAACATCCCTTTATAGGCATAATGGAAAGATAGGGTGGCATTAAACATTATACTAAAAAGTTTATATTTTATTATGGGGGGAGTGACATCAACAGATCTGGATGTAGGAAGCTTATTTTGGCATGTAATGAGGAATGGAAAGAGGAGAAACTGAAAGCCTATTACTGCAGTAGTCCAGGCATGATGAGACTCTGAAACAGGGTGGTGACTCCATTACTGAAAAGAAGGGAAAGGATGAGAGAGATGTTACTGAAGCAAAACTAACCAGCTTTGGTGATGGGGGGGAGGAATTGTGCAGAGGGGGAGAGAGAAGATATGAAAAGTTGTAAACTTGGGAAAAGAAAAGGATGGTGGGGTGCCCTCAATAAAAGCAGGGAACTTTGGAAGGGAGAGTTAGTTGAAGGGGAAAAGCTATATCCTAGATGTGTTTACTGTGAGTTGACTAGTAGACATCCAGATGATGTCCAATAGGTAGTTGGTGATTTGGGCTAGAGCTATGGAAAAGAATTGAGAATGGATATACAGATTCAGGAGCCATCTGCACAGAGATAATAACTGAACACATGAAAACTGATTAAATGCCAAGAGTTTAGAAATAAAAACTGGCCAAGGTTAGTCTTGGGAGATACCCACAATTAATAATAAGGGCCTGGATAATGCCCCCAAAATACAAAGAACTAGTCAGAAAGGAAGGAAATGAGAGACGAGAGTTCATTGTTAAGAAAATGTCCAGGAGATATCAACATCTTTGAAGGGGGAATGAAAGGCCAAGAAGGAAAAAGACTGAGAACAAGATTAGCAATTAGAAATGACTGAACCTTGGGAAGGAAGCAGTAGTGATGTTGGAAGTCACAATTCCAATTGGGAAACCCAAGGAAAAAATCAAAGTCAGTTATTTTTCCAGCCCAGGCAAAGGGAGACCAACAGAGATCTTTGGACACTGGAGATAGGGTATAGCTAGGAGAGTTTGGGCAAAGCCTTATAGTTTTGGGCCTAGGGCTGTCTGTGTCCAGGGCAAGAAGAGATCTCTGATGCAGCACAGAGAGACCTGATACTGGGCAAGAAGCAGGAACAAGTGTTGACTTGTAGCTATGTCGCTCATACCTCAGGGCAGAACAACAGATACAGTGCATACTAAGGAAGTTCAAATCTGGCCTCAGATACTTGACACTTGCTAGCTGTGTGACCCTCAGCAAGTCACTTAACCCTCATTGCCCTGCAAAAAAAAAAAAAAAAAGATAGATAGATAGATAGGTGAGTGTGTGTATGTATGTATACACACACACACACACACACACACACACACACATACATATATACATATAGTCAAAATAAGAAACAAGTGAGGCCAAAGTTTTGAAAATGGTACAGAAGCTTCACAAATATATGGCATTAATATTTTCTCACACAGCGGGGGTAGCAATCACTATCTAAGACAAAGCAAAAGCAAAAGACTTACATGAACTGATGCAAAGTAAAGTGAGCCAAACCAGGAGAACATCATACGTAGTAACAGTAATACTTTATGTTAAAGAACTGCGAATGACTTAGCTATTCTCAGTAACCCAACAATCCAAGACAATCCCAGGACTAATGATAAAGCATACTATCTGCCTCCAGAGAAAGAACTGATGCTGTCTGAATATAGACTGAAGCATACTATAAAACTGTGCATAACCTATGATCCAACAATACTACTACTAGGTCTATGTCCCAAAGAGACCATTAAAAAAGGGAAAAGGACCTACATGTACAGAAATATTTATAGCAGGGTTTTTTGGTTTTTTTGTGGTGGCAAAGAATTAGAAATAGAGGGGATGCTCATCAACTGGGGAATGGCTGAACAAGTTATAATATGTGAATGTGATAGAATACTACTGTACTATAAGAAATAACAAACAGGCTGATTTCAGAAAAACCTGAAAAGGCTTATATGAATTGATACAAAGTGAAGTGAGCAGAATCAGGAAAACACTGTACATAGTATCAGCAACACTGTACAACAATCAACTATGAATGACTTGGCTCTTCTCAGCAATACAATGATCCAAGACAATTCCAAAGG
Organism: Dromiciops gliroides; assembly: GCF_019393635.1. NCBI lineage: Eukaryota > Metazoa > Chordata > Mammalia > Microbiotheria > Microbiotheriidae > Dromiciops > Dromiciops gliroides. Next base: position 150,123,521 of record NC_057865.1, on the reverse strand, counting down.
ACTCATGATAGAAAATGCTATCCACATCCAGAGGAAGAATTGGTGGAGTCTGAATGCAGATTGAAGCATATTATTTTCACTTTATTTTTTCTTTTGGCCTGTTTCTTCTTTCACAACATGACTAATATGGAAATATGTTTTATGTGATTACATATACATAACCTATATCAAACTGTTTACCTTCTTAGGGAGAAGGTGCTAAGAGAGGGAGGAAGAAAATTTAGAACTTAAAAATTTTTCAAATGAATGTTAAAAATAGTCTTTAGATACAACTGGAAAAAATAAAATACTATTTAAAAATAAAAAAGAACTGGGCACAATGAGCACCAACAAAAAATGAATTATGACAGGAAATAACAGGTTACTGATTCAGGAGTCATTTCTGAATTAGCTATGTTTATATCTGCACAAACCATCAATTTGTCAGACCAAAGATCAAAATTAATACATAACTAGGATAAAAAAATAAAATGAGAACCTGACCTATATTTTTAAAACTAATGTCAAAAAAATGGAAAATCAATAAAGAAACCAGACAAAGATTATAAGAATCTCCTAAAGAAATGCAACCAATATATAAATCTCCATGAGAAGCCCAGAAGAAACAAGAAATCTTCTCAGTCAGCAAACAGGATCTCTGCCAGGAGAAGAGATATGCCAGCCAAGTTAAACACTTGTATCGAACTGAAACATGACTGAAGAAACTACAAAGAATAATGCTAGATTGTGAGCAGTATTATCCCATAAAATGGCAAAAAGCAGTAGAGGGAAAAATAAGTATATAGGAAGCTTGGAAAGAAAACTAAGTCAAAACATCATATGGGCATTTAAGAATAGAACTGAAAGGATGACAAATCCAAAGAAAATGGAAAAGATTTAAGAAGATTTCTCTGAGTAACTATTTTCTCTACCATATTTGGACTCTAACATCATTGTTAAGTGTCCCGTTCCCCACCCACCCCTCCCCCCGGGCGCAAATGGTAGATAATATGAAGCAGCTAGATGGTGCAGTGGATAAAACATTGGGCTTAGTCATGAAGACCTGAGTTCAAATCTGGCCTCAGACACTTATTAGTTGTGTGACCCTGGGAAAGTCACTTAACCCGTTTGCCTCAGTTTCCTCATCTGTAATAAAATGAGCTGGAGAAAGAAAAGGTAAAAATGCTCTTGTATCTTTACTAAGAAAACCCCAAATGAGTCAGATACTACTGAAATGACTCAACAATAATAATATACTAGACAAGGGAAGAAAACTCATACCAAAGAAAGCAAAGATGAGAAGTGCAGTCGGACTGGATTAGGTACACAACAGAAGAGGCATAATGTCAGAGGTGACACAATCTGGGAAATATAGAAGGATCAGTTCTCTAGATTCCAAAGTGGGATGTACAAGATACATTTTGGGCACAGAAGTTGAAAAAGGTTAGAATCCCTACTTATATTATCTAAGAAAAATAAACTAAGCTTTAGTAATATTTAATGTGGTCTTATACTAGTACCTAAACTTGGTCTGTGTGGTATCTTGAGGTAATCAATGCTAAATGACTGAGAAATAGGAATCTTATAATATAGAAGGGTCAACAATGGTGCCTAGTCTAACTGATTCACTTTCAGTATATTTCAATATATTGCAGTTTTTGGGTCCAATTACATGGATTTACATATATTTTCTACTTAAAAAAGGACAACTGACTTTTAAAGATTCCTGCATATAAACCATAGAATGAAAATAATACCAATCCTGTGAGCATACGTGAACAACAAAACCGTGGCATTTTTATTTTCAGATATGTTAGTCATTAAAACTAAGTACTAGAGTGGGGCAGCTAGGTGGAGCAGTGGATAGAGAACTAGCCCTGGATTCAGGAGGACCTGAGTTCAAATCCAGCCTCAGACACTTAACATTTACTAGCTGTGTGACCCTGGGCAACCCCAACTGCCTCACTAAAAAAAACAAAAAACAAAAATCTAAGTACTAGAATAAACTTAACTGAGTGAGACCTTCAAAAATCATTATCACAAAGAAGTAAACCAAGAGACGTGGAGACTTGAGGCAAGGAGACCTGTTATGAGGCAAGAGGATGGAGGACTAAACAAAAATGGTAGTTGTATGAGTTAGGATCAGATGTAAAAGATACTGTGGAAGCAGAAATGGAAAATTTGGGGCAAGAATTAACAGAAGATAAATGACAACATTACAGACCTGGGAGAATGGAAGAATGGTGGTACCTTCTACAGAAATAGGGAAGTTTAGAAGAGAAAGGGGTTTGAGGGAAAAAGAAAAGTTCAACTGTGGACAGTTTTAGTTTAAGATGTCTCTAGGTCATACAGTTTGAAATGTCTAATAAGGCATTCAGTAATAGAGATACACTCATAGTTTAGTTATATGTACCTACATACATTGCATCTCCACAACTGGATTATATATTAAAGGATAACATTTATACTTACGTTCACCCATAGTGCTCTTGTATATAAAGATGCTGAATTAACATGTTCATTTCTAATCACTCTAGTTACCCTCTACAGTCTAGGCTTAATTTGAAACTTCATTATCAGCAACGACAAAAAACCACTCAAATAGCATTATCCTCCATGGCACTATAGAGGAGAATTTTACAGAAGTCTTCTCTGTCCTCAAATTCTGATTTCAGTCTACTGAAGTATGTATTAACTTTTTTAAAAATCTGTTCTCTATTACTGGCCTATTATTATAGGGGTTAATAAATGTTTTGGATATGAGAATAAAATTTAGCTACCAGATGAAATTTTTACTTTTCAAGGAAAGAAAATTAAAGGTCAGGGAGGGGTTGGGGGTGTGCGTAGGGGAAGTGATGAAGAGAAGTATAGGGGATCGAAGTTTCACATTATAGTGCTATCCAAAAAGCCCTAGTTCCCCATCTCAGCTCAGAGCCCAAATTAGGGTCGCTAAGGATCTATAGAAGAAACTCAAAGAACCTTTTAGAAAGGCTTGAAAAGAAAATTATAAAGCGCATTTATAACATAAAAGCTTACAAAAGGAAATGATGAACTGTTGAAAAGTGGTTGACTTCGATTTGTCTTTCAAGATTCAGTTCAAATCCCACCTTCTACATTTGTTTTTTATTTTGCAGGGCAATGAGGGTTAAGTGACTTGCCCAGGGTCACACAGCTAGTAAGTGTCAAGTGTCTGAGTCTGGATTTGAACTCAGGTACTCCTGAATCCAGGGCCGGTGCTTTACCACTGCGCCATCTAGCTGCCCCAAATCCCATCTTCTAAAAGATGATTTTCCTGACCCATTCTTTCCCTAGCACCAACTCCTAATAGCTGCTCTTCTAAGATTTCTTTCCATATATGTATGTACATAGTTGTTTGCATATCATCTTCCCCATTCAAATATTAATTTCTTGAGGGCAAGGACCATGTTGTGGCATTTCTTTTTATAGCCAACATTAATCACAGGGTCTGGCACATGGTAGCTACTTACTAAGTGCTTGTTGAGTGACTGAATTCTGGTTTTAAATTCTACCTTAGATACTTACTGCTTTTATTAGGCATAAGTAAAATCACTTAATCTCTTAAATATGGTTTCCTCATATTTAAAATTGGAAAAATACTACTTATTTACTACCTTACAGCATTTTTGTAAGGAAACTTCTCTGTGCTAGATATAATAATTATAAATACTTTAATAACTTTATAACGATTTAAAATGCTAGATAAATGAGAGTTCTCATTTTTTCCAGATAAAACTCCAAATAGAAATATATGAATCTCACTAGTAATTATAATCAAGAGGCTAGACTTGACTCCCCCAGTTTTTAGAGATGATCCCTCTGAACATTTTTTTAATTTACTTTGTCTTTTTTTGGGGGGGGGGGTCAATGAGGGTTAAGTGACTTGCCCAAGGTCACACAACTAGTAAGTGTCAAGAGTCTGAGGTCACATTTGAATTCAGGTCCTCCTGAATCCAGGGCCAGTGCTTTATCCACTGTGCCACCTAGCTGCCCCCTTGAATTTACTTTGTATAAATTTTGAGTTTAATTATCTGAAGACATGTTGTACATAAGTATAATGTACCTGAGTATAATGCTCCTCGAGTAAAGGATGTTTCATTTCTCTTTGTATAATCACCAGTGCCTACCATGGTTGAGCAAATATCAGGCTTTAATAAATGTTTGTTGAACTGAATTATTGGTGGTACAGTAGAAAAGAGTGGTAGGCTAGGAATTAGAAGACGGAGGTTTTCATCCCAGCTATGCCACTATGTGAACTGTGGTTCATTATTTTAGCTCTCCAAGCTCCATTTTTCCTCATTTGTAAAATTAGGAGACTGAATTAATTCATAACTGAAAGGAACTCTAAAGTTATCTAGTACAATTCCCTCCTGAGGAAACCAATGCCCAGCTAGGTTCAATACCTTGTTCGAGGTCTCATAGTAGAAGTAGTCGTCTCATAAATAGGAGATCTAGCTGAAGTTCTAATATTTTAAATTCTCTACTCTTACCACTGCATCATGCTGCCACACAGATTATGTCAAAGCTTTAGTGTTCCAAGACCCTGTAACTCCAATTCAAGTTGGGTTGCTGCTACAAATAGTAAATTTCATAAAACAACTTTAAAAGGCATCAAGTAAACAGTGAAAATTAGAGATTTGTCCAACAGATTAGGCTGGCAAGCTTTTTACTTAATAACAACCTATTCTTGTCTAAAATAGAAGGTAACATCAATTCGAGCATCAAGGCATTTCTCTGTTGACAAAACTACAAAAACAATTATTGTGACCAGACAATAATCCTCATATCATTTCCTAAAAATAAATACTAAAACCTGTTTTGATTTTTCATAGTTCTAGGAAAGAAGCATGAAGCCTGAGTTTCAAACATTTGAACTCTCATGGACGTGGTTGTTCAAATATTTCAAGTTTTCATGAATAATTGAGCTTTTTGCCTCACTTTTGTCTCCTTTGGAGTTTTGAAAATCAGGAATTTGGGTTATTAATTCAAGGTAAGTTGCTCACCATGTTGCTAACATACTTGGGGAAAGAAAAGTATTGAAATATTAAACCATTTAGTTGAGAGAAAAATGAATAATAAGTCAATCAGAAAATATTTATTAAGCACCTGATATGTTCTAGGCACTATGCTAGGCATTAGGGAAACAAATAAAAAAAGGAAACAATTCCTGGCTTCAAAGAGCTTATAATCTTATGAGTGAGTGTGTGTGTGTGTGTGTGTGTGTGTGTGTTTACAGGCAGTTCTCATTTTATGTAAGTGGACTATTCCACAGACCTCTGCATAAAGCAATTTTTATATAATGTAAATCTGCTCTCAGACATGGGGGAGGAAGGAAGAGAGACAGAAAGGGAGCAACTGCCTCCCTCCTCCATGGGACATGTTGCCATAGACCAGGGATAGAGAAAAAAGACCACGAGGAACAAGGCTGGGGCCAGCCACAACGGGGTCTGACCAAAACCAGAGAAAGGTCAGGAAGCAGACACATGGGGGCCGGCCACAGACAAGAGAGGATGACAGACACTGGGGGTGTGTATGGAGCAATATGGAAAACACACAGAAGGTAGATGAGGGAGGACAGGAGGGCTGACGGGTGGAGCAGAGCAAAGGCCTCTCTTAGTGGAGGTCGCAAGCCAAGCCCCTTGCAGGTAAAGTACTGGTCATTCCAAGAGTCAGTTCTTAGGCTTTTACTGGTAGGTTTTTTGGTGCAGGGATGGGAGGCCACAGAATGCTAAGCCCAGGGCCAGCAGCAGCAGAAAGTGAGAGCACAGTATATATTGTATAATAATGTTAAATATATGTAACATAGGTGTGTTGTAAGAATACAAATTTCTTTCAGAATTCTTTATGTAAAGTTGAATTCACGTAATGCAAATTTACATAAAATGACAACTGTCTTAATATATAGTAGAGAAAAACCACATGCAAAATAAAGAAATTATAATTTTTGAGAGGAAGTATTAGCAAGATGAAGGAGAGCAGAAGTGTCATGTTGGGTGTAGGGCTTGAGCTGAGCTTTGACAAAAACTAGGAATTCTTTTTTTTTTTTTTTTTGGCAGGGCAATGGGGATTAAGTTACTTGCCCGGGGTCACACAGCTAGTAAGTGTCAAGTGTCTGAGGCCGGATTTGAACTCAGGTACTCCTGAATCCAAGGCTGGTGCTTTATCCGCTGCACCACCTAGCCGTCCCCAAAAACTAGGAATTCTAAAAGAAGATGAATTCCACAGCTATAGCCCCAGTTACTAAAGCCCCTATGATGTTTAAAATCTAAATGTGGGTCCTAACCTGCCCCCCAGTTTTTTGGGGGAAACTGGCTAAGATTACTGATAAATACAGGAAGAATTTAGACTTTTAAGGATTTATTAAAGTATATGGCTGTTAAAAAGTTAAAGCAGGGCAGCTAGGTAGCACAGTGGATAAAGCACCGGCCCTGGATTCAGGAGTTCCTGAGTTCAAGTCCGGCTTCAGACACTTGACACTTACTAGCTGTGTGACCCTGGGCAAGTCACTTAACCTCCATTGCCCGGCCAAAAAAAAAAAAAAAAAAGTTAAAGCAATAAAAACAGTATCAGGCACATTCTTAAGCAAATACATTTGCATTCCCCTTTCCCCCAGAGAAGTTGGATTCTTAGAAAACTCAGATTCAATATGAAAGGGAAAAAGTTTTAGAAATCTGAGTGAATTCTTTTTTGGCAATAAGGAATACCAGGGTATCAAAAATGGCAGTAAAGGGCTGCGTCTGCACATTGTTTATCACACATTCCCCTTCTGCCATCTCTGAACTGTCCTTCACCTTAGCTTGACACTTCATTCATGGTTTGCCAGGTTTTTACAGCCAGCGTGTATCAGCAGCAGCAGCAGCAGCAGCATCAAGATCATCTAGATCATCACAATAAACAACAAGGCAGCATAGCACAGCAAACAGGAAGTCAACGTCTGAATAAGGAAGTGTTTATAACTGATAATGGGCATTTTCATCTTTAAGTTATAGTGTGCCACTGGGAATGTCCATATGAAATAATCCAATTGAGTGGCAGTGTGGTAGATGGTGGATAGAGGAGTAGTCTCAGAATTAGGCAGATCAAAGTTCAAATCCTGCCTTTGAGACAGACTGGTTGTATGATGCTGAGCAAGTCCCTTAAACTCTCAATGCTAAGACTTTAAGTTACAGACATTTGCCAGTCTGTATTTATGTAATGAAATCTTTACCTGGAGTGCCACTCTCCAACAAAATAATAGGCTCAACACCAAAAGCATAAATGGTTTTAACAACAATGATAATGATAAATGCAGCAATAGCTATTACTGTTTCACTGTCTTCATTTGCCTAGTACCTAGCACATTGCATGCCACATAATAGACAGATTAATAAACCTTTGCTGAATTACATTGTTAAATAACTTGATATGGAAACAGGTTAGTTGTGCCATTTCAGAATTCTAGAAAAGTGTCTTGGCAGTACATTTTGAAAAACTACTCTTAGAAGGTCCAATTACCCTCCCTTTACCATCCAACTCAGTACCAGCTCAAATGTCAAGGGAGCTGGAGACACTAGCTTGCTTGAAAAAGGTAATTATAAATGATCTAATTAGATAGAGTGTTTAGATAACAGATAACAACATCATAAATAAACATAAGCAATATAAAAGAAGCCCTTTATTATAAATAAACATGTAAAAATAATGTAAGGAGATGACCTCTAGTACAAAGAAGAGTAGAAAATTGGAAGTAGGAAGTAGAATAGGAAGACAGAGGTTCTCATGCCTGATTTTACTCTTAACATCTATGTGACCATGGACAAGTCCAATTTCTTTGAGTATGGAAAATGAGGATAATAATATTTATACTAAAATTGAGTGGTTTGAGAAAAGCCCTTTATAAACTGTAAAGCATTATTCTAAACATGAGTGCCTATTATTTTCATCAATAATACTATTGACTTTTGTTGGCACATAGCTATAGACCTTCACTAGACAACAGATGCTATGATAAGATGTTCACTGTGACATCTAAACTATAATGGAACTATGACATTGGGACTAAACCTACTTTAGAAACTGCTGAACTGGGGCAGCTAGGTGGCACAGTGGATAGAGCACCGGCCCCGGAGTCAGGAGGACCCGAGTTCAAATCCCGCCTCAGATACTTAACACTTACTTACTAGCTGTGTGACCTTGAGCAAGTCACTTACCCCCAATTGCCTCACCTAAATAAATAAATGAATGAATGAATGAATAAATAAATAAATAAATAAATAAAACTGCTGAACTGAAGAAGTAGCAATGATATCAACAGTGTTCTGTACATATTAGGCACTTAAATGTTTGCTGAATGCATAAATACACTAATGACTTAGCTATGAAGATGAAGTCTAGAAGAAGATAGGGAATTCATCAAAAATCATAAAGAAAGAAATCCATCCTGGGGGTGATAATTCTTTTTTCTTTTTTTTTTTTTTAGTGAGGCAATTGGGGTTAAGTGACTTGCCCACAGTCACACAGCTAGTAAGTGTTAAGTGTCTGAGGCTGGATTTGAACTCAGGTACTCCTGACTCCAGGGCCAGTGCTCTATCCACTGCGCCACCTAGCTGCCCCAGGGGGTGATGATTCTAAAGGCATGCAGATTCGTTTTCAAAATGGCTTAAAAAGAGGAAGATTCTAAGAAAATAGAAAAGTATTCTTAATGGTAATTACCAATCCTTAAATCTGTTTTTCCACTATGATAAAAATCTCTGAGAATGGCTTAACCCTGCATTGAAGGTATCTTTAATTAAAACATGGAGACTTTCACAAAAGACTACATCTTCATAATTATTAAATTTACAGAGGGCTATAAAAATATAATAAGCTGCTGTGTCTATTATTTGGTAACTACAAAAACACACATTTGATTTTTAGCAACAGAACGCCACCTTAAAGCCACCCTTTAAACAAAAACTATTAGCAAGAATGTAAAAACAAACAAAAACACCTAAAGATATTACTTCAAGAAAATATGAAGAGCAGAAAAAATTTTGCACTGGCCTACACATAAGTATACAATACTTATTATATTTCTGCTGTGAGAGTCTGCCAAATTTCAAACAACTCATATATAAACAAAGTGCAAATGTCACTCTCAGAGAATAGGTGTATGGACTTAAGGAATGCTTTTCCATTTTCTGAATAGACAGGAAGAATAAAGTACTCCTTTTTAAAAAATGGAAGAGTTTCAGTGTCAAACGTAAGAAAAAAATGCATCTGAGGAAACATGGAGGTCCTTATCTGTGTCAGGAGATTAGTAAGAAGCATGTAAGAATGAGACATAGGACAGAAAATGAATTTTTAAATATTTTTGCTTTTTTTTGCATCATAGCTAATATGGAAATAGGTTTCCCATGACTTCACATGTATAATGGGTTTATCATATTGCTTGACTTTTCCATGGGCTAGAGGGAGGTAGAGAATTCTGAAGTAAAAAATTTAAAACTAATGTTAAAAGAATTGGGAACTCAAAAACATTTTTTAATGTTAAAATTGTTTTTACGTGTAATTGAGAAATTTTTTTTAACTAAGGTTGGGGCAGCTAGGTGGCACAATGTGCACCTGCCCTGGATTCAGAAGGAGCTGAGTTCAAATCCGACCTAAGACACTTGACACTTACTAGTTGTGTGACCCTGGGCAAGTCATTTAACCCCCATTGCCCTTCCAAAAACAAAAACAAAAAACTAAGGTTATAGAAAAAAAAGATGCTTGAACTGATTCTGTTTACATAAATAATAATTTGTTTGCTGAAAGGCTTCTGTCTAGATCATCCCATAAGAGCAAATGTGTTTAGGATGCCTGGATCCTAGGTAGGAGGCTTATAGAATTCAAACTGCTTTTAGTGACTGAGAAGCTAACCAACAAAAAGCTTCTTCCTTAAACAAATAATTAGGGAGTAAAGACAATTTCTGAAAGCAAAGAAGAAATGAATTAACAGCCATGAAGCTCCTCCCAAGAAGAGGAAACTAGACCACTGGCAGAGAAAACAGCAGTTTGTCCTCCAAAAATGACTATATGGATCGACTATAAAGATCAACAGAGCTGTCAGATAAAAGATCATTTCCTGTGAACCAAAGGAAGAAAGAACACTTAATGGTAGTTAGTGATTCCAAGCTGAGAGTAGCTATAGATCTCTTAATGAGAATAAAAAGGAGATCTGCTATTTTCCTGAGTATATCTCAAGGACATGACAATGAACCTCCTAAGGTTTATCAACCAAATGACTACTTCCCACACGTATGGTGATGAACAAGGACACATATAATACTTAAAAAAGGAATCAAGAAAACATTGCTAATGATTATTTTGAAGTTTTGCTACCAACCAAAAGCAATGGTTTAATAAAAGAAAGGCAGATGTGAAGAGTGAAGATAAGGCTAAATTAACATAGGATTTGGGTTTTTGAACTATGATTTAAAATACAGGAATGATTAATTCCTGGCCTGGGCTAGTGTAACATATACCCAACAAAGACTCAGTATAGAGGTATAGCTTGGCATCTTACAAATATCATAAAATGAGTTTTAAATAAAAAGGGGGGTTTGCGCGCACGCGCGTGCGCGCACACACACACACACACACACACACACACACACACACAATTTTCCAAACTAGATCTCTAAAAAACTTGCAAGGATACCCAGAAATTCAAAGGATACAATATCCAAGAAAGGAGCATTAATAAAATCCATAATCTCAAATGTCTAAAAAAGTAAACAAAACAAAGTGGTCTAGAGATCCTGACACAAAGAAGCAAATTTTACCTCACCGTTGCCACTGAAATTTGTTGAGTTGATGTGTAACTAGAATACTTCCTACACAAAAGAAGCAAGATAGGCTAAGGGGGTAGGAGTCAGGGAAGAAGAAGATTGAATTATGAGAGAAATCTGAACCAGAGTGGAGAAACATGGTGGAGAATATATGGAGAAAGATCAATGATCACAAAAACAGAAATAATATTGTCACAAGAACAGGCTATGGACAAGTAATGTACTGGTAAATGTTTAAAAACCAGCTCTTGAAAAGGGTAACACGCACTTTTGAGTTTAATCTGTATTATTAAAATTTTCTCCATTCCTTTCTCAAGTCTAGACAACAAAACAACAAATTTGTAGTGATCTATAGCATTTGCTGATTTCCAAAGTTTTATAAATGCTCACAATGAAAATTTATCAGATGGCTAATTTGTACGAGCCACATCCAGCACACTCCTAACTATAGGTCACCTTGAAAGATATAGATGAGGAATTCAAGAAACAAATCACAAGCCTGCTACAAGTGATGGGAGACTTCAATTTCTAGATATTTGTTGGAGCTCTGTTGCTCTAAAAAAAGCAATAAATAACTTCTTAACTTATATTAATGACATTTTCTCCTTAAAGAAGAGAAGAAATCAATGAAGGGAAAGTAGACTTTGGATCTAATTCTCACCAAAAACAGCAACTAGCTGCTGGGGGTCAAGTTCCTCTCTATTTTGTCAGAGAAATAGAAAAAAGTCATGAAACTAATAGTCTGACATTTACCCCAGATTTTGAGAGAGCAGATTTCAAAGGGTTCAGAAAAAAAAGGTTCCTCATGATACAAAATTCTCCTTGGGGAGTGGAAAAGAGATAAAAAAGAGAAAGTCCATTCAAGATAACTACAAAATACACAGAATTACCCAGAGTTAACCTACCATGACACACTTGGAACTTACATAATTGTATTAAAAAACATTCTTTACAGAAATAAAGAAGAAAAAAGGTTATGCCATTTTTAAAAAAGGAAAGGAGATGAGATATTTCCAACAGCTACAGGCAAGGAGAGAATGCTTAAATAATGAATTGGGGACCTCATAAAAGATAAAAGTTAATTTTGACTACCTAAAATTTAAAAAAACAAACAAAACTTCTGTACAAATAAAATCAATCCAAAGAGAATTTGAAGAAAAATCATTAAGTTGGGAAAAACATTAAGTATCACCAATAAAATATATAAACATAACAAAGAATTCACACAAATATTTAACACTGATATTTAGTATATATTAATCAAGAGAAAAGCAGTCAAAAGATATGAACAAAGTTTCATATAATGATTCTATAAAAATACATTTTATCGATCATTAAACACTTAGTATAAGAAAATGAAAATTACTAATAATTAAGAGAAATGAAAATGAAAATTCTAAGGTTTCAATTCATACCCAGAAAGTTGTCAAAGATGATAAAAACTGGGACCAATGTTTGGGAGGCTAGGAAAAGATGAGCATATTGAAGCACTACTATTGGAGCCGCAGAGCCATCCAACAATTCTGGATATTGATTTGGAATTATGTAAGAAAAATAAACTGCCGTACCCTATGGTCCAGTTCCTGTTGGAACAGACCTTTCTGTTGGACAAATATCCCAAGGAAGACAAAGACAGAAACAAAAGTCTCATGTGTACCAAAATATTCACAACTCTGTGGTAGCAAGGACTAGAAACCAAGTAAACGCTCATGGATATCAGTGTAGTAGAATATCACAGTGCAATAAGAAATGACTAAAAGAATTCAGAGAAACTTGAGAAAAGTATCAGATGATTTATGTACACATACAGAATGCTTCACTGCTACATGTACAAGCTTTCCACCATTTCTCAGAGTATCTGCCACTAGTCACTAGCTGCTCTGGTGCTTTTGCTCTACATAGTTCACAATAGCTTGTCAGACCATAATGCAAAGAACAGCTATTTAGTATGTGAAGGCCTTCAGTAGAAATCCAACTTAGAACCATTTTAATATCTCTTCCTTTATGTTCATCTCCTTCTACTATTGATCAAATAATAATTGGGTCATAATTCTTTGCCAATTTTGTACTATTTTCTGTCCTCATACTATACTACCTCCCATTTTAAAACCTTTTCAAAATCTAAACTAAGAGTTCATATATATATATTCTGGGAACTTATCATAAACAATGGTAGAAGAGTCCTAAAAGCAAGGTGGTCAATTCATTTGACCAAAATGTATGAAGTTGCTTTTATGTGCAAGGCATGGTGCTAGTCCTGGAAAGGAAGATGAATGGGGGGGGGGGGGAGAGAGGAAGAGAGAGGGAGAGGGAGAGGGAGAGGGAGAGGGAGAAGGAAAGGGAGAGGGAGAGGGAGAGAGAGAGGGAGAGAGAGAAAGAGAGAGAGAAAAGAGTTTTATTCATGGGGAAGAGGTATTCTATTTCTATTTGGTTTTCTTTTTTGAGGTTTTTCCTTTTTGCTCTGATTCTTCTTATACAGCATGACTAATACAGAAATATGTTTAATGTGATTGTACATATATAACCTGTATCAGATTTCTTGCTGTCTTCAGTCGGGGGGAGAAAAACCTGAAACTAGAAATCTTATAAAAACAAAAGTTGAAAACTATCTCTACATGTAACTGGAAAATAATACTTTAAAAAAAAAAAAAACTTGCTTCATGTCTGCCATGTTAGGTAGTATCTAAAATTCTATCTTTCTCCACCAGTCTGTTATTCTAACAAGAATATATTACACACTATAATGTAATCAAAGTATGACTCATTATATGACAAAGTTTATATTCCCAAGACAAGAGCATGAGCTAATGAAATAAAAAAGTAACCTAAGTTTAGAAATGTCTCAAAGAGTAATCCCATAAAATAAGTTGATTTTGCTCCACCTTTGGGGAGGGAGGAAAGGGAGAATGTTCAGACTTTTGATTTTATCAAGGCAAGGCAGGAGCTTCCTTTAGCACTTAAGTATTTTTTAAATTTATTTTTATTCTGAAATTAACAAATATCAAATAAAACAGGCACTTCCATATACATAGCAGAAGCAAAAGGAGGATTGTATATGAATTCTTTTCCACGAAGGTAGCTTTTCTTTAAATTCAACACAAAGCATTTGAACGTCTGGTCTGTGCTTCTTTCTGGTGTCTGTTCTGTTATCTTAACTGCATTTTTTAAAAAGACGCCTCAGATGTCCTCTCTTCTTTCTTTTCTTGTTTTGCTTCCCTATCCCAATTTTCCTTCTGCCACCCCCCACTCAGTGGAAAAGAAAAAAAGGGGGAAAAAACTCACCAACACCCTTGTAACAGATATGCAGAATTAAGCAAAACTAATTCTCATATTGGCTATGTCCCAAACCCTATGTCTTATACTGCATACTGAGCCTATCGATTCTCTGTTAAAAGGTGAGAAGCATGCTTCATCATCAGTCTTCTGGAATAGTAGTTGTTGATTGAATAAATGAATGAAGCATGCATTAAGTACTGCAAGCACTGTGCTAAGTGCAGGGAATATAAATAGAAAAGTAAGAAAGCCCCTATACTGAAGTTCATATTCTAATGGGAGAGAAAACATATATGGAAAGTTTCAGCTGTTACCCATGGTATTTGAGAGTGCAGAAGCAACACAGATAGTAATGTGCCTTCCTTAATGTGATACCCCAAATATCCCAGTAATTCTGACTGAATTCCTGTGGAACATCAGCCAAACCCTATTCCCCATCCACCACCCTGATATCTTATTCCCATCTCTTTCAATCTTCCCACCCCAAAGTCCCAGCCAAATGAAATTCATTCCTTCCAACTGTGTGCCATCTGAAATACCTGTTCCATAGGCAATAAAATTTCCCTCATTCTAAATCTTTTCTTCTCAGATCCGTTTCATCTCCTAGTAATCATTTCAACGTGACTCCTCTCCCATAACACAGCCTTCCTAGCCACCCTTTCCAGATTGGCCTTGGCTCTATGATTAAAGCAGGGGAATTAGAATAATCCCTTCTCTTGATTGCTACTTCTATATTTTTTCTCCTTACCTTCATCACTCAGTTACTTCTCCTTTGAGATTCATGTAATTTCAAAATTCTGGTAGCTATTGTCTATAGACCTTGAGGTCATTCCTTTCCTTCCTCAATAAATTCAGTACTGAATCACAATTATTCTCTCCTCCACTACTTGTAACCTCCTATTAGGGGACTTCAACATATATACTGACTCTCCCTCAAACACCCTAATGCCTTATCTTCAATCTCTCACTCTCTAATCCCTCCTTCTCTACTGCCTACAAACATGCCTATGTCATCCCCATTTCCAAAAGAACCCTCAACTTGATCCTTCAATCTCCACTATCATCCCATATTTCTTCTGCCTTTTGTGACTAAACATATTCTCTACTCTCAATCACGTCTTAATGTTTTATAATCTGGCTTCCAATCTCATCATTCCACTGAAACTATTTTCTCCAAAGTCAGACAGTAACTGTGTGACCTTGGGAGAGTGACTTAGTCTCTGTCTGAGTTTTCTTATTTGCAAAATGAGGATAATAAACTGTTATTAGGTACTATCCTACCTCCCAGAGTTATCATGAGATTACCTGAGATAATATTTGTAAAGCACTTAGCACAGTGCCTGGCATATAGTAGACTCTATATAAATCCTAGCTATTATTAGCAATGGTCATTCTTCCTAACTGCTCTGAGGCCTTTTACATCGATAAACGTCTTCACTTGAATCCTCTTTTCCAGGTTTTCAACACAGCACTCTCTCCTGGTTCTTGTCCAGTCTATCAGCTCTCTCCTCATCCTCCTTTGCTGGATCCTTATATGGGTCAGGCACCCTAACTAACCATTAGTGTCCTTACTACAAGGTTCTGTCCTGGGCCCTCTACTCTTCTCCCTTTATGCTATCTCACTGGTAATTTCATTCATTGGCTCTTACGGATTTGATTACAGTCTTTATGCTAATGATTCTCAAATCTACCTGGCCTGCACTAACTTCTCAACTGACCTCCAATCTTGCATCTCAGAATGCAAATTCAGACATCTCCAAGTGGATGTCCAATAGACATCTTAAACTTAATACGTCCAAAACAGAACTCTCTATTTTCCCCTAAACCTGCCCTGCCTCCTATTTTCCCTATTACTGTCAAAGTCAATGTCATCCTCCCAGTTCCTCAGAGATTTACAACCTAGGTGTCCTCTTCCCCTCCTATTTCTTACCACCCCCACCCCCACATCAAATCTATTGCTAACATCTGTCCATTTCCCCTTTGTAACATCTCTCAAATATGCCCCCTTCTCTCTTCTGATTCTGCCATCACCCTCATCCAGTCTGCTATCACTTCATGATTAGACTATTGCAATAGCCTGATGGTGGGTCTGTCTGCCTCAAATCTCCTTCCACTACAACCTATCCTCCATTCATTCACCAGAGTGCACTCCTAAAGTACAGGTCTGACCCTATCAATCCCTCTACTCAATAAACTCTACTGGCTTCCTGTCACCTCCAGATCAACAAAATTCTCCAACTGGCATTCTGAGCCCTTCATAATCTAGAACCTTCCTTCAACTTTCCAATTTTTTTACACCTTACTCTATGCATCTTCAATTCAGTGACATTGGCCTCCTTGGTGTTCCACAAACAAGACAGTCCATCTCTCAGTTCCAAGCATTTTCTCTGGCTGTCCATCGGGAGATGCTTTCCCTCCTTATCACCACCTACTGGCTTCCTTCAAGTACCAACTAATATCTTATCTTTTAAAGGAAGCTTTCTACCACTTTTTTTTTTTTAGTGAGGCAATTGGGGTTAAGTGACTTGCCCAGGGTCACACAGCTAGTAAGTGTTAAGTGTCTGAGGCCGGATTTGAACTCAGCTACTCCTGACTCCAGGGCTGATGCTTATCCACTGCACCACCTAACTGCCCCTCTACCACTCTTAATTCTAGCACCTTCCCTCATGTAATCATTTCCTGTTTACACTGTGTATCATTTACCTGTACATATTTGTTCACTTATTGTCTCCCCAATTACACTGTGAATTCCTTTATAGCAGCAAATGTCTTCTGCCTCTTCTTTTATCCCTACTGCTTAGCATGGTTCCTGGCAGTAGCCCATATTTGGTTCATAATAAGTGGCTATTGATCACTGACTGTTATTAGGGAGAAGAGGGAGTGTTGCCACTCCCAGGGCTCCTTTGCTTTATCTTCTTCTTGGTGGAAGTTGGTCAGCAGTTTTTTGGGTAGTGATAAGGAACGTGGGTGCCCTTCTCTACAATGATTTCTCTCCTCAAAGATGGCTGTGGGGGCCAGACTGGAAACAGGTCTGTCCAGTGGCCATGGGTATACTGCTATTTCCAAGGCTTTTGGGTTCAGTGTCCTTGGCTGTTTCTATCAGAGCAGTGGTAGTAGTGGTATTTTGATTACTCTGGCACATGCTGCCTCCTGTCTCTACCTCAGGGTGCTTCAGCTAAGCTGGTTTGACTGCCTATTCATTTGTTACTAAGGTTTGACTTTGTTTTCCCTTTCTCTGTCAATGTTTTTGGGGTTTTTTTGGCAGGGGTCAGGGGGTAGGGTTTAGGGTGGGGGTATTGCAACTGTATTTATGCCAAAAATCAAAAGGACAAATGAAACATCTATATATGCACAGAAGAAAACAGAAGGAAGTTCAGAAGGAAGCAAAAGCAAGCAGGACCATTTTGAAATAACACATAAAATTTATTATATTCTTTTTTAAAGCAAGCAGCATAAAATGGAGATTCGTGGTTCTGTAGAAAATCCTCTTCCTGTTTTGTGTTCTGGCATGTCAAGAAGGTCATAAGATATGTCTAGCTAATGCAGAAATATGTTTAATGTTATTATGTATATAAAATCTATATCAGATTACCTGCTGTCTAGGGGAGGGGAGGGAGGGAGAAAAATTTGAAATTGGAAATCTTATATAAACAAATGTTGAAAACTATCTCTACATGTAACTGGAAAATAATAAAATCTTTTATTTTTTTTTTAAAAAAGATCATGTCTAAGAGGCAGAGTCAAGATGGTGGAGAAAAGCCAGCAAGCTGCTTGAACTCTCCTTCAGGTTCTCTCAAAAAGAACATTAAATTAAGCCTCTAAACAGATTCTGAAACTACAGAACCTACAAAAAGACTGAGATAATTTAAAAGACTTCAGGAAAGGTCGGTCTCACTTGGGCAGTGGGGGAGCACAGTATACCTCAGTGCTGCACGGTGTGGAAAGGGTCAGGGCAAGTCAGCTGGAAGCGACAGGCCACAGTGGAGCAATTGAGGCTCCTTGATCTTAGCTCAGCAGGCTGGTGGCGCAGCAGGCAAGTGGTGAGATCCACCAGCACCAGCTGAGAGGGCAGGCTGCCAGCTAGGGGGCCACCCACAGGACAGGCAAGCCCAGGGCGCTGAGAAATCCACAAACCATAGAAGCCTCAGAGTAGAAAGCCAGTGACACAGCCCCTATCTCCCAGCACAAGAAGCTTGAAACACTGACCCTGGTGCCCAAGGAGTGGACCTCAACTTAAAAAAAAAAATAAGCTGCAATATGAATAAGAAACAAAAAAGAGCTATCGCCATTGAGAGCTTCTGTGTCAACAGGGAAGAGCCAAACACAAACGCAGATGAGGACAATCTCAAATTGCCTACATGTGAAGCCTCAAGAGGGAAGATGAATTGGTCTTAAGACCAAAAAGCCTCCTTGGAAGAGCTCAAAAGGGATTTTAAAAATCATTTGAGAGAGATAGAAGAAAAAATGGGGAGAGAAATGAAAGCAACACAAGAAAATTATGAAAAAAGAACCACCAGCTTGGAAAAGGAAGCACAAAGATTGACTGAAGAAAACGATTCCTTAAAAACTTCATTTGGCCAAATAGAAAAGGAGGTACATAATATGACTGAAGAAAACAATGCCTTAAAAATTCGAATTGGCCAGTTGGAAGCTAAGGACTCCATGAGACACCAGGAATCAAACAGAATTAAAAGAATGAAAAAATAGAAGAAAATGTGAAATACCTCATTGGAAAGACAACTGACCTGGAAAACATATCCAGGAGAGACAATTTGAGAATCATTTGACTGCCTGAAAGCCATGATCAGAAAAAGAGTTTAGACATCATATTCCAGGAAATTTTCAGGAACTGCCCTGATATTATAGATACCCTGAGTCACCAGATTTTATAAGAAATCAAATCAAATGTGCCTTTTTTGGACAGTCTGTATTAAAAAAAAAAGAAAAGAAAAGTATCTATTTATGGTAAATTATCTAGCTGAAAGATACTCCTTAACAAATAGAATCTCTTTTCCTCATACTATATATAGCAACTCAAGCATAAGAAAAGAAGAATTTATATACATTATTTACATTCTTTAAGCATCTATCACAGAAGACACTCTGCTTTGCTATTTCAAAACATACTTCAAAGACTAAATCATCACTACAATATAGACTACTCAACATGACAACATCTTCTGGGTTTACCCGTTTTGGACAACTTGGCTGTAAACAGTATTAGAAGTAACAATGAATACCTTACTCCAGAAACAATTAAAATGCCAGAAAATTAATACCCCTTTTGGTTATGTGAAGTTCCTTTACATAAAGGCACACATTTGATGTATCACTGGTGTTCACTACATTTCAAACTTAGAAACTGGGTCATGAAAGAACTCAGAATCAAAAGACCAGATTTTGAGTACTAGCTCTGCCATTCATTTGCATTGTGATATTGATACAATATATTGTGTCACATTGAGAATAAGAGGGTTTTTTGTCTGCAAAATAGATGTAATAATACTTATGCTATCTACTGAATAGGACTGCTGTGAGGAAAGAGCTTTCTAAACCATAAAGTGGCATATTCCCTCCTATTAGAAAATAAGCTACTTGAAAGCAGGGGCTGTTTTTGCTTTTTATTTAGGTTTCTTTTTTTTTTGGTGAGGCAACTGGGGTTAAGTGACTTGCCCAGGGTCACACTGCTAGTAAGTGTCAAGTGTCTAAAGCCACATTTGAACTCAGGTCCTCCTGACTAGGGGGCCAGTGCTCTATCCACTGCGCCACCCAGCTGCCCTTTTTATTTTGAACATCTACCACTTAGCATATTGCCAAGTATATTAAAGAAATAAGCACTTAATAAATTATTTATCAATTAATATAAATGTAGGTTAAATATGAGAGCATGTGTACAATTTCTTTCCTTTAACACAGGTATGCTAAAACAAATATTTTTAAAAGTAAGAAATACTTGAGGGGGCAGCTAGGTGGCACAGTGGATAAAGCACCGGTGCTAGATTCAGGAGTTCCTGAGTTCAAATCTGGCCTCAGACACTTGACACTTACTAGCTATGTGACCCTGGGCAAGTCACTTAACCCCCATTGCCCCACCAAAAAAAAACCAAACAAAAAAAGAGTTGAAATAGTCCAAAGGGATTCCTGAATTCCAGCTGCCATAGCTAAAGGAAGGTTGGGATAAGGATAAAGGTTTGAATCCCAGGTCTAGCTTATTAGTCATATGATTGGACAGTTCATTGAACTTCTCTGTATCTCTAGTTCCTAATTAGTGAAATGGACCAGAGTATTTAGAATTGGAAAGGGCTTTAGTAATCATCGAGTCCAAACTCTACATTTTACAGATGAGGAAATTGAAGCCCAATAAAGCAAACTGAGTTGCCTGAGAGCTGACAGGTACAATAGAAATGTCTTAGGGCATTTCCCAAGGAGCTGGGCATGAACCACAGCCTCATTCTGTGGGACAAGTACTCTAGCTCCTTGCCAAATCCTGATTGGTACTGTGTCCTCCATGACTGGGGTGGTATTGAAAATAACTGGCAACAGGGACAAAGGGAAACTCCCTTCTTTAGTAGGCTACAAAGACTGGTTAGAGATTCCATCATCATCATCATCATCATCATCATCATCATCATCATCATCTTCTTCTTCTTCTTCTTCTTCTTCTTTTTTGAGAACTTATTGTTTTGGGACTCTAGAAGTTCTCTCTTGCTTGGACCTTCAGGGTCTGGGGATGGAGAGGAGTTGCAGGAAGGATTTTCTAGCAGAAATAGTGGCTACAAACACACAGCAACAGAAATATATGCTTTCCCTGGTGAGTTTGAATATTGACTTCAAACCCCTACCTGTCTCTTCTTCTTTGTGTGTCTATTTAAAACAAAAATGACTGAAGAACAATTTTGAGAGGTGGGTGCTTCCAGTTTTTAGGTTAGGAGTTCTTAACTTTTTTGTGTTATAAACCCCTTTTTGGCAGTCCAAGTAAGCCTAATGACCCCCTTCTCAGAATAATGTTTTTAAAATAATTGAATGAAATGCTAAAATTCAGTTAAAGGTTAGTGAAAATGTTGGTATAATTGTTTTTTCTCATCCAAGTTCATGGACACACTGAAATCCTAGGATGTTAGGTTCTTAACCTAAGAACTCCTTTACCAGAAAGCAGGGGAATAATTTTTACAGATAGTGTTTCTGATAAAGGCCTCATTTCTTTTTTTTTTTTTTTTTTAGTGAGGCAATTGGGGTTAAGTGACTTGCCCAGGGTCACACAGCTAGTAAGTGTTAAGTGTCTGAGGCCGGATTTGAACTCAGGTACTCCTGACTCCAGGGCTGGTGTTCTATCCACTGCGCCACGTAGCTGCCCCCAAAGGCCTCATTTCTAAAATATATAGAGAACTGAATCAAATTTATAAGAATACAAGCCATTTCTCAATTGAGAAATAGTCAAAGGATATGAACAGGAAGTTTTCAGATGAAGAAGTTAAAGCTATCTATAGTCACATGAAAAAACATTCTCAATCACTACTGATCAGAGATATGCAAATTAAAACAATTCTGAAGTGCCACTTCACACCTATCAAATTGGCTAATATGACAAAAAAAGGAAAATGACAAATTTTGGAGATGTGGGAAAATTGGGACACTAATACATTGTTGGTGGAGTTGTGAATTGATCCAACCATTCTGGAAAGCAATTTGGAACTATGCCCAACTATGTGCATAACCTTTGACCCAGCAATACCAACCACTACCAGGTCTGTTTCCCAAAGAGATCATAAAAATGGGAAAATAACCCACATGTACAAAAATATTTATAGCTGTTCTTTTAATGGTGGCAAAGAATTGGAAACTGAGGGGATGCCCATCAATTGGGAAATGCCTATCAATTGAGGAATGCCTAAGCAAGTTGTGGTATATGAATGTGATAGAATACTATTGTCCTATAAGAAACGAGGAACAGGGGGATTTCAGGAAAAATTTCTGAAGTAAGCAGAACCAGGAGAACATTGTACATAGTAAGAGCAACATTGTGTGATGATCAACTGTGATAGATTTAGCTCTTCTCAGCAATACAATGATTCCTGGCAATTCCAAAAGACTTATATAGAAAATGCTCTCCATATTCAGAAAAAGAACTATGGAATGCAAATCAAAGTATACTATTTTCACTTTATTTGTTATTTTTTTCTTCCTTGTAGTTTTTCCTTTTGTTGTGATTCTTCTTTTACGACATGACTAATATGCAAATATATATAACAGGATTGTGTTTATATATGTGTGTGTATACATACACACACATAAACATATATCTGATTGCTTGCTATCTTGGGGAGGGAAGAGGGAAAGGAGGGGAAAATTTTGGAACTCAAAATCTTACAGAAATGTATGTTGAAAACAATAGTTACATGTAATTGGAAAATAAAATAAAATAAAATAAATACTACACAAAAAACTCCTACTTTGCAGGCTACCTCATTAATTCTCTATTTCCTGAGTTCTCAGTCTGCACCAGTCACCCAACAAGATGGGGATTCCTGCTACTATACAACTTTTTGGAGGAGATGACCTCCTGAAATTGAAGGAACTCAAAATCCATTACTGGCTATCCAAAAGATCTAAATCTTGCAAGTTGCTCAGATAGCATAAATCTGAAATAAGTATATGTTTTATCAGTTATACAAAGCTATTGTTATAATTAGTTAAAATTTTATGTTTCAAGTACTTGTTCATGTGGAGCTTATGAGTCTTGAGTATTTTATATATATATATATATATATATATAAAAGGAAATAAACAGCCATTCTGAGCTTTTCTTTGGAGATTTTCCTCCAGAGTGGTGGCATAACAAGTAATTTGACAAAGAAAACAAGGCTGAGCACTACACTATGGGGGTAGGTATTCCCCAGAATGGATCTAGTGTTTAAGCCCACAGAAAGTATCTCTTTCCTGAGAGGGGTTTCCCTGGGATACCTAACAGCAAAATTGAGATTTGAAGTGAAGTTTTCTAATTCTCTAAATCTATATCCAATACTTCTATTACCTATCACATAGAAATGTTTTCATGAGACAACCTTACAAAATGCTAAATGCTTTAAAAATATGAGCAGTTCCTGATACCAATGATATTAAAGTGTTCTACTACAGTTGGTATTTCATCATCATGATGGAGAAATAGCTTCTAGTCATGAGATCTCCATCCCAGCAATACCTCTAGGATACAGGGCGGTTATGGAAAAAGGGTTGGGGGAGAGGAAATGACGCTCCCACAGAAAAGTCACTAAAGAGCTGGCTTCAAAATAGTGATGACCAAAGCATGAGTGGCCATTCTGTAACTGGTTGCAATTGGCCAACTACACAATTGGGAGGAGTCTTTTTCCTCCCATAGGAGTATGTGTAACTGGGACTACCAAGCATCTTCAGAAGAGCCTGATTCCATTCCAACCATCTCTTTTTGCTAGATTACCAACCAGGAGAGTGAGGTCAGTCAGCTTTTGGTGAGAGAACTATGCTTTGAGGGGGAGAAAGCCATGAGGCCTTTCCCCTCTGAAGCTATATAGACCTGAAAAATAGTCCTGAGTCCTTGGCTTTTTATTTCTTTTCTATTTTAGATTCAGGGAATGGAATTTTTGACCTTGAGAGTTTCACAGGCCAAAAGCACAGGTCACAGCAAATCAGGAGTTCAGGAATCTGGGCTGGTTGTCACAGCCAGTTCAGGATTCTAGCCCAGCTGAAGTTGGAAACTATTCTGTCTTTAGACCTAAACGTGGTGAGACCAATGTAGGAACGGAACTAAGTTTTGAGACTAATTCCTCCTTCCACAGAGACTGAGGTGGTATCTTGGACTAGTCACCCAAGAAGAGCTAGAAGGGTACCACAAAGACAATTCATTGCAAGTATTTGTTGTCAAGTGGAGAGTTCCTTGGTGTCCCTAATGTGCAGACCAGGACTGACTCACCTCAGCCAACTCTAAATAAAGGGAGTTGCCTGCTCATCATACAAAGACTGTCTGACTCAGACAGTAACTCATAAACAGTCATTTCAAGTGAAGACGATTCTGTAAACTGTACTTCAACAGCTAGTTCAAATAATGGAATAAGATTAAACCCAGAAGCAATTTCTTTCCTGTCTGGCACTTCAACAATAGCACTTCCTGGTGTACACTGACAATCTTCAGATTACAATAGCACTGCCAGCCTTGCTAAAAGAGCTGTTACATAAAAAGAAGTCCCACCATAATATAATTTACTCTCTCACAGATATAAAGGAATATGATGGGGAAGTCTTTCGGCCTTTAAGCAAATCTATACTGTGAAAATAGTAATACCCCTTCTTATCAAAACCTCAGACTACCAGTTATCTAAAGAAATACAAAGTTTAAACAATCATCTAAAAAAGTATTCAAAATCAATAATAATCAGAAAAACATTAAAACAATTTTCACACTATCAACTTATATTCACTAAAATGACAAGGATAATCAAAGATAGAAAAGATTAAATGCTGGAATGCATTAAGGGAAATACAGATAACTAATTCCCTAATGGTGGACTTGTAAATTGGTCCAACTACTTAGGAAAATGATTTGGGAACTGTACAAGTTACAAAAATTCTCCTTATCCTTATGGTGATCCCAGTGATCCACTCTGAAAGAAGTTATTTGACAAAAATTCAATTCAATTAAAGAAGCATTAACATTAGGAAAGAAACTAGTTAGGCACTGGCAATACAAAGATAGAAATGAAATAGTCTCTACCTTTATGGAAATTATATTTTAAGGAGGACAGAGGAGATATAACATGTAAGCAGATAAATAATCACAATATAATTTGAAGGAAGAGGAAAAAAAACAACTAGGGACATCAGCAAAAGCTTCCCATAAGAGGTGGTAGCAGAGGTGAGTCCTGATTCTACATGACAGAAATGAAGGAGTGCATTTCAAGCAGCCTATGCAAAAGCACAGGGGGAGAATTGGTGTCAAGTGCCAGTTTGATTAGAGCAGTAGATCAGTAGAAAAGACATATGTATGAAAATATTCATAATGGCAGTATTTGTAATTGCAAAAAGTTGGAAAGAAATCATGGGTCAATCAGTTGGAAAAAGCAGAAAAATTATAGCATATGAATATACCGAAATATTAACTGTACTATAAGAAATTACTATAAAGATATCAAAGAAATATGAGAGAAATCTTCAGTGAGTAAAACCAAACCAAACCAATGATGTTCATAATTACTAGAACTAGATAAATGATCACTTCAAAGAGTAACAAAACATGAAAAACATTGGACAATACTGTCCAATACCTATAAGAAATTCTCCTTGTTTTTAATAAAAAGAATACTGCTCGGGGGCAGCTAGGTGGCGCAGTGGATAAAGCACCAGCCCTGGATTCAGGAGGACCTGAGTTCAAATCCAGCCTCAGACACTTGACGCTCACAAGCTGTGTGACCTTGGGCAAGTCACTTAACCCCCACTGCCCTGCAAAAAAACAACAACAACAAAGCAAAATAAACAAAACAAAACAAAACAAAAAAGAATACTGCTCAAGTATGCTGTACTAGTTACAATGGGAACGATCTCTATGTCTTTTACTTGTTTGGGGGCATTACATATTGTAGGGAAATCAATTGTGTCTACTGCTAGAATTTTTATGATGGTTTGAACCAAATTTGTCAATTTAAAAAATTAAAACTTTTTAAAAAGTTGCTTTTACTGGTTGAAAAGTATATTAATATCACCATGAAGAATGAAATGATTCATCTCTACTTCTTTCCTCTAAGTTTTAAACTAGTAAAAAAAAATAAAAAGAAAGTATGTTTATGGGAAGTAAACTGTTTTTAAGACTGTTTGAGAAATCAAATGCTTTCTCCTCACTTTCCACAAAGCCTTCTATTTTCTTTTACCTATACCTTCATAACATTCCATCTAAAATAATTTTCCCCCTACAAAAGATACTTCTAAATCACTACAAGTTTATAACTATCTATAATTGGTTGCTGATAGACTACAAAATTTTCTACTTTAAGTAGGAGGCCAAAAGAAGTAAAATTCAAAAAATTTAAATAAAGTATATTTGTCCTACTTCAGTTTCGGGGAAAGTTACAAATAGGAAAATTTTTCATGTCATCAAATAATTTTGGGTACTGAATTTAATATATTTTGTTAAAATAACACCATAGGTCACTTTGCAAACAGCAATTTAACATCTAAACTAGTCTTCTGGACAGGATTTTCAAACATGGCTTACTTACAATCTGTAAACAAAGTATATCTATATAAGTCATCTCCTATAACACTAAAAGCTCCTGGTGAGTAACCACTTCACCTCCTTAGAACTACCCCTACCCCCACCCACACTCCCTCCAATAGTGACTCTACAAGAACAGATAAATGAATGAATACAAGTAATTTTTTTTTAATCTGATACTTTTAGCCTATTCAGAGCTAGTACAATTGCCTAACACCAGTGGTTAATTTTAGATTAGCAATGGCAACCTACCAACTTATTTCACCACTAAGATGTTTCTTACTGTGTTTATATTTAAATAGTCTGCAAGAAATTTGGAATATATTTGGCAAGTATGCAAACCCTTGACTAATGTCTCTAGAACTTTTTCACCATGGAAAGAAACAGGTTTTAGAAACCAGTTTCCAGAATATCCTAAAATATTACTTTTTCCAGTCCCAAACAGGAATGAGTAGCTTATTTATTTAAAAATCCACAGGCCTATTCAAATACCATTTGGTTCCCTGCAAAAGTCAACTACATATATCTCACTATTTAAATAAAAATTAAAGATTTATACTTTGCTTTGCAAATTATTACCACAGAAAAATTCAGAGTGCCCTTTTGAAAATTCCATTTCCTAACCTATTTCATCTTCTATTTAGATAATATCTGCTAAATTAAAGTTTGCAACTCTCAATCTTGCTTCTCTTTATCTTCTTTCATAAATTAACAGCAGTAACACTCTGTAGACTTAAACATAATAGAGTTCTAATTATTAAAATGTAGCAAGCTCCTCAAATGAATACTTCAGGTGGTCATTGCTTAATATAGTACTTCTCGATGAATATAACACAATTTTAGGGGACACATGTAAAGACCCCTTTGACCAACTCAAAATATACATCTCAACACTAACCTCATGGAGAATATTCCCCTCCTTTCTAGAACCTAGGGTGAAGAAATGATGGCTAAATACTTATAGCAAAGCTCTTAGCTCTAGTATTGGGAAGCTGGTAAATGTTTTGTTGCAGTTTTTTCTACCTTTGTACCATCTCTTGAATATGGCCCCATTCTCTTCTCTGACACTGACAATGCCCTGGTATAGTCCCACCTCATCCCTGGCCTATTTCTGTAGTTTACTGGTTGCTCTCCCTGGTTCAAGTCTTTCCCCACTCAAATCTAATCTCCACTTGCCTGTTAAACTGATCTTTCTAAATCCCAAGTCTGAATATGTCATCCCCTACTCCAGGTTCAATCAGTCCCAGTGGTTTTCCATTGCCTCCAGGATCTGCTGGGCTCATAAAAGCCTTTTAATAGCCTAACCTCTTCCTACCTTTTCAGCCTTCTTGCACACTATTCCTCTACACATACTCTAGGACTCCGTGACAATGGTCTTTTTGTGCTTTCTCCAACAAGACCCCAGTCCCAGTGGTAAAGACACTCTTCACTGGTGGAGACCAATGCCCTTGGTGAGTCAAGGCATAGCTGGTGAGAGTAAAAAAGACGAGGGCTTCAGCCTCTTTATTCTTTTCAGATTTTGTAATCTCTTCAAGTTCTGCATTCCCTTCAGTTCCTTCTGACTTTCAGCTTCAAAAGAAAAGATGCATCACACCATCTTTTCAGGTTGCTAAAGAGAAAAGAAGACTTCAGGAAGAAGCCAACATGATAAGAACTGGCAGTCTCCATCATGTCCCTATGTCTGGCTTGCTACACTGGAAACTTCAGGGAACTTCCCTTTGGGTGAGATCTGGGAGCCTCTCTTGGTTGGACTGAGTTTCCTTTATTATAATAAAGGAGTTCCTTCCCTCTGTACTGTCTAGTATATATTCTCCTATATATTCTTACTGATTTCTGTTTTCCTATCAACTTGAGTAAATGTGTTTCTTTGCTGTCTGCTACGTGTATTCATTGTCAAATTGGAATTTGGTGGAAAGGAAGTCAAGCCTTGGATAAAGAGCCTGGAATCTTCCTTTCCTGATTAATGAACAGTGTGATGAGAAGTTTGGCTTGAATTTGGAAACTACGTCCCCAACATAAACAATATTTAAGGAAGGAGACAGGTATAATTCTGGCCTAATACCTCCTCTCTGAGGACAGCAGAATGGTCATGCTTCTACTCCACTCCTTCCCCCCCCCCCCACCTCCTGCTTCCCTTCTTGGCAGGAATTAAAGTTTCCCTTGGAGAATGGGAGGTGGGGAGGGTGAGAAATGTTTTTCTGCTTTGTTTTCACTGGCTGTCCCCCATGGCTAGAATGTTCTCCCTCCTCACATGGCTTCCTTCAAGTCTCAGCTAAAGTCCATCTTCTGCAAGAAGCCTTTCCCAATCCCCCTTAATGCTCATGTCTTCTCTCTGTTGATTATTTCCACTTTCAGAGTTAGCTTGTTTGTACAGTTGTTTACATGCTGTTTCCCTCATGAGACAGTGAGCTAGCACTAACTGATTTGATGGCTGAGACTGTCTTGTGCCTTTCTTTGTATCCTCAGCACTTGGCAGAGTCCATGATGCACAGGAGCAGCTTACTAAATGTTCACTGCCCAGCTGGCTTAGGGCCCAGCAGTAAGACAGTGCATTCCACTTCTGGGACCAAATGGAATTATCAAGACTTAGTCTGAGGGATAAAGGCTAGTTCTCAAGAGGAGCTGCGCATACCTACTCATATAAATAGTTTGCCAATCACTTCCATCCTCAAACTGCTACAGGCAGGTGATTGTCTGCCTAGATTCCATTTCTCTGATTCAAAAGCAGGTAGCAATAGAGAGGCTTCATTGACCAGTGGTTTCTGTATTGTACAAGAATTAGATGGGTATGACTGAACTAAACATTTGTGACACTCTTCACAAACTAAAAAAAACCTACTTCTGAATAAAGCTAAGCTATTTAATATTCATTAAGTCAATACAAAAGTCCTGTGCATTTTAGTATTTCTGCATTTTAAATCATAATAACTAATGAGGTCAGAAAGACTTTACTAATTTACATATACCTCTGTGTTTAGTCAGTACTACTTGTTCAGCTGTCCAAAAAAAGGTTGCTAGGTAGCAAAGCAAGGTTATACTCTAAGGGTATGCTAGGTTCTCTTCTCATTTCCCTTATTCCCATCAGAGACTTATTTTTGTGAGCTCTCAGTCACTACTGGTTCAAATAACAAAGAATAATAACTCCCAATATCCCCAAGTCAGCCCTCTAAGAAAAAACAACTACAAAGCAAAGAGAAGGTAAGAAGAGGAGAGAGAAAAGAATATGGGAAAGAAGAAAAGATAAGAAGAAACAAGAAGAGAGAAGAAGACCCAGGATTCAATCTTGCAGGATATTAAAGTTGAGAAAAGGGGTAGATGACAGCAGGAGAGACTGGAAAATAGCTGTCAGTTCAGTGGAAGGAGAACCAAGGATAGAAGAATGTTAAAGAAGCCAAGGAAGGAAAAATAACCCAATATGTGAAAATTAATGTCAAAAGATACAGAAATATCCAAAAAGAACTGAGGTCTAAGATCACCAGATTTAGCAATTAAGAGATCACTGGTAAGCTTTGAGAAAGAAGTTTCAGTACAACAGGTACCCCAACGATATAAAAAATAGAAAGGTGTCGTATATAGCACAATATTCATGACAGTGTCCTTTGTAGTTTAAAAAAAAAACTGGAAATGAAATAGATGTCCATCAACTGGTGAATGGCTGGCAGAGGAGTGTAATGGAATATTATTGCACCATAAGAAATAATGAATAAATATGAGGAATTTTAAGAAAAATGGGAGGACTTATTTGAACTTTTCCAGAGCAAAGAAAACAGAGCAGTAGAGCAATATAAACAATGACTACAATAACGTAAGTGAAAACAACACTTAGAGGCAGCTAAACTCAGATTAGTTGCAATAACTAATCTTAGTACTTAGAGAACAGATACTGAAACGCACTGCCCTCCTCATCGGAAAGTTGGGAAACTACATTCATACACAAATGTAATTTGGTTATGATGTGGGATGGAATTAAGGTGATCGTGAGGCATCTCAAAAGAATTACAAGACTCAGTGACTCAGTTTCCCAAGTTTTATTGTGAGTGACCACAGGGAGAGCACCCAAAGAAGAAAGGTGTCTCTCTAACAGGGAAAGAAAAAACGGTTATATATAGTATGGATAAATTGATTATCAGTCTCATTATAATAATCTTCACCTTAGGGAGGTACATGGGGGTTCATATCCTAATTTGGACTTCCTGGGGTCCTAAGCCAACCCTGAGGCGGGTACCTTTTTCCGTGGAGGTGTGTTTTGGGGGTTTACGCATCATAAAGTGAACCTAAGGACACATTTGGTCCTTTCTGCACATGTTCCTAAAAAGATACCTCAACTTGCCAAGGTCAGAGTGTTTCTGTGTTTTTTGATCTCTTTTTTCTTAGACCTGGTTTCTGGGTATTAACATTTATCAGTTAGGGTCTCTGTGTCCTGTCTTATGTTTTTGTTGTAGTTAGGGTCTCTGTGACCTGTCTCTTTATGTTTTTGTTGTAGGTAGTGATTAATGGGGACCAGACCTCCAGGTAACAATGAACAAGAACCTAGGATTGATGAGGGTCCAAGTCTTAAGTTATCCATTAATCCCTTTCAGAACTGGGGTCTGTAAGTTATAACCCCTCTTGGAGCTCAGATCTAAATTAGGTCTTAAGTTTGTCTGTTAACCCCTTCTAGCTTCCTCCATCAGTTATATTCGAAGTGGAAGTTCTTTCTTCTCCTTAATATAAGGATCCTTATGTATTAGGAGTTTTTCTTCCTTAGAGAACTCCAACTCCTCTCTAGAATCTAGGCTAGCATTCAGTCTGTACTTTCATTTGAGAGGACACCCTGAGACTATTTTCATGGTAATGTCCAGGTAAATTAGCTATATCAAGAATTTCCTTGACATACTTAAGCACGTAACAATGTTTGTTCATCTGCACATCCAGGTAATTTTAAACGTCACCCTCCCCCTTTTTTTTGCCACTTACAGCTAAACTGAGGCCTCTTCTTGGAATTCATAGAATGTCCACGTGAGTCCAAGTGGGCAAGGATACGTCCTCAGAAAATACATTTTCCCAGTTCCTGTTAATGGACTTTGAGTATCAAACTGGGAAATGAACTTTCCAATCCTATGCTTCTTATCCCATTTAATAAACAGTAATAGTCAAAGATCCCAAAGTTTATATGAGGAAGAAAATGTAGTAAATGCTACCTTGCTTCCCCCAAAATAAACATCCTAGAACAAGGCTTTTAAAACTTTTTCCATTTATGACTCCTTTTCATCCAAGAAATTTTTACACAACCCCAGGTATATAGGTATATAAAATAGGTATACGTAACTTTTTCCCATTGTCAAATTCTTCTCGCCCCCCCACATTCAGTTACGTGACCCCCATATCAGGTGACAACCCACAGTTTAAGAAGCTAGGTCCTAGAACACCAGGGGAAACAAGGAAAATTGAAACATGTCAGAGATGAGACCTTTCTTCAGGAAAGGGGAAAACAGGTAAATCATCTTTGGTGTGAGATGTTTCCTATGACACATCTAATATATCTAAATCCATTGCTATGGCTCTCCTCCCAATGCTTAGAAAAGGGGTGGGGAGGATGATTTCATAAAAGGCTTGGCTTTTCTACCCACTTTCCACTTCATCTTTGCATTTATTCTTTCATTATTACCTCTTTTTCCTATTCTGTTTGATGCAGTCTGGCACAAATATATTACTGTATGACTAATCTTTCCTATAAGAAGGGATTTAGGGGGCTGAACTATTTATAGCTGGGGATAACTATCAGTCCTGTTCAGGTTACTCAGATTAAGTCTCAGGTTTAGAGTACTAGATTCACCCCACTAATAAGGCCACTGATCACTTGTATTTTAGAATGCAAAAAAAAAAAAATCATACCCAGAATTACTTGTTGGCCCAAATTTCTTTATTTCTTATATTTCCTTTATGGCTGTGACAAAGACTAAATTGCTAGTGTTTCTTTAGCATAAAAAAATAAGAGATATCCAAGTTGCATTTTTTACTTTCCTAGACTTTTCCCACAAAGCCTCAAAAACCTCTTAACCCTATAAATTCACCCTACCCCTGGACTTCACAGATTAAAAGTACCTTCCCCACTTTGGCCTCTCTCCAGATTGGCTAGTTCCTCCCAGAACCTCCAGTTAAATAGGAGACCTAAGCTAGTCAAGTCTTCATTCTTCTTCAGGCTATACTTCAGACTCTCCCAGACTTTCTCAATATAAGTCCCTCCCCAGCCTCACTACCACAGTGTACCTTCATCTCCCCTCTCCCTTTCCAGTTTCCTTTGTGTTATCTTCCCCATTAGAAAGTAAGCTTCTTGAAAGCAAATATGCCTTCCTTTATGCTTTTATTTGTATTCCCAGAACTTAGCACAGTGCCTGGTACATAATAAGCATTTAATAAATGCTTTTTGACAGTATCCACTACCTTTCAACCTCCATGCTCTATTGCCTCTCCTTTACTGTGACTTAAGAAAAATATCAAATTTTGGTGGATTTTATTTTATTTTAGGTAATTAATATGTTTTTAAAATTGAAATAATGCCCAGGAAGCAGCAATATCTACTGGAAGAAACACAGACTTTGGAGCCAGGGGCCCTGAGTTTGAATCTGGCTCTAATGCATGCTAGCTATATGACCTTAGGAAAGTCAGGATCTCAATTAGCTTCAGCTTTCTTATGTAAAATGGAGGTTGACATGGGAGGAGGTAGAGGTGGAGTTTGGATTGGAATCTCTTCCAACTCTAAATCCTTTGACCAATAGTGCTACTCTTCTAAATTCTTAAACTCACCTTCTACCAGTTACTGACCTGATAACCCTCCAGCTACTCCCTGTACCCAACAACTAAGAGCCATTTCCTTTTTTACCCTCACTTGGCCCTCCTGCAGGTGGATATTTTTAACTTGTAACCTATCACACAATAACCTCTACTCCATTTTTTTTTAACGACAAACCCCTTATGCCATATTTTCAAAGAAAACCCTTGAATAACATTTGAATCCAAATGATTAAAATCTCCTTAGATGCCTCCCCATAAGGTATACTAGCACCTCCTCATGGAGTAAGAACATTTCCTTTCACACTCAAAATAAACCAAATATGTGATGCTTCACCCTGGTTATTCAATATGACAACATTAATCAGAAAACATACTACTTCCTTTCCTTCCCACAGCACGCCTCACCTCACCCCGCTTTGAAAAGGTTAGAAATTGAAAAGTGCTTCCTTTAGATGTGGGGCTTCAAATTCTGCTTCATTTAAGCCACCATGATGAACATTTAAGCTTATGAAATGTCTCCATATACTGAACTTTAAATTGGGACACAATCTGATAAAGAAAATTAATTTTTAAAACCCTTACTAAAAGTATATTTTGTCCCCTTGAAATTAGAATCATCTTCTCAGCAATATAATGGTACAAGGTAGTTCCAAAGGACTCATGATGGAAAAGGCTCTCTGAATCCAGAAAAAAAAAATAACTGTGGAATATGGATACAGATTGAACCATACTATTTCTTTTGTTTTTGGTGCTGTTGTTTTTCTTTTTTGCTCTGATTCCTCTCTTATAATATGACTAATGCAGAAATATGTTTAATGTTATTGTACATATATAACCTATATCAGATCACTTGCTGTCTTGGGGAGGTGGGGAGGGAGGGAAAAAAATTTGAAACTAGAAATCTTATAAAAACAAATGTTGAAAACTATCTCTACATGTAACTGGAAAATAATAAAATACTTTTATAATTAAAAAAAAGAAATCAGAATCATCTTAAGAAATTTGAGATGAAAGGCTGCTATAACTATAGATGATGTAACATTGCAAAATGCTATTTATAATCATCTTTGAATAAGATTTTAATTTTTTAAAACTATTTTGAGTTTGACTAGACTTTCTCAAATTATACTTCATAACTTTTGGAATTTCAAAACTGATTCTTCAGTGGATCTATAATCTCAAGAGTTTTCCTTCACCAAATAAAACTGAGGCCTCTTCATATGATGCTGGTCCACAGATTACGTGTATTACAAACTAAATATTAAGCATTAGCTTAAGGGACAAGTTAAATACTTAGTATTGTTTTTACTTGGAACATTACATAAAGAACAAGAAAATCCTCTACTTTAAGTAGGAAGAATTTATTATATCAATGAGAACAGAAAAATGCAATCAAGAAACCCAAGTTATACATTTTTTCTGGTACTGTGTTTATATACTAATCATTAGCTGGATAATGCTGACTGCTAGTCTACTACTAAACATTAGTTATAAAAAATACAAACTTTTTATAGGTTTTGTCTTTCAATGATTATATATTTAAGGATTATTTGTTGCCTTTCCAACCTTCCTCTAAATATTAGATCATATACCAGAGATTTAATCAGCAGAAAGATGTTCTATGTAGTTGATGTAGTATTTTTTCTAATACAGTATGTGATTACTAACAACTTATCTGTCCCTTTATCAGAGCAGCACTCTATTTATCTGACAAATCATTTTACTTTTTTGCATTAAATTTTCAAGTTTCCTACACTAAAAATTTAATCTCAAAAGTTTCAAATATGACCAATACTTTAAAACTCAAGTCAAGTTTCTTGTTTGAACTTCCAATAATATGTAACAAAAGGGCTATCTTATTCAGACCTTATCTCTCCTTTAAGCTTTGTACATACTGTCCTGAACTTAAAGTTGAGTTTCAATTAAAAAAGAAACATTCCACAAACCCATTTTTAAAGTATTTTAGGTAAATACTACAATTATATAAATCTAGAAGATAAGAGAAACACAAAATTAGCAAACCATTTTAAATGCATATTTATATAACTCTGAACTTAATGTTTTAAAAGGTGAAACTTAAAATAACCACCAGCTTACCTTCTTTTGATACCAGACTATAGCATCTGTTACTTTGGACGCCATTTATTCCACTGAGATCACACATTAGTCATTTTAGGCTGTACAAGAAAGAAAGACACACAGAGAGAACTTTACTTCCACCATCTAAGGGCAGTCTGAATAACAAGCATATATAATACCCTGGTTACTTGCAGAGCAAGGGGTGTATGACTATACTTACATTACACCCTTCCTCATTACTATTTTAGCAACAGGCTTTCTTGGTAAACAAAAATCAGTTGCCATAATAATAGAGGGTTCTGCCTGAATATAACAGAAGACACTTTCTATAAAATACATTGCATGATATAATAATATACTCTTATAAAGAATAACTACTACAGAGTTTCTTAGTGTAATTTATAATATAAATTTTCCATATTTAAATTTATTTTTTCACATTTAAAAGTGTGAAAGCAATTAAGTTATTGATTCAGCAATATAAAAATTCTATAAGTACATTTCACTTAGAATTATGGAGCTAAAAGATGCCTTAGAAATCATACAGTCCAATATACCAGTTTCTCCTAGAAATCCTCCTCAATAGTCCTGGCTTTCCAATCTCTGAACATTTCAAATGATGGAGAATTCTTTGTTTTGCAAGGCAGTCTACTGTTAGTCTTGAATGTTAAAGCATTTTCTTTTTATTGAACAGAAAATTGTTTCCCTGTAGTTTCTATCCATTGATCCCAGTTCTGTCTTTTGTAGCAGCACAAGGTAAGCCTCTTCCGCATGACAGTTCTTGAACTATTTAAAGAAAGCTATCATGTCTAACATTCCTCTCTTCTCCACCCCCCAAACTTCTTCAAACTTAACTAGATTAACTGCGATTGAATCTTGATTCTTGATTTACTTGGCTAACCTTGAACAAATCACTCAATAACTCAATAAACCTCAGTTTCCTAAAATACAAAATTAAGGTAGTTGGGATACATGACCTTTAAGGTCCTTTCTAAATCTAAAACTATGAGCTTATGATTTTTCCACATGGGGTTTCCATGTCCTCTAAAATTCTGATCATTCACCTTTGGATACTAAATTTGTCAATTTCCTCAAAGTGTGGTGCCCAAAACTAAATATAATACTGCAGATGCATTCTTACCTTAACACTAAATAAATTAGCACTCATTAGCTTTGCCATTGTCTAATTTAATTTTAAAAGAAAAAAAAGCAGTAATAGAATGCACTTTGACAAAGTAATTCCAGTCATATTGTATATTATTCCCTTTCACATATCACATGTTTCAGCCAAACTGGAATAATAGCTGTTCCCAAAATTCAACATGATTATTTCCATCTTTGGAGCTCAATTCTTCCTCTTTCCACATCTTTAACTTCTTTGTAATCTCCTTGCATCTATGCTCATTCATCTAGAATCTATATTCTACAGAGCTGCCAAATTGATAATCCCAAAGTGTAGGTCTAACAATGTTCACTCCTCTGCTTAAGACTTTTCTGGGTCCTTTGTCATTCTCTCTGTTAACTAGCTTTTTCAGCTTTATGTGATTTTAAATCTATGTCTTTACATGAAATAAATCACTGATAAAAATGTAAAGCAGCACAGTACCAAATGTAAATGTTCCCTGGGGTATGTCTCACCAAAGACCTTTCAAGCTGACATTGAGCCATTAATAACTTCTCTTTGAGTCTGGCAATTCATAGCCAATACCAAATCCACTTAACCCAAATCTCTCCAACTTTTATGTAGCATGAAATGTATGTGGAACACTGCATATAATGTCAGATTTTTTTTCCAATACATTGGTCACTTTTGCTGAACTTTTTTATCCTTCCTCATTTAAAAAATCATTTATTAAAAGGAATAGCTCTCTGGGAAGAGGTGGGGGAAAGGATATAATGGTAAATATAAGTGATATACAAAAGATATCAACAAAAATATTTAGTAGCATCAGAGGTTGTTAAAATCTTGGTAAACTACATCTATGTCATTTCATAAATCATGCAGGCTAAAACCCCTATCAATAAAAGGAAGAAAGATTAGTCAATGAAGACCTACTAATTCTTTGTGTCATTGTTTCTAAACACTGTTTAGATGCTTACAAACCATCCCTTCATTAACATGTGCTAGAATTATACTAGAAAAACAAGATAAGTTCACAAGCCTATAATGGGCAGGCTCACTTCATTTCTCTTTTATGAAAATCATAACTTGAGCCCTTCTCTTATATCACCTTTGCTATTCTCCATAATCTTCTGAAGATCACTGGAGTAGATAGGGAGAGGCAGAATTCATAGAACAAGAGAAGCAGTCCTTACCAATCTTCCTGTCTCATGGGTTTGTGACTTCAACAACATCCTTGACTCCTCGCTCCCTTTCACACACATAATTAACAAGATGCCAAACCTTGTTTCTACCTTCATCTCTCTTGTCCAGCCCCTTCCCTCATCTCACAAAGCCACCCAATACACATCTGTCAAAATGATTTTCTTTAAAATGCAGTTCTGACCACATCACTCTCCAATTCCACAAACTACAGAGGTTCCAGATCGCCTCTAAAATAAATTATAAATTCCTTTGTTTGGCTCTTTTAAATTCTTTACAACCTGATGCTAACATATCTTTCCAATATCACTGGACATCACTCATCTTCCTGAACTCTAGGGTCCAGCCAAACTGGCTTTCTTATTCTAACTCAAGCAAGGTACTCCATCTCTACTTTTGTAACTTTGCACTAGCTCTCCTGCATGCTTGGAATGCATTCCCTCCTCACCTCCAACCTCACAGCAGCCTTCAATTCTACCTTCTAAATAAAGCCTTTCTTGATTACAAATGTACAAGTGCACAAGCTCGCATGTGTGCACACACACTGTGGTAAAATATGAAAGTTTTTAACAGTCGGTTAGGATAAGTGAAAGACGCCAGTTTTTCAAGGACCACCCTTTTGGGGAGGAGATGAACAGTCTGCCTGCTGCGCATGTCAGACTGCCTGCCGGGTACAGTCCGCCTGCTGCGCATGTCAGACTGCCTGCCAGGTACAGTGCGCCTGCTGCGCATGTCAGACTGCCTGCCGGGTTTTTTTGACTTCCGGGGTGGAGAGAACGGGAGTAGCCTTTTTTTGCCGGCTTGGCGGGACTCCGGGCGGCGCGGCACAGACGGTCTGACTCACTCCAAAGGTGGCCTAAATCGGTTTGGTGAGTTTTTATAAGGAATATAGACAGCCTAGATTTAAGACGATTTGTACTGTATTTCTGTTTTCCTATCCTTCTAATCAACAACACCTTATATACAATAAAGGCTCTATCTAGAAAACCAGAAGCTTCTTCCATTTACTAGTCTGGGAGATGAATTAAGGGAAGGGTTAAGTAGGGGAGATTTATGATCTAATATCCAATTTTAAATCTCACAGTTTGGCGACCCCGAAGGGACCTTAAGGACCCTCCCACCCTCCCTAGTTTGGCCATAAGCCGGCTAATTCGGTGGATTTTCCAAATACCCCCCCCCCCCCCCCCCCCGCGGACTTTCCCTTTGTCTAATCTCCCTTAAAGACTTTAAGCCTCTAAAAGTCTTGCTTTAAACAGAAAAGCCAGCCCAGTTTAAAGGGCAAGATGCTCGAATATTCTACCATCCCTTTGATTTTTCTCATCGGAATGTATTGGGACAGCATAACATCCCGACTTAGAGGAATAGTTTATTCAATGGTCCTTCATAACATTATTGGTTTTTTCCTCATTCAGGCAGCAAAAAGTTTTTTGTATAATAGTATACGTGAGAATCTTTGGGAAAATACGTTTAATATAAGTAGAAATTTTATGCCTGCAATTGAAATACCTTTTAATACCACATCCATAGTTCATACGACTAAGGATTTTATTTTTTTTTGTTGTTTTTTTTTTGTTTTTGTTATTATCATTGTTTTTGTTATTATCATTGTTATGATGTGGGGGAAACTCTCACATATGGAGAGAGACCTCAAAATGGCTGTTTCTACTAGAGATGATCCAAGTTCAGAATCAGATCAGCAGAAACTACTCCCTCTGCAGGAAGCTATAGAACATAGTAAGAAGGGAGTGCCAATTCAAGTCAGAAAATATAGCCCCTTTAGACCAAGTGACTTGAGCGCATGGAAATCAATCATCCCTAGTTTTGAGAAAAATCCAAACACTGTAATTTCACAGTTAAGGACTATATTTAATGCATATCAACCCAGTTGGGCTGATGTTACTTGCCTTTTGGAAACTTTACTGTCCCCAACTGAGATTACAGATATTATCTCAGCAGGAAATGCCCTTGTTGCGAAAGGTAAGGCCGATGTGGAATGGCCTCTAAAGGATCCAGAGTGGAATTATAATGATGATAGGGATTTCCAAAGATTAAAAGATGCTAGAGAAACACTTCTGAAGGGAATGGAATCTTGCTCTAGAAAACCGGAAAACTGGCAGAAATTTTTAAGCCTACCTCAGGAGGCTAATGAAAGACCAAACAGATTTTATGATAGACTTTGTGAGGCCGCTAGACAGTACACCAGATTGGATCCAGTAGATTTAAGAGATTCCTGTATCATTCTCAACACATTTGTTTATAATTCACTGCCAGAAATACGCAGATACTTTCTGAAACAATGTCCAGACTGGAGAAATCTCTCAGTAGATAGAATTAAGGAACTTGCAAATTATGTCTTTGACTCACGTGAGGAAGATCCAGATCACCCTAAACAGAGCATTCTGGCACCAGCGATTCCTAGTCAGCCATGTGGACACCGGAACAAGGACACTAAGGTGTGTTGTTACTGTCGTAAGGAGGGGCATGAATTGAGAGAATGTAGGACTTGGAGAAGAAATTCTAATTCTAATTACAGGCGAAATCAAAATAGAAATAGATCTTTTTGGAGGAATACAGAAAGGCAGTACCAGAATAATGGTAACCAAGACCCCCCTCAGAAGAGGACACAGGAATGATGGTGTCTTGGGGAGGAATGGAACATAGATAATGAAAGCCATATATTCCCAGATCCAGATTTTTTGAATGCACTTGTGCCAGTCCATTCACCTCCCCAGAGTAATGAACCACATGTCACCTTAAAAGTGGGGGAGACTTATTATGATTGTCTGCTAGACACAGGAGCCTCTAAATCAGTATTAGTAAGCAAACCAGATGCTGGGTGTAGACCTGTAGGATTTTTGAATGTAGTGGGAGTCTCAGGAAAGAGCCAGAGAGTGGCAAAATTGAATCCTCGCATGGTATCTATGGGGCCCTTAACAGTGGAACATTCATTTTTACTCATGCCTGATGCCCCTGTAAATTTATTAGGTCGTGATCTCCTTTGCAAGCTTAGAGCAACCATATCTTGTGCTCCAGATGGGGCTGTCTCCTTACAATTGCCAGAGGATACTGTTCATTTATTACCAATTTTACTTACAGAAGCTCAAGGAACAGCAGGGGAGGTATCCAAAATCCCCTCTGAC
Organism: Dromiciops gliroides; assembly: GCF_019393635.1. Classification (NCBI taxonomy): domain Eukaryota; kingdom Metazoa; phylum Chordata; class Mammalia; order Microbiotheria; family Microbiotheriidae; genus Dromiciops; species Dromiciops gliroides. Next base: position 150,082,907 of record NC_057865.1, on the reverse strand, counting down.
ATTCCTGAGTCTTTATGGGCCTCATCCCCTAATGAGGTGGGGCTCCTTAAGTCTGCCATGCCTGTTACCTTTAAAGTTAAGGGGGGACCACCCCCCTCCATTCCACAGTATCCATTGTCTAGGGAAGCAATAGAAGGGATCACCCCTATAATTGAGGCTTTGAAAAGCCAGGGTATTATTATTCCATGTCATCACTCTCCATGCAATACTCCCATTTTGCCAGTTAAAAAACCCAAGCCTGGGCCAGATGGTAAACCTGTTTATCGCTTTGTGCAAGATCTTAGAGCGATTAATAATTATGTTATTCCTAGACATTCTATAGTCGCAAATCCGGCTATGATAATTTCCTCAATTCCCTATGAATCTACATGTTTCACAGTGGTAGACCTTTGCTCTGCCTTTTTCTCCATACCAGTACATGAGGACTTCCAATATTTATTTGCTTTTACCTGGAAAAATAGACAGTGGACCTGGACTAGACTCCCACAGGGATTTGTAGACAGTCCCACATTATTTTCCCAAATTTTACAGCAGGATCTGGCCTCTATTACCTTTAAGGGCTCCACACTAGTACAATATGTAGATGACTTACTTTTGGCCTCTCCTAATGCTGAAATTTGTCAGGAAGATAGCCGTCACTTACTGCTGGAGCTGCACAAGAGAGGACACAAGGTTTCCAAGACAAAGGTACAATGGTGTTTGCCCCAGGTAGAATATTTAGGATTTATTTTGGCTGCTGGAACTCGCTCTGTCTCTTCTAAGAGAGTCCAGGCCATTCAACAACTCTCTGCCCCCACTACTAAGAGGCAGTTGAGAGCCATTCTGGGAGCAGCTGGGTACTGTAGACAATGGATACCCTCTTTTGGTGAAATTACTAAACCCCTCATAGCTCTTACAAAAAGTTCTGTTCCAGACAGTTTACAGTTGGATCCCCAGCATCTCTCAGCCATAAAAGAATTAAAACGGGCCTTGTTATCAGCACCTGCCCTAGGACTGCCAGATTATAGTAAGCCTTTCACTCTCTTTGTGCATGAACAAAGGGGGGTGGCTTCTGGAGTCCTGACTCAGTCACTGGGGCCTAACCAACGTCCTATAGCCTACTATTCAATTCAGCTGGACCCTGTAGCGGCTGGAGCGCCACCTTGCCTTAGAGCAGTGGCGGCCACAGCGCTTTTGGTAGAAAAAGCCTCTGATTTGGTCCTAGGTAACCCTCTAACTGTGCAATGCCCTCACGAAGTGGAGGCTCTCTTACTACGTCACAGGACACAAGCCTTTTCAGATCAAAGGCTGGCTAAGTATGAAATAACCCTGTTAGGTAATGAGAATATCACTTTAAAACGCTGCACAGTTCTTAATCCAGCAACACTACTCCCTAACTTACCATTCTCGGGGGAACCGTTGCATGACTGTGCTTCTTTAGTTGATATGGCTGAAAAACCCCGTGATGATCTTTTTGATACACCTTTAGAAAATCCTGATCTTGTCCTCTATACAGATGGTTCCTCATTTATGAGAGAGGGAACCCGTTTTACTGGAGCTGCTGTAGTTTCTGATTATGACACCCTCTGGGCAGCTTCTCTGCCTTCCCATTTTAGTGCACAGGCTGCTGAACTTGTGGCTCTTACACAGGCCTGTAATATAGCTAAAGATAAGAGTGCCACCATTTTTACTGACTCGAAATATGGCTTTGGCATATGCCACTTTATTGGTATGATTTGGCGTCAACGAGGCTTTCTAACATCCTCGGGCAAGGCTATTGCCAATGGGGACCTTATCAAGGACCTCTTAGATGCCCTAAAACTGCCTTCTTCCCTAGCCGTTGTACATTGCCCTGCCCACACAGGGAATAGTGATCCTGTTTCAAAGGGAAATGCACGAGCCGATTCTGCAGCCAAGCTTGCTGCATTAGAAGCTCCTGAACATGTATTTAACCTTTCACCTTCTGAGGATATTCCTTCCAACCTAACCTATGACGATTCTGAAGTAGAAAAGTGGAAAAAGAAATTTAAGGCGAAACAGATCAATGGCATCTGGGTGTCTCCGGAAGGTAAGCCATTTCTTCCCCGGAAATTCTACCACCAGGTATGCCTCTCTGTTCACAGAAAAGGCCATTTTGGTACACAAGGCATTGTAGACTCTATTAAGAGAACCTGGATAGCACCAGGTGTGACTAATACAGCATCTCGAATCTGCTCGGGCTGCTCCACATGTCAGTCTTATAATCAGTATGCTTTTAAGGTCAAAGCTTATGGAGGGCGTCCTCTAGCATATACACCTTTTGAGCACTTACAAATTGATTATATTACTATGCCAAAAGCAGGACATTATAAATTTTGCCTTGTTATAGTTGATCAGCTCACTCGGTGGGTGGAGGCCTTTCCCAGCCCCCGAGCCACAGCTGCCTTTGTTGCCAAAATTCTTCTTAAAGAGATAGTACCTCGTTTTGGCCCACCAGCCCGCATCGATTCTGACAAAGGCACACATTTCACTGATTCGATTTTATCCCAAATCTACTCTTTCTTGGGAGTGACTCCAAAATTCCACACGCCCTACCATCCACAAAGTTCAGGCCAAGTCGAACGTATGAATAAAGAGCTTAAGAGTATGATTGGCAAATTATGTACTGAAACCCATTTGAAATGGCCTGATGTTCTACCATTGGCATTATTCTATCTACGAAGTAGACCAAGAGGAGAACTTCATATATCTCCTTATGAAATGCTTTTTGGTCACCCTCCTATCCAAGCTAAAACTTTTTCCCCAGTTTATACATCACTGGTGGGAGGTGATACTTCTGTTGCTTCCTATATACAGGAATTACAGACCAGGCTACGTGAACTCCATGAGGCAGGAGCTGTGGTCCAGGCAGGACCATTAGACTTTTCATTGCATAACTTCAACCCAGGAGATAAAATATATGTAAAGAATTTTCAGAGAACCAGTGGAACTCAACCTGCCTGGGAAGGACCTTTTCAGGTATTATTGACAACTCCTACCGCCATTAAAATTGGTGAAAAAGACTCATGGATTCATTGCTCTCATATAAAGCCTGCACCATTCATAGGTGAAGAGATTTCAGATAGACCTGAGGTAGACGCTAAAGAGGTAAAAACCCTAACGATAGCAACTGTTAAAGAGCAAAGAAAGTTCAGAGGAAACAGGAAGTTCCCATTTAAGAATCCCACTGATCAGTTAAATGCTTTGGGACTCAGTCTTCGTAAAGTATCAGGAGACGGAAATTGCCTTTTTAGGGCTTTAGCAGACCAGCTAGAAGGTCACTGTAGAAATCATCTCAGACACAGACAAGAAGCTGCTTCTTATATGATTAACCATAGACAAGAGTTTGAGTCTTTTATAGTAAATGACTCCCCTTTTGAAGAATATGTTGATGAATTAAAGAAATTTGGAAAGTGGGGAGGAAATGATACAATTGTAGCATTTGCTAAGCAGCATCAGCTGAATGTTGTGGTTCATCAATTAAATCAGCCTTTATTGAAAATCAGTGGCACAGACAAAACTGATGCTACAGAACTCCACATTTTCTACCATAAAGAACATTATGACAGCATTAGAAAGATCAATGACAATTCAGAAACCCCTGCCACTTTGGCATGCAGAGAATTGGGGAACCAGTTAAAACAATGTGGCATACCCCAAACTCTAGCAGCTTAAATACCTTATAATTTAACAAGCATTTCCTTCTACAGGCAAAAGCACTGAAGTACATGGCCTAGTTTTCTGGCCTACCTCAACTATTTTTTTTTTTTATTAATTTTTGGGTTTTTTTGTTTTTGTTTTGACTTTTGAAAGGCACTGAAAAGACCTGGAATTGACTGCACCTTTAAGTTCTTTAAGAGCACAAAAGGGTGCTTAGCGAATCTTTTGCTTTTTATTTTTTATTTTTGGTTTTGCTTTGGTTTTTTTTTTACTTTTGTTTCTTTTGCTTTTCTTTAAAACTAAATTTTGTAAACTAAGTGATTATTCAAAGACATTTTAAGTATATGCTGTGGGTGAGGCTATCGGGCCTCAGAAGCTACCAGAATTCTTCTTTTTTTTTATTTACTCTTTCTTTTTGAGAGAACCATGAGTTCTAATGAGTTTTGTTTTATTTATTTATTTTTCTCCTTTCTCTTGTATGTTGTTCTGTTTAACTAAAAAGTACCAGAAATTGCTTGATACCTCACTGAAAACATTGAATATTGAATCTTGCTAATTGAAGTCTTATTTCTTTTTGATGAATTAATCACCACTTTAAGTATCTGCTACTGTTATACCAGAGAATTCATGTATAAGATGATGTGGTCTACTTGCTAAAAGAAGATTATGTAATAATGTCTAAAAGAAGATTATGTAACAATGTCTAATATAATCAGCTATTTACATTCGTTTATTATTTATATGTCATTATACTCTGGGTATGGTTTGGAATTATTGTATATATCACTAATATATTCTCAGTTATGCAGCATAGCACACATTTTTACCATCATATTGTCTTTGGTGAAATTAATGAGATTTCAGAAATATGGAAACTTATCATTTCAGAGACTAACTTGCTGTGAACTCTGACGCAGGCCCTGGAGAGAATATATGTGCAACAAAAGGAGAGACAGGTATACGTAAGTCCATGGTTTGCTTATGATGGTGACTATGTAGAGCACAATTACTAGGCACAGTCCAGTATTCATCCTCTCTCCCTCCTAATTTAACCTAATTTAACTGAACTTATTTATCTTTTTATCTCACTCAGTTGAATTCACCTGTGGCCTAGCACAATCACTGGCTGTCTCAGAACCATGAGATATGGTATGATAACCTTTCCATAACATTTTCAGGTGTCATGAACACATACTAAATTTGGCTTTGATCCAGACACATGGTGGTAAAAAGTGTTACACATTGCATAACTACCTCAACCCTCTATTACAAGTCTAACCATATAAAGGAGGGAATGTAATGGAATTTATTAATTTGATCATTGACAATGCTATGCTAAGGTTTTAAAAATACAGCAATTCAAACAGTTAAAGAAGATAATCCAGCTTTCCAGACCAGAGTCCAGAATCCAGTTTTCCAGACCAGAATCCAGTTTCCTCCTGATGACATCTTACCACTTCAAGAAGACAAGAGAACTCAGAGACTTTATATGAACTGTTTTGCTTTATTAGCTTTTACTATCTCCTTTCTGTTATATACTATCTGTAACATGTACTCTCTGCAGAGGCTCTCCCTTTGCAAGACTAATGTCAAAGCGTCGGTTCATGAGGAAAAAAAAAATCGCCCCTCTGGACAAAACTTTCCTCTCTTCCTTTTCTGTATTGTTGTTCGCATATTATTAGTCAGCAAAAGTTATTATATTCTTTTTACTGTTCCATCAAGGAAACATTCCGTTTCTTGAGGAAGCAAAGGGGGGAAATGTGGTAAAATATGAAAGTTTTTAACAGTCGGTTAGGATAAGTGAAAGACGCCAGTTTTTCAAGGACCACCCTTTTGGGGAGGAGATGAACAGTCTGCCTGCTGCGCATGTCAGACTGCCTGCCGGGTACAGTCCGCCTGCTGCGCATGTCAGACTGCCTGCCAGGTACAGTGCGCCTGCTGCGCATGTCAGACTGCCTGCCGGGTTTTTTTGACTTCCGGGGTGGAGAGAACGGGAGTAGCCTTTTTTTGCCGGCTTGGCGGGACTCCGGGCGGCGCGGCACAGACGGTCTGACTCACTCCAAAGGTGGCCTAAATCGGTTTGGTGAGTTTTTATAAGGAATATAGACAGCCTAGATTTAAGACGATTTGTACTGTATTTCTGTTTTCCTATCCTTCTAATCAACAACACCTTATATACAATAAAGGCTCTATCTAGAAAACCAGAAGCTTCTTCCATTTACTAGTCTGGGAGATGAATTAAGGGAAGGGTTAAGTAGGGGAGATTTATGATCTAATATCCAATTTTAAATCTCACACACACACTCCTATCTCCCCTTCCTAAATACATATTATTGATTTTGCATTTATTCTGTATGTATGTGTGTATACATATATAAAAATAAATATATATTTCCTATGTGTACAGCATTCTCTACAAACTATATATACAGTTTCTCCTGACATAACATAAGTTCCTTATGGGCAAGAACAATTCAGTTTTTTTTCTTTGTGTCTCCAATACCTAGCACATAGTAGGTACTTAATAAATGTCTGCTGATTGACCAAGAATTTTGAAAGATAAAACATCTAACCTACCAAGTCCCAGTGTTAAGATAATGGATTTAGCAGATAATCAGGGACCCATCTGGAGATTTAAACTGATTGAATTAGATAAGGCCACAGACTATTGATGGTTTACTAGATTGTAAACTTATCTGGCTGGTACTTAAGGGTACTTAAGAAAGTAATTGTTCTCAGAAGCTAACAACTTTGAACTTTGACCACCTCCGGGCCCAGTGAACCAATCAGTTTGAAGAACCTCCCATTTCTGAGAGGGGAACAGGAAGGAGGAAGCGGAGGCTGAGCAGAGAGCTCACTCTCTTTGGCTGTGAGAGATCCTGGTGGTGGCAGAGGACTTCAGAAGTGGAAGCTAGGGAAGTTTAGGATAGTCAGGTTATAGGAACTCTGTTCTCAATCTTTCTCTTTCTTTTACTATCTTTCAATAAACCCTTAAAAACCCTAAATTTGTATATCAGTGATTTTAGTCAGTTTCCCCCCCAAACTGGGGGGACAGATTAGAACCCACATTTAGAATTTTAAATTACACAGCCCTAAGAAGGCTCCAGGGGCAAGGGTGGAAAATGTAAATAAATAAGGCCTCAGGCATTCATGTAGTTTACTTTAGAGATTTAAAAAGATAGAGACTTTACTTAAGACATCTAATAAAACAGTGTCCTAAAGACTGAGTGAAGCAAAGAAGAAAAAGTCAAATAATCCAAGAACAATGAATAAGTAATAACTTGATAAATCAACTCAAAGCCTTGTCAAGATACATTTGAAAAAATAAATAGAATAAATAATTATTGAGCAATCTGAACTCTTCAGAGAGGTATATGGTATCCTCACTATTGCAGTTCCTTGTATATACAAGGTGATTAAATACTTTTAGACTGATTGAATGACAAAAATGACAATGGAAATCTACTAACTTTTTTGCTACATTTTATATCATATGTAATTTTTTTTTCTGTTTCCATTAGACTGTGAACTGCTTGAGGGTAAGGAGATGTGCACAGTACCTAACATAATAAGCACTTAATAAATACTTGTTAACTAATCACTGCCTTTTCAATAAAAACAAAGCGTTAAATGTATAAATATATTTAACTTTGATACTTTTGTCAATATTTCATGTAAATCAACTGACAAATCAGAAAACAATTCTTTGTTAGTCTAAGCTTCCAAATTTCTGGTTCAGAAAATACAAACACCATATGATAGATACAGCTTCTTGAAGATACAAAGGATGAAATAAATGGATTTAATAATAATCAGCTACTGAAAGACCTTACCAAAAGTAAAACATAAAAGTTTACATTTCTAAAACATAAATGACTTTTTAAAACTGACTTTCAAATTGCAACATTTCGAGGACAATTTTATAGGCCATGTGATGTCATTGTTATTCTATATTCTCAGTAAGTCGATAACTACTATTATGCCACCTTTAAGTTAATAACGCTCCCCATACAGGAACTGGGAAGTTTTTCCTCTTTCCTTTTTTTAAAACATGTAAACAATTTGAAAGAGGAAGAAGCAATATATGTAATTAATTGTCATTAACCTCCAAAATGCTAACAATTGCCTAATCACTGAAACTTGTCAGCTCTCAAATATATATATATATGCTCAAGGATTATCTTCAGACTATTTCCCCTACTGCTACCAGATAGCTGCCTTTCTAGTCTCTTGGCTCCCCTAATGGAGGAAATGTTCAATTACTACTCCACAAATGTTCCATTTACTAGTGCCTATCATAGCTGTACATTGGTCTGTGACCATCTTACAAACCATGTTTCCCTCAATGTTTCTATTGTTACACAGTCTACTATCATCCTTGTTCCTCCATTGTTTTTTGTTGTTATTCTTTGTCTAAGACTGCATTGCTTTCTTAGCAAAGAAAAAAGGCCTCAAGGAGCCAAAGGCAAGGAACTAAACTCATCATTTTTGTACTTCCCAATTTTCATTGATGATTGCCTTACAATTTCCAGTTTCTTTTTATTTGATGGTTATCCAACGAAGAAATCATTAAACAGATATAATGCCAATCTACATTGTGCTATCTATTTCTAAACATCAATTATAATACTATCCTTAGATCATGAAATAGTCTATTACCCCTTATCAAGTTCATTCATATATATGAAAACAACAAAGTTTTTGGTAAATTATATGGAACTGGACAAAAGTTATTTACTTCTCTTATAAACTCATTTGATGTCTTCCTAACTCCATCAACAGCCTGTCAGTGACACTGAGAGACCCAAGCTTATTTTAAAAATAGGTTAAGCAACCTGAAGAGATATGTTACTGAATCAGATGTCAGACATAGCAAACCCTGTGACACCAAAATTTCATACAAGTGTAGGCAATGCAAATCAACTAACCATGAGACACTTGGCTTTTTAGAGACCAAATTTCAACAGAATAGATTATCTCTAAAGCTCCTTCAGCTGAAAATTTCCCAGTCAAACTCTATCACAGTTCAGCAGCTAAGCCACAGGGTTTATGTTAATATGACTTGATGATTAACCTATTTACTTATTATCACAAATTATGACATTAAATTCAATCTTTTGAAAAATTTAGATTGAAATAAGCTCTTATTTTGTAAATCAATGATCATGATCAACTAATTGATATGGTTGTTTTGATGTGATCTGATCCTAAAGCTGTAGTTATCTGCAAATATCATACTTGAACTTTGCCATCAATAGATCAACTATGTTATATGATTCCCTCTTTTTACTCTTTTGATTATGTAATCCATCAACAAGCATTTATTAATTACCTCTACTACATGCTAGGCACTAGGAACAGGAAAAAGAAAAAAAGTGGAACAATCCTGATTTTCAAGGAACTTACATTCTGTTTTTATCAAGTCTCTGTAATTAAATTTGTGACATTCCATGCATAATGTGAAGTATGGTTTTATACCAGTAATTAGAGGGAAATATATTAAATGACTTTAAAGTTTGCTTTTACTGAATCTTAGTACTATGGAATAAAACATCCCATTATTTTTTTAAATAGTATTTTTTCCAATTACATGTAAAGATAGTTTTCAACATTCATTTTTGCAAGATTTTGAGTTCCAAATTTTTCTCCCTCCCTTCTCTCCCCTCTCCCAAAAGCAGCAAACAATCTGATAAGAGTTATACATACAATCATGTTAAATATATTTCCACATTAGTCATGTTGTGAGAGAAGAATCAGAGCAAAAGGAAAAAAAACCACAAGAAAGAAGAAACAACAACAGAAAAACAACCAAAGTGAAAATAATATGCTTCATTCTGCATTCAGATTCCATAGTTCTTTTTCTGGATGTGAAGAGCATTTTCCATCATTAGTCTTTTGGCATTATCTTGGATCACTGTATTGCTGAAAAGAGCTAAACAGATCACAGTTGATCATCAAACAAAAAGACATCCCTTCAGATGCACTGCAATACAGAGCTATGCTATTCTGTTAAGAGACTGTGAGGTCTAACAACATCGAGCTTCTCTCATTCTCAAATATGAATTCTCTTCTTCCAACAGTCCAATGATCATTCCCACTTTGGGACCTTTGTTTATGAAGCTCCTTCCAAGTAAAATGCTCTTCATTCATCAAAAACTCTATTCATTCTTTCAGGATGATCTAAAATCCCACCCCATTCACGAAGTTTTCTCTGGCTACTCAGACCAACACTAACATCCACTGGCTCAAGTTCAGGTTCTAATATTTACTAGCCGAAACTTTTTAAGAACATCACAGACTCTCAATACATAAATTTCCTCATCTATACAAAAGGATAACAGTACATGAAATGGCACTGAGGAAATAACAAAATTCACTTGGAAATATAAAAGACCTAGAAGGATAAAGGGAAATAATGAAAAAACACAGGAGTGAAGGAGAAATAGCACCTCTAGATCTCAAACTACATTATAAAGCAGCAGTCATCCAAAGCAATCTGAAAATGATAAAAAAAAAAAATAAAGAGATCAGTGGAACAGACTAGACAAATGAAAATGAGAAATATAACTCAATAACCTAGTGTTTGATAAAGTAGAAAACAAATCACTTAAGAAAGAACTAATTATATTTCTTTTAAAAAACTATTAGGAAAACAGTCTGGCAGAAATTAGACTAAGACCAACACCTTATACCATATTCCATAATAAATTCTAAATGGATATGCCACCTTAAAATTAAAGATCATACTATAAAAAAATTAGAAGAGAAATAAATCATATACCTCTCACAGCTTATGGGTATGAGATGCATTCTCAAATGAACACAAGATTGAAGCAATTACAAAAGATAACTTAGATTACTTGAAATTGAAAAACTTCTGTGCAGACAAAATTAATGTACCTAAGATATGAAGGGAAGTGATTGAAAGAAAAAAAAAACTTTGAATCAAATTTCACTGACAAGTTTCATACCTATGATAAATAAACTATATACATATACACATATATATAATGTGCATGTATACATTATGTGTATACATACATATGTGTGCATGTATATATGCATATCTATACACACATCATTCCCCAATAGATAAGCTGCAAAAGGATATGAACAAACAGCTCTCCTAATGAGATTTGTCTAAATCAGTAACAAGAGAAACACATATCAAAATAAACTTGAGGTTCTACCTCACACCTGAAAATTGGTAAAAATGACCAAAATGGCAAAAGTCAATGTTAGAGAGGTTGTGGAATAATAGAGATACTAATATATTGTTGGTGGAGCTGTGAAATGGTATAATCATTTTGTAAAGCAATTTAGAATTAGGTATATAAAATAACTAAAATGTCTATACTTTTTGAATTAGAGACTCCATTACTAACTTACACCCCAAGAAAGCTATCAGTAAGAAGAAAAAGTCCTTATATACACCAAAATATATGTAGTAGCTCTTGTAATGATTGAAATGATGCCACCTACTGGAGACTAACTATAGGAAAGTTCTGCCATGAAGCGAAGGTCTTTGAGGGCAAGACCAGGAGTCTTTTCTTTGGCGTCAGGAAGTGACGTTTGCTTGTGGGAGGAAGAAGGAAGAGACTGGGGCTCTGTCACCGCTCTTTTCCTTTGGACTCTGGTGGAGAGCAGAGCGAGAAATGTGCTCTCCCTTTAATAGATAGGAATCTAGGCCTTTTCTTCTCTCTTTACCAAATTCTTATTCTCCTTAATAAATGGTTAAAAGTCTAACTCTTGCTAAAGCTTTTAATTTATTGGCGACCACTCATTAGATATTTTAGACAGTTTAGCTAGAATTTTAGCCCTTAACACTCTTTTTGTAACAGCTAAGAATTAGAAACAATATAGATGCCTATCAATTAGGGAATGGCTAAACAAATGGCAGTCCATAAATGTAATGGAATTATTTCTATGCTGTAAGAAATTGTGTATGTGATAAATACAGAAAAACATAATCTATATGAACTGATGCAGAGTGAAGTAAGCAGAGTCAAGGAAACAATACATACAATAAATATAACAACATAATTGGAAAGAACTACTCACCAAAAAATTAAAAGTAAATGTAACAAAATTATAAAGATCAAGCATGACTAGAATGAAGACATCTAAGAGTAAATCCCTAACCACCCGTCAATGGAGGTGGGAAGTTCACAAGGATTACATATTACACATCAGACTTTTTCAATAAATTGATCCATTGTGCTGATTTTTTTTTCCTCTCTAAAAAATGAAATGGCTCTCTGGGAGGGGAGGAAAAGGGATACTGGAAATAACTATGATGGTGTAAAAGAAACAGAAGCTATCAATAAAAACCTATTTAGGGGACAGCTAGGTGGCACAGTGGATAAAGCACTGGCCCTGGATTCAGGAGACCCTGAGTTCAAATCCAGTCTCAGACACTTGATACTTACTAGCTGTGTGACCCTGGGCAAGTCACTTAACCCTCACTGCCCTGCAAAAAAACAACAACAACAACAACAACAACAACAACAAAACCTATTTAGGGGAAGGAAGAGCCAAGATGGTGGAGGAAAGGCAGTAAGGGCTCAGAGCTCCTGACACAATTACTCCAAAAAACTCCAAACACAGCCATAAGACAATTCCTAGAGCAGCAGAACCCACAAAAAGATTGACTGAGATCATTTTCCAGCCAAAGACAGCTTAAAAGTTCAGCAGGGGGGCAGCTAGATGGCGCAGTGGATAAGCACCGGCCCTGGATTCAGGAGTACCTGAGTTCAAATCCGGCCTCAGACACTTACTGGCTGTGTGACCCTGGGCAAGTCACTTAACCCCAATTGCCTCACCAAAAAAAACCCCCCAAAAAACAAACAAACAAACAAACAAAAAAGTTCAGCAGGGGGGCAGCTAGGTGGTGCAGTGGATAAAGCACCAGCCCTGGATTCAGGAGTACCTGAGTTCAAATCCGGCCTCAGACACTTGACACTTACTAGCTGTGTGAACCTGGGCAAGTCATTTAGCCCCCATTGCCCTGAAAAAAAAAAAAAAAAGTTCAGCAGGAGAGAGCTGCTGTGCCAGGGTGGGAGTCAAGCCCAATCCCACAGTTGTGCTAACACAGATCCAGCCCCAGGCAGGCTGCGCCAGAGAAATTTACCCTAGAGCCTTTGAATCAGCTGCAGTGCCAGCATCATCTGGAACTACACTCATGGTCTAGTGAGAAGGCTGAGTGGTTGGTCTGGGGGAGGAGGGAAGACTACAGGTGTTTCTGCAGGAACTGAGATGGAATTTGGTTGTTCTACCCAAGCAGTAAACCAGGAAGAAATCTTGAGTGGCAGTGGCCCAGGTGGGGAAGGGGAACAGGCTAACACTCACAGTAAACAAAAGTTTGTTGCCTGGTTAATTAGCAAGTTGGCCTGGGGTTATCTATGGACCAGGGAACAGGACAAGCAAGTAAAGAAACTGCGTCTCCTTAAATCATACCACCTGGGACCCCCTGAAGTTTGGGATAGTGCAGCCTGGAAGCAGGGCCCCACTTTTTTTTTTCCTGGTGGGGCAACGGGGGTTAAGTGACTTACCCACAGTCACACAGCTAGTAAGTGTCAAGTGTCTGAGGTAAAATTTGAATTCAGGTCCTCCTGAATCCAGGGCCGGTGTTCTATCCACTGTGCCATCTAGCTGCCCCAGGGCCCCACTTTAAGAAGCAGTTAAAAGTCAAGAAATAGGCAGGCAAGATGAGCAAACAGAGAAAGATGCAAACCATAGAAAGTTTCTTTAATGACAAGGAAAACTGAGGTGCATCCTCAGAAGAGGATAGCAACATCAGGGCTCCCACATCCAAAGATTCAAGAAAAATATGAATTGGTCTCAGGCCATAGAGGTGCTCAAAAAGGACTTTGAAGATAAAATAAGAGAGGTTGAGGAAAAAATGGAAAGAGGAATGAGAGTGATACAGGAAAGTCATGAGAAAAAAGTCAATAGCTTGAAAAGCCAAATGGAAAAGCTCTCTAAAGAAAATAATTGCCTAAGAATTAGGATTCAACAAATGGAAGCTAGTGACTTTATGAGAAACCAAGACACAATAAAGCAAATCCAAATGAATAAAATATATATATATCTTCTTGGTAAAATTGCTAACCTGGAAAATAAATCTAGGAGAGATAATTTGAAAATTATTGGACTACCTGAAAACCACGATCAAAATAAGAGCTTAGACATTATCTTCCAAGAGGAGATAATTTGAAAATTATTGGACTACCTGAAAACCACGATCAAAATAAGAGCTTAGACATTATCTTCCAAGAGATTGTCAGGGAAAATTGCCCTGATATTCTAGAAACAGAAGGTAAAATAGAAATTGAAAGAATCCACCAATCACTGAAAGAGAGAGATCCCAAAATGAAAACTCCCAGGAATATTATAGCCGAATTCCAGAGCTCCCAGGTCAAGGAAAAAATATAGCAAACAGCCAGAAAGAAACAATTCAAGTACTGTTGAGCCATGGTCAGGATAGCACAGGATCTAGCAGCTTCTACATTAAAGGATCAGAGGGCATGGAATATGAAATTCCAGAGAGCAAAGGAATTGGGATTACAACCAAAAATCACCTACCCAGCAAAACTGTGTATAATTGTTCAGGGGGCAAAATGGGACTTCAATGAAAAAGAGGACTTTCAAGTATGCATGATGAAAAGACCTGAACTGAATAGAAAATTTGACTTTCAAATGCAAAATCCTAGAGAAGCATAAAAAGTTAAAACAGGAAAAAGAAATTAAGAGGGATGTTAAAAGGTTAAACTTTTACATTCCTACATGGGAAGATGATATATCTAACTCATAAGAGCTTTCTCAGTATTAGGGCAGATGATAGGAATAAATTTAGACAGAGGGCACAGGTGGGAATTGATTATGAAGGGACATTATCTGTAAAGCATTTATTTTCTGTTTATCTTTTCTTTTTTGGTGGGGCAATCAGGGTTGACTGGCATTCCTGGGGTCACAGGGTTGGTGAATGGCTTGTGTCTGAGGCCAGATTTGGGCTTGGGTCCTCCTGGGTCCACTGTGTCACCTAACTGCCCCATGATGACATCTTTTTTTTTTTTTTGACAGGGCAATGAGGGTTAAGTGAGTTGCCCAGGGTCACACAGCTTTTAAGTGTCAAGTGTCTGAGGCTGGATTTGAACTCAGGTCCTCCTGAATCCAGGGCCAGTGCTTCATCCACTTTGATACCTAGCTGCCCCCCCCCACCATGATGACATCTTTAGGGTAAAATTCAGGCTGGAGAGGACTGCACTGGGGGAGGGGGAAGGAGAGAGGCAGAATGGGGTGAAATCTCACATCAAAGAAGCAGGAAAGCATTTGTGGAGATGGGGGAGAGATGGGGGAGGAGCAAGGCAGCTAATCAGCCTTACACTCATGAGAATTGGCTCAAAGACCTTAATCTCATCAGAGTGGCTCAGGGAGTGAATAACATACACACTCAGCTGGGCAGAGTAATCTATCTATCCCTGCAGTAAAGTAGGAGAAGAAGGGGATAAGGAGGGAGGGGTGAAAGAAGGGAGGGCAGATTGGATAAGGGAGCAGTCAGAAGCAAAACACTTTTGAGGAGGGATAAGGTAAAAGAAGATAGATAAGAGGGTAACTATCATGAGAAGGGAATAAGATGGAGGGAAACAGTTAACAATAGTAACTGAAAAAAATCTGAAGCAGAGGCAAGAGTAATATAAGATGATGATGATTGATGGTGGTGGTGGATTGATTGATGGATTAATGATGATTGGAAGAAGATGAGGATTGATTGCTGAGGAGGACTCATTGATACTGATGATGATTGATTGGTGATGGCAAAGGTATGGCACTTTGCTGAGCTAGTGTGAAGAAAATTCTTTGTCAAGTATAAGGTACTATATAAATATTATCTATTACTGTTGATGCAATATTCAACCTCATGGGTTTATTGTAAAGAAATCTCTCTTTAAAGTACTATATAGGGGCAGCTAGATGGCGCAGTGGATAAAGTACCAGCCCTGGATTCAGGAGGACCTGAGTTCAAATCTGGCCTCAGATACTTGACACTTACTAGCTGTGTGACCCTGGGCAAGTCACTTAACCCTCATTGCCCCACAAAAAAAAAAAGTACTATATAAATGTAGTTTACTATGAAAAAAATGATAACCAGGATGCTATCAGAAAGACCTGGAAGGACCTGCATGAGCTGATGCAAAGTGAAACGTACTGTACACAAAATAACAGCAATATTGTGAGATGATCTTCTGTGAATGACTCAGTTATTTTCAGCAATGCAATGATCCAAGACAATTCTGAAGTTCTTATGAAAAATGCAATCCATCTACATAGGGAGAACTGATGGTATATGAATACAGATTGAAGCATAATTTTTTTTATTAGTTGATTTATCTGAAGTTTTGTTTTTGTCTGTTTTCTTTCACAACCTGGCTAATGTGGAAATGTTTTGTATGACTGCTCATGTATTGCCTATACTGAATTGCTTGAGTTCTTGGGGGTAGGAGGAGGGAGGAAGAGAATTTGGAACACAAAGTTTAAAAAAAAATTTGATGTCAAAATTTGTATTTTATATGTAATTTGGAAAATAAAATTCTAAATAACAAAGTAAAAAAATTTTTAAATTAAAAAAAATAAAAACCTATTTAAAAAAAAAACAAAAACAAGAAATACCATAGAGGAGCAGAATACCTATTGCTCAGTAGTAAAAGAAAGTCCAACTTAGGATGGAGAACATGAATGTAGATTTTAGCCATGCAACTCAGTTAAATGACTTTCTCCATCATCACTAAACAGCCTAGGAAGGGGAGTAGAGAAAGCAGAGAGTAGAAAAACCAAGAATAAAGACTTGCAAAAGCACATATAGTTTAAGAGTGTTGAATCCTAGGGAACTTCAAGGGTAAAACCTGAAATAACTAGTCATAGAATCCAAGGTAAGCAGAAGATGTCAATGTACCAAGTGGAAAGATAAGGTAATATTTATAGATAACCATGAAGGAAGCAAAAGATTGATTTAAGGCTTGATACCAATAGAAAGTAGCACCAAACAGGCTGAACTTAATTACTTCATAAATTTTTGGAGCTAATCTAGTGTATTGCTGAAAATCTACCTCCTTAAGTTGCTAAGAGCAGTAATGATCATAGTAGTTAAAGAAGGAAAAAGGTTTAAGGGAGAAAATGAAAAATTCAATTTTAGACATATTGAATAGGGAGATTCAAATGGAGATATCCTATGGGCCACTGGAGTTATAGAACTAGAGTACAGTTGGATTTGTAGATTTGGTAGATATGATGGTAGAAGCCATGCTATTGGTTGTCCTTTGTTCTCAAAGAGGGCCATGACATCAGGAGGTGATGCCAAGACTTGCAGTGAACTGGATTTAAGTGATGAAGGAGGTCTGTGCAGTCACCAGATTACCTCTCTCCTCCAGAGCCACCTGGAGTCTAGTGGTAAGACATTCATCAGGATGGCAAGATATTGCCCCGGATGTTTGAGGCAATCAGGATTAAGTAACTTGCCCAAGGTCACACAGCTAGTAAGTGTTAAGGGTACTTATGGAGATTTTTGACTAAGAGAGCTACTTGTATACAAGCTTTACTGATGCCTCATCCTCACCAAATTAGTTAATAAGCTGTCATTATTTATGACTACATTACTAAATGGCACATGCTTTGAGTTGTTTTTCTAGTAATAGCTGATTCATCTATAGTCTACTAACTACTTCCCCCTTGTGACCAATGACACTGTGACAAAGCCTTATCAACTTGAGTTTTCTGAAAGTTTAAAATAATCCCTAGTTAAAACATATAAATTGTACTTAGAAATTTTGTCTATACCTCTTATCACTACCATCAAATGTGAGATAGTAGCAACTCCCTTATAGTAAAGTCAGAAATATTCTTTGATTTGAGATTTAAATTGGCCCAGTCAAAAATGTTCTTTCTCTTGTCTGATCCTGATTTTAAATTCCAATTGTCAACTCTTAAAGCATGTGTAATGCAGTCTAGTATAGAAAGCAAAACTATTTTAAAACAATATCCCTAAAGGGGTTGGAGATAGCCACAGCAGAACCCTAAAGACCCCACTTAAAAGGATTACTTCAATTCTCACTCTCTTCTCTGGGTAGACCTAGCCTGCCCTGTAGTCCACCTAAAAATTTACTAGAAAATTCATGGTCTAGATAAAAATTTAATTTCTTTTGGCGAGGAATTAGGAGGAAAAGCAAAATGAAACAAATATATATGTAGATGATAAATTTTGCAACAGATAGAAATACTTCCATTTAACTGTCTGAAGCCTAAACCACAAGCTACTCTTTAATGTGTCCCTAGTTTCTGCTGCACTTATAGTTGACAAGGGTAGGGCAGAGAACAATCATATCAGTTCCACCTGTGAAAACCTACATGACCATTGGCCTCAACTATTCCAAGACATATTAAAGAATCATAAAATCTTAGAATTAGAAGGGACCTCCAAAACTATCTGGTTGATGTGAGCAAGAATTTCCTTTACAATCCCCTCAAAGGTGTTTTTTCAAGTAACATAAAGGGTTTCATAACCCTGAAGAAGGGGGGGAAAAAAGCCACTGCAGACAAATAGCCAGAACAAGTCATACTATGGTGTGTGTGTCCCGCACAAAAGATATCCCTTCAACCAACAATGAAAACTTATAGAATGGTCAAAAGCAACCACGTAACAATAATTGGCTTCTTGTTGGTCTAGATCTAACACTAAACATTAATAAAGCATACATGTGTATATATTACCTCAGGAGCAAAATTTATCATGGTGGTACTTCTGTGACAGTACAAAGGAAATCCATTTTAGTCACTTTGCAATCTGTACTGGACTTGAAAATGCTATGGTCAGTTATCTGTGCTATAATAAATGATAAGCAGGCCAGTTTCAGAAAAAACCTTAGAAGACTTATATGAACTGATGCAAAGTGAAGTGAGCAGAACTTTCTGGTAATAGTAATATTGTAAGATGATCAGCTGTGAATGACTTAGCTATGATCAATAAACCGATCCAAGACAATTCCAAAGGACTTATGATAGAAAAAAAGTGTTATCCACCTGCAGAAAAAGAACTGATGAGGTCTGAATATAGATTAAAGCATAATTTTTTCACTTTTTAAATTTTACATGCATTTTTGCAACATGACTAATATGGTAATATATTTTGCATGATTTGACATGTATAATTAATATCATATCTCTTGCCTTCTTAATGGGTGGAGAAGGGGTAGGAAGGATAGAGAGAATTTAGAACTCAAATGGGGGGGGGGCGGGGTAATGAGGGTTAAGTGACTTGCCCAGGGTCACACAGCTAGTAAGTGTTAAGTGTCTGAGGCTGGATTTGAACTCAGGTCCTCCTAAATCCAGGGCTGGTGATCTATCCACTGCGCCACCTAGCTGCCCCATAGAACTCAAATTTTTTAAAAATAAATGTTAAAAATAATCTTTTTTTAAAGATAAATTTTTTAAAAAGATAAATCAGTCTTTGTTTCAAAGAGAAGCTTGGAGTCATTGCACTCTGTAAATTCCCAAATATAATCCAGCTCATTTTCCACCTCCTACCCAACTCTGGACCCTGTTCACTTTCCATAATCGATATCAATATATCAGTCTAGATAATGGTGGATGAATTATTTTCCGTGACTAGGGATCTCATACAGAATGATATGCAGTGCTCTGAGCCTTGCTGCTATCAGCATAATGTCATCTTCCCCTTTTTTCCTTTAAATCTTTTTTTTCAATCAGCAAAAATCCACCTTCTATTCCCTCCTCCCCCAATTGAGAATGGAATAAAAACAAACCCCCTGTTACAAATGTGTAGTCAAACAAAACAAATGTCCACAATGGCCATAACATACATACATACATATACACACATATGCAGAGACTGAAAGTTGGCATCATATGAATTGTCCCAGTTCTGTTCATTTCATTCTGTACCAGTTCCTGGACAGTTTTTCTGAACCATCTATAGGGAATCCCTTTAACGTTTTGACTGTCTTAGATCTCCTCCACAATAGTAACAAGCATCTTTGCAAACATGAAGCTTCTCATTTTATGGCTCAATCTATATTAATAGTCAGAGGGTTAGCTCTCCACTGTTACATCTTTGAGAAATTTTTCATGATTTCTATGTATGCATGGGAAAATCTTTTAGTGTAGTGCTCAGTCAAATAAAATGTTTTTTTACAAACGATAAACATAATAACAGCTTTTATTGTCTATATATTTCAGTCAATTTTAACTATAAATCCTCTGTTAAAAATTGTTTATGGGGGGCAGCTAGGTGGCGCAATGGATAAGGTACTAGCCTTGGATTCAGGAGAACCTGAGTTCAAACCCAGCCTCAGACACTTACTAGCTGTGTGACCCTGGGCAAGTCACTTAAACCCCATTGCCCTGCAAAAAAAAAAAAAATTGTTTATGAAGGCCAACCTGTCTCCTTCACTTTGATAGAATGCATTATAGGCTGTATTACACTGACAAAGCCAAAAAACTTCAGGCTCACCTTCCTGCCATAATAAGGTATTAAAATAGAGTTTTTGTGGATGGCCCTCAGATTCTTCTTGAAGAGGCAAATAAAGGAATTGACATTTGCTCCCCAAAGCAATAAATATTTTATGGGAAATGATTATCTTTACCTAAAAAGTGCTCATGCCATAACCATAATCAGGACACTCATGAAAATATTTTCGATTCCTGTGTCAAAATCTGTTCCAGAGGACTAGGTAGTAAAGAACTATTCGGAATTGGAGAAGACCTACCAATAATCAGAAGAGAGGAAGTGAAAAGCACAATGGAAAATATGATCTAACATTAGGAAACCAAAGAAGACAACAGATTGTTGGGACCCTAATGAAAGATATTAAGGAACTGAAAAGAATTATAAAATGTAATATATCACTGGCAATAAGTGAATGGGAAGAAAGGAGGAATATATCTTTCAGCTGTGTGCGGCATCTTCTCAACAACTGAACATGACAGGGCATAAAAACCTCAAGAAACAAATGTAGAAAAGCAGAAAAAGTAAATATATCTTTTACTAACCATACCACAATAAACATTATCACCAATAAAAGGTATTTAAAGAAGGATTCAAACTTGAACAGATATGAAATAATACAATGCTAAAAAATTGGTGGGTCAAAAAACAAATTATTAAGATGATAAATCGATTTATCAAAGAAAACTGCAATAAAACAACAAAAAATTACCAAAACCTTGGGGTATATAAAGCAGACCTATGGGGAAATTTTATATTTCTAATGACATAACAGGCACTTAACAAATGTTTATTAGCTGACTTAATTACATAAGTGAATTGGGGATGTAAAGCAATAACAAACAAGCTAGAAAAGCAACAAATCAAGTAACACCAAATAAAAGGACATATAAATTCCAAAAGTCAAAGAAGTGGTAAATTTTTTAAAAAGAACTGATAAAACTAAAAGCCCATTAAAAAATACAAAATAAGCTGTTAACTAATCAGATCCATAAATAAAGAAGAAAGTCAAATTGCCAATGTCAAGAAAAAAAATGAAAAGGTAAGTTCATAACAAATTAAGAGAAAATTTTTTAAAGATTAGAAATTATTTTACTCAATTACTAAAGCTAACTTAAATTAATATTTACCCAATTATTTGCCCAAAAATCATTTTCCCAAATATTTGCCGAAAAGGGTCATTGAAATTAAATGAATGAATAGAAATGTAATATTAATATACAATATCCAAATAAATATAATAGAAAAATCTAAAACCCAATCTAAGAAAATAAAATTGAACTATCAGTAAACTCCGTCTTCCAAAAGAAATCAGAACTAGATAAATTTACAACCAAATTAAATCAAACATTCCATGAATAATTAATTCTAATACTGAAAAAGTACAGAAAGAAGCAATCCTAAAAAATCATTCTTTGAGACAGAACTAGAGATAGGTCAGTCAAAGAAAACCATAGGGGGCAGCTAGGTGGCGCAGTGGATAAAGCAACAGCCCCAGATTTAAGAGGACCTAAGTTCAAATTCAAACTCAGACAAGTAACACTTACTAGCTGTGTGACCCTGGGCAAGTCCCTTAACCCTCACTGCCCGGCAAAGAAAGAAAGAAAACTATAGACATAAATCTTCAATGAATGTTGATACAAAACTATTAAATAAAATTTCAGCAAGGAGACTACAACTTATTATAAAAATCGTACACTATGACCAAGATAAATTTAAAACAGCAATGCAAGATTGAAATGTTAAGGAAACTATAAACATAACCCATTAATAACAAAAAACAATAAAAAATACATTGTCAATAGATTTAGAAAAAGGTTATGACCAATATAACAACTGTTGTTTAACAAAAAAAACATTTAAAAGCACAGGGAAATGGATCTTTCCTTAACATAGAAAATATAATCTACAACTAAGAACTAGCATAATCTGTAAAAAAGAAAGACTAAGAAACCTTTCCAATAAGATGCATAGTAAAACAAGTATACCTACTGCCACCAGTATTATTTTAGAAAGTTCTACAAATGATATGGCAATGAGACAAGAAAAATAAACTAAGGGAATATAAGCACAAGCAAAGAAGAAGTAAAATTAAGTGTTGTTCGAGATATGATATTTTACTTAAAGAATTCTAGGGGCAGCTAGGTGGCACAGTGGATAAAGCACTGGCCTTGGATTCAGGAATACCTGAGTTCAAATCTGGCCTTAGACACTTGACACTTACTAGCTGTATCTAGTAACTCTAGTTACTAGTAGTGACTCTGGGCAAGTCACTTAACCCCCATTGCCCTGCCAAAAAAAAAAAAAAAAAGAATTCTAATGATTCAACCAAAAATGTAATTGAAAAAAGAAGTAACTTCAAAAATGTGCCTGATAAACCTACAAAAACCGTAAGCCTTTCTATTTATTGCCAATGAAACTGAGGAGAAATAGATAGAAAAAGAAATTCCATTCACAATAACTAGAGAATACATAAAGAATTTGGGATGTCTACCTACAAAAACATACACAGACCTAAAATAAAGCAACTGCAAAACATTCTTTACATAAATAAAAGCAAACAAATAACTGCGATGTGTCAATTTAATAAAAATGACAATATTACTTTAATTAATTCATTTATTTAGTGCCATATCGATCAAACTACCAGAATTAATATAATGGGAGTAAAGTAGAAAGGATGGGGGCCTAGTTATACCAATTTTGGTGCTTTTGTGGTTTTCCTTTTTGACAATAAGAAAAAGAACTCAACTCCACACACCCCCACAACCCCGAAGGAAGTGGAGGTATAGGAAAGCAGAAGCATGTTTTGTCTGGAACAGCTGTGCTCAGTCAGAGAACTAAAAAATTAGAAAGGTCTGAGACTAGAGGGATGGGGGTGGGAGATGTAGCAGCAAGCCTGAAGCAAAGGCATGTGGCACCCAGTTGGGACCAGTTCTGTTCCCCACCCCCCCAAATCATTTGGGGCAGCGACTTAAGGCAGTGAAAAGTTAATTCCCCAGCATGGGAAGAAGCTAGGACAGCTTTGAGGTTCAGACCTCAGGGAAAGAACACCATGAAATTATTTTTTTAATTTAAAAATAAAGAAATTACTGACAGGGTAGTGGATAAAAAGACTGAAATTAGAGGGGCAAGCTAGGTGGTGCGGAGGATAAAGTGCTGGCCCTGGATTCAGGAGGACCTGAGCTCAAATCTGGCCTCAGACACTTGACACTTACTAGCTGTGTGACCCTAGGCAAGTCACTTAACCCTCACTGCCCCGCCCCCCCCCAAAGACTGAAATTAACAAAAATCTCAGGAAGAAGAAAACTGTTCAAAACTTTGAGCACAAAAATTTGCCAGTAAAATAGTTATTGTTTGTTTTACAATTTCTTTTTTAAATTAAATTTTCTTTTATTTTCACAAAGATCTACCTTCTTTCCCTCCCCTCTTCCTACTCCTCTCCATGAGAAAGCAAGAAAAATAAAACTCATTTTATAAACATGTATAGCCATGATACTTATCATAATAAAGAGGTGATGCACTCTGAATCCACCACCTCTCTATCAGATAGGTAGCATGTGTCATCATGAGTCCTCTGTAAAACTGTACTTGGTCACTGTGTTGATCAAAGTTCCTAAGTCTTCCAAAGTTGTCTTTAAAAGATTGTTATTGTATAAATTGTTCTCCCAACAAGTAAGATATTTATGACATGAGGGAAAAAGGCCTCCAAGATATGTCAATAATTCTAAACATCTTAGAACAAATATTGCAAGAAAAAGGAAAATTAATACACTATGTGGCAGCAGATCCTGGAGATTCCAAAGAGATGATGTTCTCAAATGGTTCAAGAGAAATAAGATTTTGAAAGTAGTATTTATGTCTGCACAGCAGAAATAATTAGAATAGAAAAACGTGAATTCATAGTGGTTAGACTCATTAAACTAAAGAAAAAACAACTGATTGGGAAAGCAAATACATAAAAGGACAATCTGAAAGAGGTCTCTCTGAAAAAATTCAACAAGTCAAAAATCCTGAACACTATAATAAAAGAATTAAAGAGAAAAAAATGCCCCATATTTTTTGACACAGAAAACAAAATACCAATGAAAATAATCCTAGATCACCCTCACAGGGAAAAACATGCTACAAACTTCCAAGAAATAGATAGACAGATGACAGATAGTGTTAAATTTACAATTTTGATGACAAATTCCACAATTGAGCAAAAGAAAGATCTTCAAATATAAAGAAAGGAAATAACACAAGACTATTCTGCACCAAACAAAAACCATAAAAAGGAACAAATAATGTGTTTTTGAAGAGCAAAGGATCTTAAAGATGTAACTCAAGGTAATACACCCTGTAATTCTAAGTCTAACCATCAATGAAAAAAAGATGAATATTCAACAAGAAAAGCATTAAAAGCATTCCTTATCAAAAAAAGAAGACCTAAATAGATTATTTGCTTTGCAAACACTCCCTACAACAAATATATAGATATAGATAAACCCACAAAGAAGTAATATAAATACAGCAACAAAGTCTGGTAGAGTTAACAACAATTACAAAAAACACCAGGGGAAGGGATGGGGGGAGTGGGGGAGACACTGGGAAAAAAATCTTTGGGGTTAAAACAACCACAACGTAAGAGAATCTATTAAGATATTTCTTCCTTAAAATACATGAGGAGACAAGACTGAAAGTGGAACTTAAATGAAAGGACACATAGTGGAGGAATATCTGAAATACTATGGATTAAATCTCACAACACCCCAACTACAGGTGAATCAATGGTGGGGTGGGTTTTTTTAGACTAAACTATAAAATAAGAGGGCTCATAAAAGTAGAGAAGTGAGGACAAAGAATAGGTACACTAATAAAATTAATAAGTAAATAATTAAGGGAAAAATAACTCCTGCTGTCTCAGCAAAACATGACCTACAGGGTAAGGTGGTAAGGGGGCGGGGATATTCAAACAGGAAGAAGAACAGAAGAAAATCTAGATTCAGTGCTGGAAAGGGGGATTCCTATTAAAGAACATTTGCATAAGAGGAGATATAGTCTATAATAGGATATGAGATCTTACAAAGGGTACAATATACAGGGATATGGGTACTGGAGAGACTACTCAAGAGAGTTTGGGGCTTCCATGGACAGCATCCTACCTCAGGAGATGAGAAATCTTTACTCCTTGGGGCAAACAGTATCCAAAAGGATGAGACAACATGGACTCAAGAAAGATTTCACAGCAAATGGGAAA
This sequence comes from Dromiciops gliroides, assembly GCF_019393635.1. NCBI lineage: Eukaryota > Metazoa > Chordata > Mammalia > Microbiotheria > Microbiotheriidae > Dromiciops > Dromiciops gliroides. The sequence continues at coordinate 150,057,492 of NC_057865.1, read as the reverse complement.
AAATGATAATGGAAAGGGCAGGGAATGATAATGAACTGCACAATCAGGGACAAAGGAAAATTTCTAATGTAAAGCAATACTTCTAATTTCTCAAAGTCCTCCAGGAATTAGTATCTCAGAGTGAGGCACAACAGAAAAAAAGAGGGAGGGGGCTAGATGTGCAAAACAATAACAAAGAAACAGAAACTCAAAAAAATGTACCTTAAGAGCTTGAATTCCATGATGAACTTATGTAATAACAAGAACTCTTCAAAGAAGAAAAGGTTATTTTTAGTCCACTGTGGGTTTGTTTGTTTTTTTTAATTATTGTTGCACATATTTTCTTTATTCATTTAAATACCTCTAGGGCCCTTCCACTGAAAGAGTTAATATGGTCAAAAAATGACCTAACTATAAACCTTCAACTTTTCCAAACTCATTAGGAAAATCCTCAAGCAAAAATATCAGATGCAAAGTGGTTTTTCTTCAAGTTCTGAAAACACAAGATGATAAGATTTACTGGAACAAATCTGAAATACTGTACCAATATATAACGTGTATATATGCTTTAGTTTAGATAGTACTGTTTACAAATGCAGATAAACTATAAATAAGCACAAAACAGACTTTCAATTAAAGATTTCCTAACTGAACCCAATATTTTTGTCTCTGACGAACATTTGTCTCAGTTAAATGAAATGGAAAGTGAGGTCAGAAGACCCACCTCAGGGGGTAAGATAAGTAAAATGACAGTGGACCCCTACTTTAAGGTTATGTACAAAACCCTACAAATTGTAGAGGCAGTTCTTATTCTGTATATGCCTGGCACCCCCTCCTTTGTCTGGTATTTTTAATGCCTAGCATACCTCCTATACTAAAAACTTTCATGTTTGGAATCTAACTGTGACATTTTAAGTACCTAATCCAAGCCCCACCCCTCCAAAAAACTGCAATTATCTACATTGTTTCTCTCCTAATGTGTGAAGATCAAAATCAGAAGCAGTATATTCAGTTAACTAGGACTAAGAGGAGCTTGGACTAACTTGGGATACCAGGCCTGAAAGTTGCATCACTGACCCTCTTCTCCTGTTGTGTCCCTAACAACATAATATCTAAGGAGTGATAACACTTCTCCAAAGGCTTAGTTGAGACTTCAAATGAGAGGCAATTAGTAAGCATTTACCGTGTATCAGAATCAGACACTGTGCTAAATTCTGATACCACAAAGCCAAAAAGTAAACAGCCCTTTCTCTCAAGGACCTTTTTCTATCAAGAGAGGTAAGAGGGCAGGGCAGCTAGGTGGCAGAGTGGATAAAGCACTGGTCCTGGATTCAGGAGGACCTGAGTTCAAATTTGGCCTCAAATCATCACACTTACCAGCTGTGTGATCCTGGGGAGGTCACTTAACCCTCACTGCCACACACAAAAAAAGGAGTGATAAGAGGTATATAAATAAGTAAATACAAAATATATACAAGATAAAGGGGGAGGGAGAAAAGAAAGGGGAGACCAGTAGCTAGAGTATCAGGAAAAGATCCTTGTAGAAGGGATCATTTGAGAAGAGTTTTTGAAAGAAACAAGACTCTGAGAGGCAAAAATGTAAGGAAGGAAAACATTCTAGTTGATGGGGAGGAGGATGAGCCAGTACAAAGGGACAGAGACAGGAGATGGAGCATTGATTATGGAAAGAGTGATGGTTGGAATGATAGGTTGGAATCAGGTTGTGACATGTTTTAAAAGCTAAACCAAAAGGCTTATTTTCGATCCTAGAGACAATAGGGAATTACTGGAATTTACTAGTAGGGAGATGGGATGGTCAGGCCTACACTTGAGGAATACAGCTTTGGCACCTATGTGGAGGATAGATTAGAGAGAGGAAAGACCAGGGGCAGAGAGACCAATTGGGAGACTAATACAATAATGCAACTGAGAAGCAGTAAGGGCCTGAATTGGAGTGGTGTCTGTAGACATATCCTGTCCTCCCTGGTGACTACAACTTAGTCACGTCATTATATATATTTATGTATGTGTGTGTATGAAAATCCTTAAAATATCTGAAAACAGCATATATCCATACCTACCCCACCTCACTTTTATCTCCCCATCCCGAGTCACCTCTTCCCTGAACTAAACATACCCAGTTCCTTTTTGTTATGTGGCACTGTTTTGAGTCCCTGCTTTGCTCTTGTCACTTCTGTGATAAAATAATGGGATTTGGCAGATACTCAAAGGCCCACGTGGAAATTAATCTAAACTGATTGAATTAAGTGAGAGTGATTGACTGCTGATTAGCCTACTTCAGCTAGCCTGGCTAGCCCTTAAGAAGGTATTGTTCTCAGAAACTAAAGACTTTGAACTTAACTTGAGACCACCTTCCAGTCCAGTGAACCAATGGATTTGGATGATGCTAACCAATCAGCTTGAAGCAGTGTGTAAGGACTCTGCTCTGAACTCAGTTTGAAGAGAGTTCATGCTTGAAGCAGGCCCGCGGCAGAGGACTTGAGGAAGAACCTGACCACCTGGGATTAGGCCTTTTCTTAACTTTCTGAACTCCATGTGAATACCTGGTATGCTTTAATAAATGCTTAATGCCCACAGACTGGTACTAAAGCTTCTAATTTAAGGCGACCACCCATCTAGATTTTAAACATCACACTTGGTTCTTGACATACTCCAGTTTATCAAGATCCCTTTTGGGGGCAGCTAGGTGGCGCAGTGGATAAAGCACTGGCCCTGGATTCAGGAGGACCTGAGTTCAAATCTGGCTTCAGACACTTGACACTTACTGGCTGTGTGACCCTGGGCAAGTCACTTAACCCCCCATTGCCCCACCCAAAAAAAAAAAAAGATCCCTTTTAAATTTGGTGCCCGGAAAACATTACTGATGTGGTCTAAATAATTATTTCCCTTTCCCTGGAAACAGTGAGCTACAAAGTTGTTGTTTTTTAATCTTCAGAGTATAAGATAGTGGAGATTTACTAGCTAATAATTTATATGAAAAAGATTTTAGTAGGCTACAAGCTCAATAAAAGTCAACACAATGTGACATGACAGCCAAAAAACTAAGTCAAGAATGGGTGAGGAAATACTTCTATACTATTCTGCCCTGGGCACCACATTTTAGAAAGGTCATTTGTAAGATAGAAAGTCTCCAAATGAGGATAACTACCTCAAGATAATGAGAATTGGGGGGGGGGGGTGTAAGAGTAGGGGGAATCTGTGGTCAAAGATCTGAAGGCTTGTCGTATGGAAGATTTGTTCTGCTAGGCCCAGGTGGAAAAGGCTAGAAACAATGGGTGGAAGTTGCAGAGAGAAGATTTTGGCTAGTTATAAAGACAAAATTGCTAAGGAGTGCTATACAAATGTAAAATGGGTTGCCCTCCACAGGTGATAGTACACTCCCCACCCCCACCCCCAGCCCCCAGCCCCCACAGCAGGTTTCCCAACAAAGGCAGGATATTACTTGTCAAGGATATTGTAAAGTGAATTCTTGTTCAGGTGTAGGTTTGGAGTAGAAAGTCTCTTTCAATTCTGAGATTCTAATTTATGCAGTATGAAGATATTAACTTTTCTGGCTGCAAGTTAGATTGATCACAATCTTGAAGTCTACTAAAACCACTACATTTTTTTCCCACATCAACTGTTTTGTGGCCACATCCTGTGCATACATGTGTGCGATTTTTTTTAACCTAAGTAGTACTCTACATATTTCTCTATTAAGTTTTATTTTGTTAGAGTTAACCCACCACTCTAGGCTACTGAAATCTTTCTGGGTCCCAATTCCATCATCAAGCATAAAGTGTCCCAAAAGTATTAGTGCAACTTTAAAGTTGCATTAACTTTTGGGACACCCTGTATATTAGCTATCCTTCCTAGT